>NC_139467.1:25147500-25447500 GCF_057233095.1 Heloderma suspectum
CCCCTCCCTAACAGTAAAGATACGATAATCATAAATTAAAGGCACAATCCTATGGCTGCTAGACAGCGGCTAGATGGCCATAGGATTGGTTGGTTGCTGGGAACTGACCTTGGACCCTGGGCTCTGAGGTCAGTTCCCGGAGAACCACCTCCCCTCCCCCTCCCCCACCTCTTTGTAGGTGGGGAGGATCGTCCCTGGGCTCCATGCTTGGATGAGCAGCGCAGAGCAGGGCAAAAGAGGCTGTTTCTGGGACAGGGAGTGCGGAAGTGCCAGTATGATGCTTCTTATGTATCGTCCAGCCTCCCCACCCTGCACTCCGACATCCCATGCCTAGACAGCTGAAATTGGCCATCTAGCCATGAATGCAGGGTGGCTGGAGTGTGGAGGAGAGGTTCCCCTCTGCGCTCCTTCTTCCGAGCATTGGATAGGCAGTTGCCTCCAAGTTTGGAGGTGGCTGCCTATCCCAATAAGATTGCTCCCTAAATAACTTTGCTGCCCTTCCAAGACAGCCACATTCTGCCGCCTGATGCAGCTGCTTCACTCTGCCTAATGATACGGCTGGCCCTGGGATTGGGCTTTATGTGTGGGTTTAACTGTTACATTCAGACAAATTCAAAGCTTTACTTGGGGATTAATTTTATTGGAATACTTGTAAATCGGGTTAGGCAGTGCAAAAAGCAACTGCGTTGTTGTCTAAACTCCAGCGTGCTACCTCCAGGCACGTGATATCATCTGCCCCTTACAGCTGGGGTGCAGAACCACAGGCCCAGGGGTCAAAGCTGACCCTCTGATATTTCCAATCTGCCTCTCAGGGGTTTCCTAGAAGGCCATGCCCTGTTCCCCTGACTGCTGATCATTTGGTGGCTTCCCAGCTTTTGCACAGTTTCTTCCCCATTCTAAAAGCTTAAAATGCCTCTCCTAAGCCTTAGTTGCTGGCAGTAAGAACTTTAAGCGGAAATATGGTGGTATTTGGGGGTATTTTTTTTAGCCCTGTCCCTTTTGCCTTTGGTCCTGCCCCCTTTGCCTTTGGCCCCACCCACTACTGGAATGCGGCCCCTGAGAGCTTTTCTGAAATGGAATTCGGCCCTCCGGCTGAAAGTGGTTCTGTCCTTCTACACTACAGACTCGGTTCTCTCCTGGGCAGAATGTCCTTTGGTCAGCCTGTCCTCAGCTACTAAGGACAGAAGAACCAGTGTCTTTCTGAGGGACTAACATCAGCAGAAAGGGCTTCTGGGAGCCCTAGTGAGCCACCATTCCCATTGCTCTCAGTCCTGTCTGGCTGAAAACATTTGATCTAGTGCAAGTGTAACACTTTTTTTTTTCAGTGTCTCTAAAGGGACTCACAACAAAACCTTGTACAGAGACAATTAACACATGGTTTTAATTTCTTACTTTAAAACCCCCCAATTATAGTGTACATGTAATAATGCATAACCATACACTTATCACCAAAACAATAAAACAGAGCACAGCCCTCCCAAAGTTCTGTCTTTCAGCTTGAGTCCACAACAAAAATATAAGTAAAACTTCTCTTTGAAGCTTGATTTTTCTGCTGGCCAAAAAAAAGAAACAGTCTCTACTCCATTCACTCCAGCTCTGCAGCAATCTTCTCAAAATGGACCAGGATCCAGCAACACAGGAACAACATAAACAGCTCTTCATTCAATATAAAAGAACATAAAGAAGGAACTCATAGCGTTTGTAAAAAAAAAAATTATGACTCTTTGAAAACATTTCAAAAGGAAATCTCCCTACTAACCTGTCTCAAGGGTTCAGGGTCTTACAGGGAGGAGAAAGCAAGCTTCTTCCACACTGCATTTTGGTACCTGCCTAAAATGGTGGCCACTCCCTATCTCGCTCCTTTACTGAACATGTGCAGGAATATTCCCTCAGAATTCTTAAAGAAAAATATTCCAGTGGGTTACACAAGCAACCATACATCACCCTGGAAGCCAGCCCTGGTTAGGAGGGCCGGCCCAATATATTTTGCTGCCTGAGGTGACGAACAAGGTGGCTTCCCTCCCGTTCCATGTAAAAAAAGCCAATTGGGTTGGCAGATTAATCTGACTTTGATACTGATGATGAGAGAGCATCCTCTACTGCACCTGAAGACAGCAGGCTGACCGGGGGTGGGGGGGGTGGGGGGTACAAAGCAGGCTGTGTGGCGCACTGGTCTTTCCTTCGACACGTTGCTGCTACCTCCCAGCATTTGCTGCCTGAGATGACTGCCTCACTTTGCCTAATGGTAGGGCTGGCCCTGCGGGTTAGGTTTCTGGGCAGTTTCTGGACTTCTTTGTGCATTGGTAGCATAACACAAGCTTTCCTAGGCACACAAAATGAGGAAGGGAAGTAGGTCTTCTAAATATATTTTTCCTAATTCTTATGTTTATTGGAAGTGCAGGCAAAGATTTAGTGAACTGTGATAGGCGCCTCTGCGGGCACTGGTGATAGGGGAACTTCCATAATTTAGCTGCTGAGTACAGTGTATTTGAGTGTCCTGACCTGATGCAACAAAATAAATATGTAGCCTTGCAGTCCAGGACGTGGGTAAATGACCTGTAAAGACTTCCAGCGGTGGGCTGTACATTTTAAGTTTCTCTTTTTTGAGGGGAAGCCTTTGCTGGTAGTTCTCTTTTGCTTAGAATCATGTTGTCCTTCCTTCTTAGCTTAACGGCTGTGGGAAGCAAAAGAAAACTAAATGGATTCTGGCTGCTGCTGTGTTGAGTACTGTGAATGTTTTTAATTTGATTCTATTTCTGAGATACAATGAGGTTGTGACACCATTTAGGGCTACAGGTTGGGCACATGGTTTAATTCCCTGGGCTGTGGTCAAATTTGACCTGCTTAAAAAGAGAGCGAGAGAGCAGACCATGGTTATCCATGCTCTGGTAACAACCCATTTGGATATACTGAAATACATTCCACATGGGGCACCCCTGAGGAAGACTGTTTGGAAATGGCAGCTGTTCCAGCACAGACAAGCTTGATTACTAAGTGGATCATAGTGAAAGGAAAATACTGTACCAATTTTGAGACAGCCATACTGGCTCCTGGCCCTTTTTTGGTCATGACAACAGTGCTGGAATGGGCCTTTAAAGGTCTTAACAGAACCTTCTCCAACTTGGTGCCCTCCAGATAGATTGAACTTCAATTGGCTGGAGACTATGAGTTGTAGTCTTAGGGTATAGTCCCAGGGCATAGACTATGCCCAGGTTCCAGGTCATAGTCTGAAGGCACATGAGGCAGCCACCTTGCTGAAGCTAAGCGGGTTTGGGTCTGGTCATGCTTGGAGGGGAGACTACCTGTAAACCACATGTAGCCACCTTGAGTTCCATGATGGAAGAAAGGTGGGATGTAAATGTAATAAATATAATAAATGTAATAAATAAATAAATGTCTAACACATCTGGAGGGTGCCATCTTGGGGAAGGGCGGCATAACAGGTTAGGACCTAGGTACCTCTGAAACCACCTTCTCCCAAGTTATCCTTCCCTAACCTGGTGATGACTCCCAACATTCCTGGTCACTGGGCATGCTGGTTGTGGCTGATGGGAGTTGAAGTCCAAAATGTCTAGAGGGCACCAGGTTGGGGAAGGCAGTCCCATGTGAACATGCCTAGGTATAAAGATCCATCTTGGAGGCCCTTCTCCAAGTCTCACTGTTGATGGGGCTATCGTTTGTCCACCTACAGTGCAATCTTGTGAATGTTTACTCAGATGCAGTTTCACTAAATTCAGTGGAGCACACTCCAAGGTAAGTGAGTATAGGATTGCACCCTTAGGCTGTAAACATACCTGCTTACTTGGGTGTAAGCTGCACTGAATTCGATGGAACTTACTTCTGACTAAACATTCGTAGAATTGCACTGTTAGATCTCAGCATCTCCAACATGTGTTCTTGGTTTAAAAAAAATGGTCGAGGGAAAGTTTCAGCATCAGTAAACCCAAAACGTGTGGGCTTCAATGAATAAGTGTCTTTGAGCGTTGTGTAAGGTGATTATAGTCATTTCTTTCAGCTGTGAAACCTATGACTCATCTGTTTAACCAGAACCTGGAATTCCTCTTCCATCTTGTTGTGATCTGTAGCTCCACAGTTTAACAGGTGGTTAATGTATTATTTCAAACATTGTTCACCCCACCTTTTCAATGTTATAGATTTCCAAGGTGGCTTTCAATTCAAATACATTACATTAAAAAAAATCAAATCAATGATAAAGCAGCCGAGCATATTAAAATAATAAAGGCAGCAGACAGCATCATCACCATTATCATCATCAAACATTTAAGAAGGCCTGGGTCAGCCTTTCCCAACCTGGTGCCCTCCAGATTTTTTGGACTTCAACTCCCATAAGGCCCAGCCAGCATAGCCAATGGGCAGCGATGCTGGGAGTTGTAGTCCAACACATCTGGAGGGCACCAGGTTAGGGAAGACTGACCTAGGGAAATAAAAAGGTCTTTGCCCAGTGCCTAACGTTCAGTTTTGAGTGCAATCCCATGAATGTTTAGGCAGAAAAAAGACCTGCAGTGTTGTAGGACTTTTTTTTGTCTAAACATGCATAGGGCTGGACCCTTTATTGTTTATAACTCTAGGTCATCACAGTATAACAGAGAGACAATATCCAAAATATTACAAAAATAAAAGTGGTCAAATTAAACTTAGATAAAAATAAATGACTAAAAAATTCAGAGCTAACAGACTGAAGTTAATGCTAAAATTCCATAATACTAATTTCCAACTTTTATAAAAGTGTCTGTTAACAAACCAAGAATGAAACATATGAGGCAAAAAGTAAACATTTTAAGTGATCAAATTTCTCCGGTGCAACTTTTTCCATTTGCTTTATTAAATCTGGCACACACCTTAGCTAATGCCGTTAAGAAAGTGGCAACTATTCTCAGAGGGTTTATGTCCTTATTGTAAATCAAGAAGTCTATCTTCTGGCAAACTGAGCAGTTCGTTCCAAATTTTTGCAAGCCAATGAGATATTTTTCTCTAATATCTTGCATCAAAGAACAATTAAACAAGTAATCGCAGATGAGTTAGATGGTATCCTAAAGGTCATTACGTTTGGCGCCAGGCAAGCCTTCCTGGGAAAAGGGTTCCATAACATATGTCCAGAGGAGGACAAGCAGGAATCGTCGGAAGTCCCAAGTATCTTTAGCTTGGAGAAGAAAAGATTAAGGGCAGACATGATAGCTGTCTTCAAATATTCGAAAGGCTGTCAGACAGAAGTTGGAGCAGACTTGTTCTCTGTTGTTCTAGGGGACAGGACTAGAACCAATTGCAAGGAAGCCGACTTCAGCAAAATATTGGGAGAAACTTTTATATAGTAAGTACTGTTCAACCACAGAGGTGCTTGGCTCTTTCTCACTGGGTTTTTTTTTTTTAGCAGAGGCTTTACAGCCATTTGTCAGGAATGCTGTAGTTGCAAGATTCATGCATTGAGCAGGAGGCCTCAAAGGTCCCTTCCAGCTCTGAAGTTCCATGATTCTATAAATGGCCACAGTTGAAAAGGCTGTTTTCCCATTTACAACCAGCCCAATCTCCAGCAGCAAGACAACCCAGAAGAAAGGCCTCTGAGAATGATCTTAATAATCACATGAGTTTGTGTGGGAGAAGGCAGTTCTTGCGATACCCCAGCTCCAAGCCATATCAGCCTTCACAAAGGTGAATCAACCAGCATTTTGAATTGTGCTCAGAAAATGGACAGAGACTTAGTTTTGGGATGTGTCTCGCCAGTCCTAAGCAATGGCCTAGCAGTTGCATTTTGGACCAAGCATAATTTCTCCATTCTCTTCCAAGGCAGCCCTACTTATAACACACTGGGATTGTCTCATGATGGCATTAGTGATATTGATGCTACAGATGCATGGATTTTGTTACATCCATTCTGTCTGTGTTTTGCAGGTTGTCAGGCATCTTTCGTTCCATTTTCTGCTCACTGATGGAATCAGAATGTTTTTAACCAGAATTTAATTCTACTTAGTGCTAATTAGCCCCAATGTGAATTCACTGGCTTTTTCTCTGGCAGCGGGGGTGTATTTGCACTAATCCGCATTAGCGCTAATGCACATTTGCACAGGTGTGCATTAGCGCTAATGCGAATTAGTGCAAATACCCCCCCCCCCCCAAGAGAAAAGGCCGGTCCACTGTGGAATCCATAAGTCAGGTTCATAAACATCCACACTCATTTGCATCTGTTGCAGATTTCTCCAGCATCCTTAGTTGATGCCATGGGGAGTATGACAGATCCTATTTGGGAGGGTAGGTGTAGCCAGAGTTGGCATCAACAGGCACCTGCCCAGTAAAGGGGCATGCCACCTTCCCCTAGACCCGCTGGCCCTGTTGCTTCTCATCCTTCCTCTAACTGGCTGTTCACCTGCTCTGAGTGAAGCAGCAGGGATACAAAGGAGGTGAAGAAGCTTCAGTTTCTGCTTGCCCTGCCCACTCCCTCTGTGTGGATGAGAGTCCAGAGGAAGAGAGCTTGTGAATGGGCCAGAGAGACATGAGGAAGGGGCCTCACTGGGGGCAACTTGCCCAAGCCCCCTTTAGAACCTAGAACCAGCACTGCTTGTCGCCTCTGGGGTGGGCAGTTCCATGTGGCCTGTGGCCAATTTTGTGCTGGTGGCAAGGAGGGGAATGCTGCCCCTGGCGGCAAAAAAGGTTGCCCACTCCTGCTCTAGCTGGAGTCAGGAAACAGGCTTGGATGAATATCTGAAAACGGGGGTCCCCAATGACTTGGCTGGTTAGAATTGGAAGCAAATTGGGAGACTCTGCTGGTGATGCAGAAGCTACCTGCTGCCTTTACCCGGGGATAGCGGGAACCAGGCATAACAAACCCCTCTCTGTCTCTTTGAGTGATTTTTAAACCAACCTTCCTCAATCACATCCTCCAGATGTGCCGGGCTACAACGTCACATCATCCCCAACCAGCTTGGCCCATGCTGTCTGGGGGTTATGGGAGTTGTAGTTCAACGCATCTGGAGGGCATCAGGTTGGGAAAGGCTGATTTAAATAAAAAATGCTGGACCCAAAGCCTTGGAGTGGCAGCCTCCCCCCTCCCCCCAATCATTTAACAAAGTTTTAAAAGGTACCTTTTTAGAACACACACGCCACACGCGCGTGCGCGCACACACACACACACACACACACGTGCACACAATGCTTATGGAAGGATAGCACTGACTACACATGCTGATAAATTCAATTGAGTGGCCCCTTTTAAAACAAAGAAATGCTAATGCCTTAGAGTCCTTCCCTCCAAGGGGGGCAGAAAAACCCAGACAATTTGGGAACATGGTGCTGTCTTCGAATGCTGACAATTAAATCTGGATCCTTTAAACAAACAAGAGATGCGCAGTCACTCTGTTCTCTCTCTCTCTCTCCCCTCCCCCCCCCGCTCCTGCAAAATAAAATAAAATGGACCATATGGACCAAAACTGTTTTTGGTAACATGACCAGTGTGTGCAAAGAATGGCAGTTTACTGCATGATTTAAACAAACCCAAACTGCTGTTGCTAGCAGTGGCTTAGAGACATGGCATCTATGTGCCATGTACCCCACCAGAAACATTGTGCGGATGGCTGCCTCTCCCTCCCCCAACTCTGAAGATGAAATGAAGATGAAATGACTTCTTGGCGGGGTTTCCTCCCCTTATTTATTTATTTATTTTTAAAATATTTCTTGGCTGCCTTTCAGGGCAGGAGCCCTCCCAAGGCAGCTTACAACAATAAAATACATGAAAACAATTAAAATATTAAAAGGAATGAAATATAAAAGCAACAAAAACAACAATAAAAGCCAACCATAAAACCAACAACAATGTAATCAGCAGCAACAGCAACAATAGCCATCATATCAAGAGAAGGCCAAGGTAAAATAATATTTATTTATTTATTTATTTATTTTCCATGCCACCCAATAGCCGAAGCTCTCTGGGTGGTTCACAAAAATTAAAACCAAACAGCACACAATAAAACAATTTAAAATATATAGAACATTAAAACCACAATATAACAATACAACCACAATAAAACCTAGCAGCGGTGCAGGAGTTTAAAATACAGATTTAAAACAGCAAAGCTAAAAGACTAGAAAGCTAAAATGCTAAAAAGCCTGGGAAAATAAAAAGGTCTTCACCTGGCACTGAAAGGAATACAATGTAGGTGCCAGCGAACCTCACTAGGGAGCTCATTCCAGAGCCGGGGTGCCACAGCAGAAAAAGCCCTCCTCCTAGTAGCCACCCGCCTCACTTCCTTTGGCAGGGGCTCACGGAGAAGGGCTGCGGAGGATGATCTTAAGGTCTGGGCAGGCACATACGGGAGAAGGCGATCCTTCAGGTAACCTGGCCCCAAGCTGTTAAGGGCTTTGAATGTTAACACCAGCACTTTGAATCGGGCCTGGAAATGGACTGGCAGCCAGTGCAGCTGAAAAAGTACTGGTGTAATATGAGCTCGCTGGCCAGTCCCTGTTAACAATCTTGCTGCCCTATTTTGGACCAGCTGAAGTTTCCGGACCGTTTTCAAAGGCAGCCCCATGTGTAACGCATTGCAGTAATCCAGACGAGAAGTTATCAGAGCATGGGTAACTGTAGCTAGGCTATCTCTGTCCAGATAAGGGCGTAGTTGGTATACCAGCCTAAGCTGATAAAAAGTGCTCCATGCCACTGAGTTCCCCTGTGCCTCAAGTGACAGTTCTGGATCCAAGAGCACCCCCAAACTACGAACATGATCCTTTAGGGGGAGTGCAACCCCCTCCAGAACAGGTTGAATATCACCTAGCTGGGCAGACGAACCACCCACTAACAGCACCTCCGTCTTGTCTGGATTGAGTTTCAGTTTATTGGCCCTCATCCAGTCCATTACCATGCCCAGGCACTGATTCAGAACAGACACTGCCTCACCTGGGTTTGATGAGGGAGGTAGAGCTGGGTGTCATCCGCATATTGATGGCACCTCAGCCCACACCTCCGGATAACTTCCCCCAGCGGTTTCACGTAGATGTTAAACAGCATGGGGGATAAAACAGAGCCCTGTGGAACCCCATGGCACAATTGCCATGGCACAGAGCAATAATCCCCCAGCACCACCTTCTGGAATCAGCCATCCAAGCAGGAGTGGAACCACTGCAGTGCAGTGCCTCCAACTCCCAACCCAGACAACCTATCCAGAAGGATACTATGGTCAATGGTATCGAAAGCCGCTGAGAGGTCCAGGAGAATCAACAGGGTCGCGCTCCCCCTGTCCCTCTCCCAGCAGAGGTCATCCCACAGGGCGACCAAGGCAGTTTCCATTCCAAAACGGAACGTTCCAAAATATGTTTTCAAGGCTTTCTTAAAAGTCTGCAATGACGGAGCATGGTGAACCTCCGATTGCAGCTTGCTCCAAAGGTGTGGGGCCACTTGCATATGCACCTTGATTGTCCTCCTGATCCTGTGCATATTTACCCAGAAGTAATTGGATATTTGAAACTGACTCATCACTGGGTGAGACCATTGCTCCATTTGGCTGGATGCTGTCTCCTCAGGCAGTGGCACCCCAATATCTCAAATGGGGGCCTTTTCTGCTCTTGCTCCCTGATATCTTTTAACTAGAGATGCCAGGTATTGAACCTGTGACTTTCTACCTTCAAAGTGTGTGCTGTACTCAATCAGCTGTGCCCTCCCCTTGTCATATGCTTTTGGGGTTGGACTCGATGGTCGTATAGGCCCCTCCCAACCCTACTATTCTATGATTCTGTGATTCTCTTTCAAGTGTTCTGTGTGAAGCAGCCCAGAGCCGCTTGACAGTCTCTGAGGGCAGGGAAAGGGGGGGCAACGGAATATAGGTGCCAGGCATGCCACTCCATTATGGAAAGGGCCGTTCCTGTCCAGCGGTGAGAGTGTTGGTATTTTGCGTCTTGTCTTGTTGCCAGCCAGCCAGCTGAGTGTTCCTGCAATTTCCAAAAGCATTACTCTTTGTAGGCAGCTTTTGAAGCCTCCTCTCCTTAAATGGTTATTTAGAATTAAAATAAACCTGCAGGCTTCAAATGGAGCTAGAAACGAAAGAAAAGCACACGCACACGCTCACCTCTTTCAGTGAGTAGGACTTTGCTCAGTGATGTTATAGAGCAGGCTCATACAACCTGTATCCCACCAGGCCTGTCTGGGGCTGCATAAATTCTGTGTGTGCACGCATGTGCGTGGAGGCTGGTGGCTCCGATGTCAGTGGGGCAGTGAATCCGCTCCGGGTTTCAGTCAGAACTCTAAAGAAGCTATCCAAGGTGCTTCTGCACCTTTTAGAGTTCTGACTGCAACCCGGAATGGATTCACTACTCACTGACATCAGAGTCACCAGCCTCTACTTGTTCGTGGACAGTGAGAGAGAGAGATACATCCATGTTACAGAGCACTGAACACAGGGCTTACTCCTTGATAAGGCCTCTAACCATCACTATATGTCAGAATGTGTGGCAAAAATAAAAATAGAATTCACACTGTGTTTTCGTTTATACAGGCGTCCGAGCAAAGACACGGTAGGAAAAAAAGTAGTTGGTAAACTGGCCATCTGTACTGGGCCTGTGTGTGTGTGTGTGTGTAAGTAATACTTGGCAGGCCTTCTGGAACATTTAACGCTGAATGTGAGGAAACGTAACTGGCTCCCAGTAGATTTCTAAGCCCAATTCAAAGTTTTTTTTTAAAAAAATATTTACTTTAGATATTTATACCTCACCTTTCCACCCCCCCCCCGCAACAACCCACTTTCCCAGGGTAACTTTAAAATAAAGATGGAGTAGAGCAAATGTACTACAAATTTATACAATCAACAGGCATAGAGACAGAGGGATGTGGCTTACACCCACTGTCTGAAACCCTGGAGAGCAGCTTCCAGTCAGCAGGCGTGGTGAACCTTTAGACCTCCAGATGTTGTTGGAGGTCTACAACTCCTATCATCCCTGACCATTGGCCATGCTGGCTGGGGCTGATGGGAGTTGGATTCCAACAACACCTAGAGGGCCACAAGATCCCCACACATTGTTATGGGGGATTCCTTGTGAAAGAAAAATGAGCCCTCTGAGCCAGAGGTTTCCATGGAACAGCCCTCTTCAGGTGCCTCTGGGCAGCTCAAGATGGGCCTGGGACCTCAGAGGAGATGGCTTCAGTTCTTCCCTCTTTAGAGGCAGAGAGCTCACCTTCTGTGGTAGAGGGGGACACTCGGAGCTATC
Source organism: Heloderma suspectum (assembly GCF_057233095.1). Classification (NCBI taxonomy): domain Eukaryota; kingdom Metazoa; phylum Chordata; class Lepidosauria; order Squamata; family Helodermatidae; genus Heloderma; species Heloderma suspectum. The sequence goes on from NC_139467.1 coordinate 25,158,703, forward strand.
ACGTAGTCTCCGAGAATGTTAGTGCCTAAAGATACAGTCTAGGATGGTGGCCTGGCTAAGGAGTGCCCACTTGCAGAGGAGGACTCCTCATGAGTAAGGTCCTTATAAGTAAGACTTCTTCCAGAAGGCCTATAATGATCTGCAGCTGATCCTTAGGTGGAACATTGGGAGTTCAGGCGTATAAGCCTCAGTCTCAGGCAGGGAGAGTTGCTGGAATAATTTCTGCATGCCTTCTTTGTATTCTCCCTGATTCTTTCACCCTTGAGCCACCAGAACGCAAGAGCCCTGCTGGATCAGACCAAGGGTCCATCTAGTCCAGCATTCTGTTCACACAGTGGGCAGCCAGCTGCCCATGGGAAACCCACAAGCAGGACATGAGTGCAACAGCATCCTCCTGCCCATGTTCCCCAGCAACTGGTATACATAAGCATACTGCCTCTGATACTGGAGGTAGCGTATAGCCATCAGGACTAGTGACAAGGACACGGACTCCTTTTGTTGGACATTGTACTGCCTTGTGACTCTCTGTGTGGACTTGGGTTTGCCTGGCTGTTAGCTCTCTGATTGAATCCTGGTGGCTTAGATTGCCTTGTGACACTGCCTGCATTGCCCTTCCTTGGATTGCCTTGTGACAGTGCCGGTGGATTGCCCTTACCTGGATTCTTGCTCTTTGCCTGCACCCAGCTGCCCTAACCTTGGACGGCCTTGTAAACCTGCTTTTGGAACTTACCCCACCTTGGCCTTGCCTGAAGCAGGACCCCCGTGGTATAGGCAATAATGAGCTAGGTGGCCTGACTCGGTATAAGGCACATATTCCTATCACATGGAGAGAGCATGTGCGACTCCACATGCAGCGGAGGCTGGTGGCTCCGATGTCAGTGGGGCGGTGAATCCGCTCCAGGTTTCAGTCAGAACTCTAAAGGAGCTATGCAGGGTACCAAAGCACGTTGGACAGCTTCTTTAGAGTTCTGACTGAAACCCAGAGCAGATTCATCACCCCACTGACATCAGAGCCACCAGCCTCCACTGTGTACATGGGTAGGTTTTTTTTAAAAGTTTAGTCCAATTTTATTTCCATATTATATCATTGGCCATAATGATACATCTTTTTATATCGTACCTTCTAATAATAAATTCACGTGGTTGAGTGCCACTTGGATTGTAAGTAAAACAGGAACACTGAGAAACAAGAGGGAAGTACCAGCATACTCAGGGGAACTGAACCTAAATAAATAAATAAATAAATAAATAAAGGGAGGGAGGGAGGGAGGGAGGGAGGGAGGGGAGGGAAATGGATAAGGGGGCAATTTTTGTTGTTGTTGTTGCCAAAAACAGCTTAGTGATGATGGAGCGTGTTTAGTAGTCATGGAATGTAGAGTGACAATTGGAGAAGAAAAACAGAACACAGCTAGATGGGGGAAGGAGTGTAATGCCCTGTTTGGAGGGAAGAGCTGGCAGGAAGCCTGAACCTAATAGAAAGGAGAATACACCACAACATTTAGTTGCAGATCCTGCTTGTCATATATGATCAAAGCCAGTTTCTCCCTAAGTCCCTGAACCAGTTTCTCCCTACGTTTCTCCCTGCTTTAGCCTATCAGTCTTTTTGTAAAGACACACTTGACTAAATGCATTTTTGTGTTCTTAAACCTTACTGGTTATAAGTTACCAGAATTAACTTTTGTTTCCATTAATCACAGCATACATTTTAATCTCAAAACTGGATGTGACCTCTTCCTGTTAGTTTTACATTGCTCTTTGTTTTTTTTTTGTTTTTTTTTGATAATCGTTTTACCCTGGCATCCCGCTGGGAAAAAATCAGTAAAAAAGCATTCTTATAAAAGGGAATGATTTGTCATTCTAACGGTCATCATAGCAGTTGGTTCTTTTTAGACATTCTGATGAATGTGTAGAAGTTGGGAGAGGGGGCAGACTGAGTCACAAGTTTGGAAATTAGCTTTTTATGGAGACAGGGCTGAAATAGAGGTGGTGTTAGTTGCGTGTAAACAAGTTGAGTTGTATCCCGTTAATGCCTCCTGCTGAAGGAATGGCTTCTGTCCGTGGAATGGTATCTGTGGCAATTCTCCCTGCCCATTCAGCCACCCCACACTCTGTGCCAGAGGGTCAGGGCCCCCTCCAGAACAGATTGTAGGGGTCGGTGCAGGATAGAGCTGTATGGGAATTTCATTTTTGCTTGCAAAACTTGTGAGCATGCCTTGTTCGAAGCTCTGAGCACAAGCGCGAGGACACGTCCACCAAAAATATTTGTAATTTTCTGAGCATGCGCTCACATTTGTCTCATTCCCGATTCCTGGTTCAATTTGCACAAAGTTCCTCTGTAGACTGAATCAGCCTCATTTTAGTCTATGGAAGCAATTTGCACAGCTTAGGAAATTTGTGCAAATTTGGGGAAAGTTGCACAGATCTCCTGTTTGATCGCTGATCAGTTTGTGCAAGTTTCCCGTTTGTGCAGAGTGAGCAGGTGATGTTTGGAGAATCCTGGCAGTACTGAACATTGCTTGTTTGCTCATCCCTAGGGCAGGGCACTGTGCGGAGGAGGAGAGGGAAAAGTCCTGTGGTGCAAGGAAAAGTCTGCTAGGGCAACATTGGATTTCACCCTTAATGTGCACAGTTCTTATTTAAATTGCCACCATGGAGAGGGAACTAAACAGGATTGAGATCATAGTGTGTATGGAGGGGAGGTCATACCAATGGAATGTTCTGTCCCAGGCTTGCTAGCAGCTTCAGGGAGGGGGATGTTGCACCATTTCAGGCTTTGGATCCTGTTGAGTACAGGGGTTAGTCTAGCTGAGGATACCACTCCATCTAGGTTCACAGGGGTGTGATCAAGAAACAAGGGCTCAACTCTAATAGACAAGGTCAGGTGCAGCAGGGGTTGAGTTCCAGGATGGTCGACACAGGGGGGAGTCCAGAAGAAGGTCAAACAAAGCCAAAGTTAGAAGCCAGTTGAGAGAAATTAAAGAATGGGTAGCACCACGGAGAGCTCCAAGTGGGCCTGAGTTGGGGGCTAGACAAGTTCAGGTTGTCTATTGCTCCAACAACTGGCAGACTCAGACCCTACCTTAAATAGAACTTGGGCTTCCTCGAAACTGATAGCTCCTCCCACACACGGCATGAAACCTTGTCTCTTAAAGGGTCATGCTTGCTTTTGAAGCCTTTGGCTGCAACGGCATGGAGGCAACTGGGGTGTGGTGAGGGCTTCAGAACCAGAGTCCACAGAATCTGAGGATGGCAACATGACCTCCTCTGTAAGCAGGGGGGCTGGCCCCAGAGGCTCTTCTGGGCATGAGGGACACTGATGTGTGTTTCCATGGTCACATCTCTGGGTCTGAGAGGTCTGTATCTGATGCTTCTCCTGAGGAGGGAGAATTGAACCCTGGATCATGACAGCTGTGAATTTTGTCAGGACTCCAGCATGGGTTTGACTCTTTCCCTGCTCCCCACACACGGTGGTCCAAATCCTGCTCAGTCTCCACCCACAGTGACTATCTTAAATGTGTAAAACTCCTTGTGCATGTTAATCATTTACATGCAATGAATGTCACGTCCTACAGGCAATTAGATAGTGGCATGTTTCTGTAGAGCTGTGAGACTAAGCCATAGCCACCCTGGGTGATGAGCCTACTGGAGATACATAGCATCATTTACACTAGGTTGGGCTGGAGGGAGTTTCCATTCAATACGCTCGGTGGGAGGTCGGCCTGCCATTTCTCAGATCTTTGCCCAGGAGGCACAGTTTGTGCAGCCTTTTAAATTTGCAGATTGCCCATTATGAAACGTAATGCTTCCTGTCAGATGAGCCTTCCATGAATTTAACAAGAAAGGTCACCGCTTTGCAACCCAGCTGCCCTTGGCTGGTGCAGTCACCAGGACTCTGTCCCCTTGGGGCATATTACCCGGGAATGGTTATCTCGTTAATAGCTTTCCGTCATAGCATGCTTATTCTCTAGGAGAAAATTTAATTAAACCCATCAAATTAGAGCTTCCCTTGAACAAGCTAGCCCAGCTGAGTTTCAAGTAATGCTGTGAAGGATCCAAAGTTGATTGCAAAGCTATCTTAGTTAAATCTAAAGCAGCGGTGGCTGGTGACTCCAATATCAGTGGGGCGGTGGATCTGCTCCGGGTTTCAGTCAGAATCCATTTGGATTCTGGATTCGAAGCACCTTGGATAGCTCCTTCAGAGTTCTGACTGGCTCTGACTGAAAGCCGGAGTGGATTCACTGGCCCCACTGACATCGGCGCCACCAGCCTCCACTGAGGTGATTATCACTACCCGGCATACTTCTTCGACACAAATTTATTGTTCCTGATCCTTTTGATTTTTTTTTTTTTAATTTAATTGAATGGTCACAGAAGTGCCCCTTTAGTTAGGGCAAGCAACATCAAAAGATTTGGCCATTATAACCTTCAAAATTCTTTTGCTCACAACAGTGACCTGGTTCACATGACACGACAGCCCACCATGGGCTAATTTACCTGTGGTGGCTGTTGCATTGTGCTGCAGTGCCTGCAGGTGCCATTTTTGCCATGTGCCCCAGGAGCACTCAGCTTGCCATGGCTTGATGTGTTGTGCAAATCCAGGTGGCAGGGGATGTTTGTGGGTTAGACAATGTTTAAATAACCATAAAACAAGCCATGGGTTATTTGAGGGTTCTCTTGCCCTCAAAGACTCCCTGCTGCCTGGGTTCACATGATACGATAGGCCATGCTGAACTGGGCGCCCACAGGCAGCATGCAAAAATGGTGCCCATGAGTGCCTGGCGCAATGCGGCAGCCCCCATGGGTAAATTAAGCCACAGAGGGCTGTCGTGTCACGCAAACCAGGCCATTGACACATGTTGAGGAAATAACTTGACGCTTGGCTTCTGTGATGATGGATAATGAGTCTACGATTGTGCCAAATAGAGGCATGGGTCAACTTGCAGGAGGATTTGTTAGTAATAGTGTAAGACTCAGATGCCTCATAAGGCAATACAAGACCAGGACGAAATGGGGCATCTTTGCTGGTCCCAGGGAGTTCATCCTCACCATCTGGATTTGGGCCGGAAAGACCCAGGAAAAGTGTCGGTACACGGAGGATAAGTTGTAAGCAAGCACGGTTTTGTAAGCACAACATAATCACTGATCACGGGACTCATCAGTGAAGGTGAGCTTTCAATTTCCTGACTTTGGGCACATGCGCAGATTTGCAGTTGCAAAGATGCACAAATGCCCCCCCCCCCCATGTACATTCTCACACTTCAGCCTATGGGGGAAATTTTTGGCTTGATCCAGCATGAGATAGCCTTAACTCTGGTCTTAAACTGGTGGGTTTTTTTAATCACTGAATGAGAGAATCTATTATTATTATTATTATTATTATTATTATTATTATTTCTACAGTTGTTTGGCTGTAATGAGTTATGTACACCTGTAAAAATCAAAAAGCAACAGTAGCATGATATCTTTATTAGCACCAACTGGAATGTGACGAAGTGGTGAGCAAGCATTCAAGTTTACCAGAACAGGCTGAATGCTAACGATACAAAAGCCCTGTTTATGCCAACATGGGGTAGTGGAGCTGCACAGTTCTCTCCACCCTGACAATGAGTGGCTTCCCCTGATCTTGTCTGATCTCGGAAGCTAAGCCGGGTCAGCCCTGGTTAGTACTTGGATGGGAGACTGCCTGGGAATCAGGCTTCCTGCACTGAGTAGGGGATTGGACTCGATGGCCTTTTAGGCCCCTTCCAGTCCTGTGATTCTATGATACCCCTCCAGTAATTCTGCTTGTCTGATCTTGAAGCTAAGCAGGGTCAGCCCTGGTTAGTACTTGGATGGGAGACCACCTGGGAATCAGGCTTCCTGCACTGAGCAGGGAGTTGGACTCGATGGTCTTGTAGGCCCCTTCCAATGCTATGATTCTATGAGGTTGAGCAAAGGGCTGGATGCACCCAATCTTGTCTGATCTCTGAAACTAAGCAGGGTCAGCCCTGGTTAGTACTTGGATGGGAGACTGCCTGGGAATCAGGCTTCCTGCATTGAGCAGGGGTTGGACTCGGTGGTCTTGTAGGCCCCTTCCAACCCTATGATTCTATGATCTATGCTTAAGAGAGTCATTGAGTAGATGAATCGATTAAAGACACTTTTAATGAACCAAAAATCACGCCTTAATTCAAGCACTTATAAAAGCTGCAGGAGACAAGCAGCATCTTCAAGGAGGCTGAACATCAGGAAAAACTTCCTGACTGTTAAAGCAATACGACAATGGAACCAATGACCTAGGGAGGTGGTGGGCTCTCCCACACTGGAGGCATCCAAGAATAGGCTGGACAGCCATCTGTCAGGGATGCTCTGACTTGGATTCCTGCATTGAGCAGGGGGTTGGAGCAAGGTCTTGTAGGCTCCTTCCAACCCTATGATTCTATGATACTGGACTTTGGGGGTGGGGCAGCTAGGGATGTACCGATTGTGTAAAATGTGTTCCTTCAGTGTTTCACGGATTGTCAGGTGCCTTTCATTCCGTCATCTGCTCATCAGTGGAATCAGATTTTCTTGCGTTTTCAAATTTGCAGAAATTTGCATTTGCAGAAATTTGTGCTTGCGAAAATGCCCAAATCCCCTTAAAATGCGCTTTTCACACTTCAATCTATGGGGGAAATGCACATTTTAGGCTATTAAAAATGTATATTTTTCTATTACTAAATTTGCACAAAATTCCAGAAGGTTAGAAAAATGTTCTGCAATTCCATGGAATCCACCCAATTGGGGAAAAGCCGGTCGGATTCATAAAAATCCAAAGTCATTTGATTCTGTTGTGGATTTCTCCAACATCCCTAGGTCTAGCCTTCCCAAACATCATGCCCTCCAGATGTGTTGGACTATAACTTCCAGCTTTCCTGACCATTGGCCATGTTGGCTGGGGCTAATGGGAGTTGGAGTCCAACAACATCTGGAGGGTCAAAGGCTCCTCACCCCTGCTTTAACAGAACACACTGAGCAAAACAGGGTAGATTGTTTAAAACTGATATTTTTAAAGATTGAATTGTTATGGGATTTTTCATTTAAAGAACCCAATTACATTAAAAGTGTTCTTTAAAAATAAAAATATCTTGTTTTAAAATATAATCCAAATTTCATACAAGCCTGTTAAATTCTCTGTTTTCATCTCTTAAAGCTCGGGTTGTGATTCACTGAATTCACACTTGTCTTTGTAAAAGGCATGTCTGAAGTCAGACATTATGGCCTCCCTCACTTTGAGCAGATCCATCTTTGCATGCAAAAGTCATATGATCTGCAGAGGTTTGGGGGTTATGCTCCTAGGTAGCATAACAGCTTTATTTCATTGCAAACCAATATGCTGAAACTCTTACAGCAACCCATCTGTATGCACCCTCATTCAGGAAAATTATGAATTGCAAAGTGGGGGAACTTGATTTAAATCAATAGTCTTAAATTGGCTTTTTGTGATAGAAATCAATCCACCCATCAGCAAAACAAGCCAGTCTTGGAGCTCACCAATCCGTGTTCCATAGTTCCTGGCTAGGTAAATATATGTTGGCAAAAAGTGAAGATTCCGTCTCCCCTCCCCACTGCATGAGGGATGGGCAGAATTCAGGCTTCCAAGACTGACGTTGTTTGTTCGCTAGCATCCCCATGTCTGCCAAGTGGAGTCAGTTGCAAAATAGTGGCTCAGGACAGACATACTCCTAGGAGGATTAAGGAATGTGGTGCCTCCGAGTATATGGCTTAGGCCAGGGGTGTTGAACGTCAGGTCCAGTGTCCCAGTCTGACCCTCCAAGGGCCCCTTACCTGGATTCTTGCTTTTTGTCTGCACCTAGCTGGCTTAACCTTGGATTGCCTTGTAAACCTGCTTTTGATACTTACCCTGCCTTGGCGTTGTCTGGAGCAGGACACCTGCGGAATAGGCAATAATCAGCTCAGTGGACTGACTCGGTATAAGACACATATTCCTATCGCATGGGGAAAGCATGTGCATGTGAGACATATGCGTGTTCCACCCCTTTTGCCTTTCACCCCACCACACTAGAGTGCAGCCCCTGAAAGCTTTTCCAAAATGGAATTCAGCCCTCAGGCTGCAGAAGGTTCAACACCCCTGATCTAACCTCAGTGTCATCTGATCGGCAGGAGCTCTCCAGGGTCTTGGGCAGAGGTCTTTGGATTTGGCCCCTTGGGCCTGACGTTCTACACCCCTGGTATAGATGGATAAATATAGTGCTGTGCCAAACATTTCTCCCACATTTTTTTCAACCATTCTCATTCAGTTTGATAGAAGAGAAATTGCTTTCGAAAAGAAATCCAAGGAGGAGAAATTTCGGAAAAACTCTCATGGGTTGGATTTGGGGTTCTTGTGCTTACCTTAAGGAGTGTGCGTGAGTGTCCTGTCTGTCATTGTACAGTAATCTCTATGGAAGCCTGTAGCTTCCTGGGCTTCCTGCACTTCCGGTAAAGCCATCATGAGGAAGACCTCGTGAGGCAATTCCTCTCATGGGGCTTTTCCAGTTGAGAAAGTGCAGGTGGCCTGGGAGGCTGCAGAGCAACGAAAAGGTGTGAAATAGAGAGAGGAAACACACACACATCCCCCTTGGCCACCTCACAGTGATTAGGTAAGCTCAAAAATACCACCAAAAGAAATTCAAAATTCTGCCTCAGAGAAGTGGAAACTTCAGCGCAATTGATGCTGTTGCTATCTACAGAAGCAGTGCAATAAACTAAAAACCCTTAGGAAAAAAGAGAGAAGCTGTGCTACAACCCCTGCCTGTGAGAAACTGTTGGAGAATTTCTCCTCTCCTAGGAGAAATTCGGTGAAATTGTCCCCCCTCCAATTTCTGTGCTCACAAATAGGCTGGAGAATTTTGAGAGGCCGTTTGTGCACAGCTCTAGATAAACATAGCACCTTCCTACATTCCTCCCAATGATGGGTAACAAGCCATACAGCCATCAATCAGACATATTGATTGTGTGACCCTAACTCAGAGAGCTAAAGAGGATGTCCCATTTGGGGGGAGGGGTCCTTACTTTCTTCTTGTCATGCAGATCGATTGGTTGTGTCTTGTTAGTTTCTCGGGCCCAAAGCACTTCTTTTTCCTTGTTCTCTGTCATGTCTTCCGGTTTCCCCTTGCGAATGTATTCTTGCTTTTCTTGAAATGTACATATCTTGTTCATGCTCAAGGTGACTGGGTTACCTCCTCCTCCGAAGGACTTTTTCAGGAATAGACTTGAATTAGTAATGAGGAGGCTGAGGGCCTTTGGCGAGACGCGGAATGAGAAGCGACGGACGCGCTTGTACTCGTTTCCCTCCCCACCAAAATGTGCTCACTTACCCTATGTCTTCTTCACGCCCGGTTGGATTTTCCTAGAAACTTTCCCTTGCACTCAGATGGAGAGAGAACCGTTAATAGGGGTCAGTCAGAAACAACCACCCAAAAGATTTTTGTCGTGTTTCTCAAACAGTTCATTGTATCTGATAATCAAGTAGGAGGGTGTTGAGCTTTGTTTTAGTCTGTTCTTGCAGGGGGAAAAATTCTCCTGATCAGCAGAGAAGTAAATGCCAGACGGTTGCAGTACTGTTCTCCCCCTCCCCCATATATTGCTACAGAACTGTGGGCACCTAGCCCCCAGATGAGAAGGCCTTCAGGGGCACGTTTCCCAACAATCTGAAAAAAACACCCCAAGGTCACAGAAGTTCTGTACCCTTCACATCCCAGCCCCGTGATGGAGCCAGATGATCGAACCCTTTGCAGCCTTGATGGATGAATAGGTGACTGCCATACTTCCACTGGTATACGCCTCTGTCCCAGGCCTAAGGCTGAGGTCTTCACTGCTGCTTGCTCTCCGATTCTTTTCAGTGGAGATGCTAGGGATTGAACTGGGGACCTTTTGCATGCAACGCATGTACTCTACCACCCAGCCATGATCTCTCCCCTAAGTAACAGGAAGACATTAGGTTGTTTATATGCCAACAGCTGTGATAGCATTTTGGAGACTGTTAGGAGGGCAGAGCCAAAGGGCTAATACAGCGTGGTGGCTGAGGAGTGAAGAACATTCCAGCAAGTCTAGTGGCTGCTTTTTGGTAGGGATATCAGAGAAATCTGCAACAAAATCAAATGCATTCGGATTTCTCTGAATCTGACCCATGAGTTCTGCAGTGGACTGGCTTTTCCCAAGTCACATTAATTCTGCGGACTTGTGGACCAGGTTTTTTTGTTTGTTTCTGGGACTTGATGCAGATTTAGTCACAGAAAAATATGTAAAATAAAAAATAAAACACCAGCCAAAAATGTGCATTTCCTCTATAGGCTACAGCATGAAAATGCACATTTGGGGGAGGATTTCCACATTGGGGGGGGGGAATCTCCACATGGGGGGGAAATCTATGAATTTGTGCAAATATGAATTTGCCCAAATGTGAATTTGTGCAAATTTGGGAAACTGGAAAAAATCCAATTTCATCCATGAGCAGAAGACAGAATGAAAGGCACCTGACAATCCGCAAAACACAGACGGAAGAGATTTCACTAAATCTGTACATCCCTACTTTTAGGGGAGTGATCGTAATCCAGCCTTCCCCAGCCTGTACCCTTGAAATGCTTTGGACTCCAACTCCCAGGATTCCTGACCCCATGGGGCTGATGGGAGTTGGAGTCCAAAACATCTGGAAGGTACCAGGTCAGGGAAGCCTGGTTTATGGAAACAAACCAACTTCAAACCATGCTTTATGAAGTTGGCTTGCTTCTATAAACTGGGCCTTGGCAACCTCCAGATGTTTTGGGCCACAACTCCCATCAGCCCCAGCCAGCAAGGACAGTGGTCAGGGATTATGGAAGTAGCTGTCCCAAACATCTGGAGGGCACTCTTCCAGATTGCCTGCCACTGCTATAAACTATACACACACCATTAAACGTCCTATAAGTGAAGTGTTCTCAGGTTCTGGATTGGTCTTGCCCACCAAGGATGCCTATTGGGTCAACCCTAGACAGGAAGGGTTATAAAAGGCTTCCTGTTTGGCTGGAAACAGCTCACCATCACAGATTCAATCCTGGACATCTCCAATTTTACAAAAATATCAGGGGACAAGGCTGGGAAAGACCATTTTCTTCCTGAGAGCTTAGGGAGCCACTGCCAGTCTGGGTCAGATGGACCAGTGATCCGACCTAGCGGAAGGCAGCTTTCCTGTGCTCTACGCAGTGGAGCCTGTTGGCTCTGATTTTGGTGGGGCCTCTAATCCATTTTGGATTTCAGTCAGAACCAGCCAGAACACTAAAGGAGCTATCCAAGGTGCTGGACCTAGTTTGGAGATAGGGTTCAGCACCTTGGATAGCTCCTTTAGAGTTCTGGCTGGTTCTGACGGAAAACCAGAATGCATTCACAGCCCCACTGAAATCGGAACCACCAGCCTCCACTATTCCTACCTGCTGGTTGTTCCAGATGAGACCAGTCAGGAGCTTAAGGATCACCTGGTCGCTTTAACCATTAAGACAGATTAGCTGTAACCATTCTGAGCCTCCCTGAAATTTGCTTACACGTGCCCTTTAGACTATTCTGTCGAGGTTGAACAAGTCTGTGCACACCCCGCTGTGACAGATTCAATTACCGTTGGGGCACAGGGCAGAAATGAAGGATTGTGTGTGCACAATGGACTTCCACGATCACTGATGTGATTGATCCCCATTTTCATAGGTGTCTGACCCAGTCTGTCTTAAATCCAGCAGTGATGGATGGGGACAGTTTCTTGTCGTGTATGAGCTATAGCTTCTGAGCGGAGACTGCTGCTCACTCATTTCCCATCCCCACCCCAATAAGTCCTTCAGCTGGTCTGGCATGCCATGTAAGCATGGCCAGCCCTCTCTGCAACAGGAGCAGCTGCCCTAAAGCCAGGGACGAGTATGTTTTGTTCCACTGAAAGAGCTTGCCTTTTGCAGGGAGCAGCTCTTTGCTTCATACGACTCTGCCCAGACGCAAATGAAGCGCACGTCTTTCAGATTGTGCGTTGTTTAGTCACAGGCTTGATTTGGACTCCTTAGCTGCTACTTGCATCTCATGATGTCACCCAAGCTCCCAGTAATCTGGCTCGAGTATGGCCCATTAGGGATGCTTGGATGCAGGGCTAGTGCTAGCAACTTGGATTTCTCAGGCAGTTGCTGGGATTGCTTGTCCAGGCAGGCCACGTCAACAATGGCCTTCCCATCTGTGCATTCCCTGGATGTGGAGTTATCTCAGGGGTGGGGAAGCTCTTACAGCCTGGGGCCTACATTCAATTTTGGGGAAGCTCTCGGGGGGCCATATTCCACTGGTGTGTGGGGCAAAAGGGATGGTGCCAGCGTAGTATAGCTTAAAGCTTTCACTTACCGGCCTCTAAGCCTTAGGAGAGGCAATTCAACCTTTTAAAATGGGGAGAGAACGGGTGCAATCGCGGGGAAAACACCAAACAATTGGCAGATGGTCAGCAGTCATGGGAAAGGGGGAGAGGCTATCTGAGGGACCCCAGAGGGCCAAATTCAGACCTGAAGAAGACCGGATTTGACCCATGGGTCTGAGGTTCCCCATCCCTAGCTTATCTGGTGGCAGCAGCTGTGTCTAGGTTGCCGCCCGTCATGTTAAATTTCCCCAAATGTCCCAGAGCTCCTGAATAAGAGGGTGGCTTCCTTGCCCCAGACACTGTCACCACAAAAGGCCATGTCCGGGGTGGGGGGGACTCTCCTACCACCCTCCTCCTCTCTCAGACCTGGAGCCGGCCTTGCTCAGATGTGTTTCAATTTTGCTATCATTTCCCCAACAACTTCTTCTCTGGCTTAGAATGTAAAATGAGATTCTAGACATGAAAGACAAACAAACAAACAAACAAACAAACAAACAGACTTTTGGCTCAGCTCTGCTCTTTGGGTCATGTGAGCCAGGAGAGCACTCTCAGGAAACACATGCCCTTTTCCAGAGAATTGTCTGTGCTCATAAATAACACATGGAGAGCACACATGGTTCTCACGCAGAAGATCCCTGGATTGAGCCTCATGGCATCTCCAGATAGGGCGGGAAAAAAGTCCCATCTGAAATCCTGAAGAGCCACTGCCAGTCACTGTTGGCAATACTGGACCAATGAATGGGGAAAATATTATGCAAAGGCTGGGGGATCACCAGATGATTGGTGGTTGGGGAAAGGGGGTGGAGCCAGGGGAAGGTGTGTGGCCAACTGGAAAACCCTGGACAGCCAGACTGAGAGCCCCAAAAGGCCAGATTTGGCCCCCAGGCTTGAGGTTCTACACCCCTGGCCTAATCATGGGGGGGGGCAAGGTGAAAATTAGGTATGTGTGTTATTACATTACCTGAAGGACCACCTTCCCCAGTACCGAACAACCCAGGATTTAAGCGTGGCCAGGGAGGCTTTGTTGGTAGTGTCCTTGAGGAATGCATCCTCTGGGTCTCCCACGTGTGGCAGAGCCTTCTTTGTGGTGGCAACCCAACAGTGCATTTCCTTGTGTATTTGCAATTTTCGAGTTCTGATTTTAACAGTGCACCTGCGTTGTGTTGTTTTTATATGGGCTGTTAGCTGTTCTGGGCTCCTTGCGAGGAACAGAGGGGTGTAAATATAAATAAATACATTTGAGAAGCATAGTTCATTTCCACAGCAGAAAAACAAAGCAAAACACCCACCCTGGCCCCTGGCACTGCAGGCAGATATGTCTGCATGTATCTATAGATGCCTGAGCTGCAGAGGCCAGTAGGCCCTGTAGGTGGTGCTGTGTGCACGTAAGGCCTCCCCAAGTTACCACTGTTGGTGCTGGCAAAGAGTGGGAGGAGCTAAATGCTGTCAGTCTGTGGCTGCTAAAAAGGTAAGGGTGTCCCCAACCGGTCGTGTCCAACTCTAGGGTGTGGTGCTCATCTCCATTTCTAAGCCGAAGAGCCAGCGCTGTCTGAAGACGCTTCCATGGTCATGTGGCCGGCATGACTGTACACCGAGGTGCACGGAACGCTGTTACCTTTCCTGCCGAAGCGGTGCATGTTTATCTACTTGCAATTTCTTGCTTTCGAACTGCTAGGTTGGCAGGAGCTGGGACTGAAAACGGGAGCTCACTCCGTCACGCGGCACTCGGGTCTCGAACTGCTGTCCTGCCGACCTTCCGGTCTGCAGTTCAGCGTCTTAACCGCTAAGCCACCATAAACAGTACCTTAAAATTACCACCCCATTAGGAGGCTTTGGATCTGGGAGGGCATTTCAGTGATTTTTGTGGGTGGGATGGGCTTCTTTGTGAGTTTCAGGGTTGGGGCTTTATTCAGTAGTGGTGACATTGCCCTTTCCTTTTCCTTTTTTAAAAGTTGCCCGTGGAATGACACTGGGTCATAGAATCATAGAATAGTAGGGTTGGAAGGGGCCTACAAGACCATCGAGTCCACCCCTCTGCTCAGTGCATGAATCCAAGTCAGAGCATCCCTGACAGATGGCTGTCCAGCCTCCTCTTGAATGCCTCCAGTGTGGGAGAGCCCACTACCTCCCAAGGTCATTGGTTCCATTGTCGTATTGCTCTAACAGTCAGGACATTTCTCTTGATGTTCAGCCAGAATCTGGCTTCCTGTAACTTGAGCCCATTATTCTGTGTCCTGCACTCTGGGATGATGGAGAAGAGATCCTGGCCTTCCTCCCTGTGACAACTTTTCAAGTACTTGAAGAGCGTTATCATATCTCCCCTCAGCCTTTTCTTCTCAGGGCTAAACATGCCCAGTTCTTTCAGTCTTTCTTCATAGGGCTTTGTTTCCAGTCCCCTGATCATATTTGTTGCCCTCCTCTGAACTCTCTCCAGCTTGTCTGCATTCTTCTTAAAGTGTGGGTCATGGATGTAGCATTGCTTTAAAGGGGGGGCATTGTGGTGGCAGGGGGCATGGTAACTTTTCTCATTCTGTACTGTGCTAAGAAAATGTCAGCACTTCATGAGAGTTAAATCTAAAATAGAGGATGCATCTCTGTCTATCCATCTGTCAGCACCATAGCACCAAGACCACAAAAGACCTGAAACTTGGCATGCATACTAAGGGGATGTGCACCTCAGGGTTATTTTGTGTTTAAAACACAATACCTGACAGCATGCCTCTCCTGAAATGAACCGACCCGTACTCTACTTTCAGCATCTAAGGTCCTCCTCCAGGTGCCTCCTCCAAGGGAAGCTCGGAAGGCGGCAACGAGGGAGAGGGCGTTCTCACTGGTGGCACCCCATCTGTGGAATGAGCTCCCCGATGAGGTCCACCTGGTGCCAACATTGTTATCTTTTCGGCGCCAGGTTAAGACCTATCCCTTTTCCCAGGCATTTGGCAGCCCATGATGAGTTTTAATCAGTCCTGGATGTGTCTTTAGTTATGACTGACTGTTTGAAGTTCATTTTAGTTATATGTTGTTTGTGTATATTGTCTCTGGGCTGTTATATAAATGGCTTTTAAATTTTGTATATTGTATTTTAATGTTTTAACTTCTGTAAACCGCCCAGAGAGCTTTGGCTATGGGGTGGTATAGAAATGTAAAATAATAATATTTTTTAAATAATAATAATAATTTTTGAAATGGGCCCATGTGGTTGAATCCTGCAGTAACATCTTTAGCCACTAGGGGCAGACTTCCCTAACCAGCACATAGCTTTGCAGACTTTAGGGATGTCAGAGGATTCTGCCACGGATCTCGGTGAGGCCGAATGCCAGTGCATTTGGCCCCCTGAAATCTGTGGCGGAACAAAGCCCCCCCGCCCCCCCCCCCGAGAAAGGCACGCGAAACAGAGCACTTACCTGGTGCTGTTCGTGCTGCTTTGCAAATGGCGGCTGCATCTGCGGCCGCCATTCGCTTCCCCATTTTTGCCGTGATAGGCTCCGCATGCCTGCGAATGCACCCAGCCGGTGGCTCCGTGGAGTTGCTGCGGAGCGGAGCCGGCTGGGTTAGGATTTTGGGGGGAGGTGTGGAGCGCCTCCCCCCCCACCGCGAATCACCCCTTCGAAAAGGTAAGTGACTTTCGCACATCCCTATTTGCAGTCCAAACAGTTTGAAGCCAGGGGGAGATTAGTAGGTTGAGGAACAGAGTAATATGCCTGTTCTCTCCCCACTGCTGTGGGGCAGCTCCTCTTAGGGGAATGGGGTGGACAGACCCCTCCCTCAGGGGGCTATAAGGCTGCACCATTGCAGGGGTTGTGCCTAGGGGTGTCAGCAGGCATGGCTTTACTCAGATGGGGCAGCTCAATGTGTCCAGCTCGGACAGCTGCCTAAGTTGCTTGAAGACTTTACTGTATCAGACTAAAGGCTATTGCAACCCATGCAAAGACAGATCTATTTGCTAGTAAATAAAATGCCAGTGTCTCCATCTTGATAGCCCCTGCAACTTATTAATAACTTCACCTTCACCCCCAGATTTGCAATATAGGTAGGGGAGGCTCTTTCACCCCAGTGTTTGACTTCAAGTTGGAAGTATTTGTACATGAACCTTTGGTTCGGCATGAATGCCGTCTCCCGTTGCTGCTTAAATTTCTCTTGCAATCATGAGTGGAGGAGGGATAGCCGGCCCCTTTCCTTAGTTTTACAGATGTTTGCTATAAAACAGGAGGGAACCCATGTCACGAAAGATGAGATTGGCTAGCACAAGAGACAGATTCCTTGGCACTGTGCCTTGGCATTTGGAGCAAAAGGAGGCAGACAACGGGTTTCCAGTCACTTCTGTATTACAGCAATTACAGTTCATATTGGAGGAGGTCCAAAATGCGGGACTGGATAAAATGCTGCTATATGTATACATATTCTGTGTGTGTGTGTGTGTGTGTGTGTGTGTTCCAGAGCCTGACACATCTAATGATGCAGAGCACCAGCTTATTGTGTCTAAAGGTTTGGAGGGAAGAGGTTACCCCCAAAAAGAAAACAGAAACTGTCGTTCCACTGAAGTTCTCAGTGATATTGAACCAAATGGAAAGAGCACATATTCCCAATGCAGCATTTCTCTTGGTTAAAGAGAGGGTCCGTCTGTTTCAAATAAAAATGAGCTGTGTGGGCCACCCTGCATTTGTTATTGTGTGGCCAATGGGACTCCTAGGTGGCTGGTAGAGTATAGAAAGTGCAATCCAAGTATTCTTCATCCCAGTTTTCCTGTAATGTACAGAGAGGCTGACAGTGAAACAGTTGGGCTGTGGACTTTTTCACTGTGGAGGGGTCCCCCCCCCTCCACAATTCCCAGTTCAAGAGCAGGGAATTGGTATATTCTGAATGCAAAACGATTCCAGTCTTGGAGAGTAATAGCCAAAGGACGGATCTCTACATCAGCGGCGGGCAGGAGATAGATGGTGATTTCCTGGTATATGGTAGATTACTGGATGGTTTGCAGTAGATTGGGAAGGGTTTTTGATTCCCGTTTGTTTAACAAGAGCAACAACGAACACACTTCTCCTCCCCTTAAATTAGGCTGTTAGAATCCCTGATCGAAGAATGCACGAGCATTAAATGTGGAGACGGGTACAGGATCCCCAACATCCCTGTGTGCACCAGGCCAGCCCCTGCTGCCACTTTTAGCCCTCAAGCATTCTTTGGAACATCTGAAGAGGTCTAGTTAGATCAGGGATTCTCACTGCCTAATTAGAAGGGAAGGGCCTGTGGCTCAGTGGTAGAATACTTGCTTTGCATGCAGAAGGTGTCCGGTTCAATTCCCGGCATCTGTAGGTAGGACTAGGACAGAATCTTGCCAGTCAGTGTCAATACCGGGCTAGATGGATCAGTGTCTGACTCAGTAGAAGGCAGGTTCTTATTCTCCCATAATTCCCCGACCTCACTGAGTGGAGCTGCGATTCTACTCATTCTACCAGGGTGCTAGTTATGTTCAGCTGAACACAAGTAGAATGCTCTGTGTGAGTGAGAACTCTGTTTTATCAGGGTTCCCAATCACCTGGAGTGCTCTACGTACATTCAGCTGGACATGAGTAGCACCAGACCCCCATGCTGAACACAGGGAGGTTGAGAAATGAAGGGATGGAGTCTGGCACACACAGGGACACTGGGGCAGGACCAGTGTGTGAGGCCCCATCCTTGTTCCCAGTTTTTGGTCCTCATGGATTTTGAAGAGGGCTGGTAAGTTAGCTGCAGATTTGTACTACTATATGCAATACGTCCCATTGGGTAGGTAGTGGGAAATTGGCTCCACCCCTGAGCCACTATTTTGCATGTGGCGCCACCCCTCCCAGGCCTGGTTGGTGGACCAGCAAGCCTGAAGTCTGCTCACCCCTGCTCTATATCAGGCACTGGAAGACTTCAGGCTTGATGGGATCTACTGTGTTTTTTACTAATCCACTAGCCAAAGCCAGATGCAAAATGGTGGCTCAGGGGATGACTCCACCCCATGAGCCATACAACGGGATGGCCTGCGTATAAAAGTACAAAGCTACACCTGAGTTGGTTCAGGTCAAGGATTCTAGCAGCCTAATTTGGGGTGGGGTGGGGCATCCATTTTGTTCTTTTTGTTAAATCATCAGGAGTAAAGAAAAAAAATCCTGTTCATCTACTCCAAATCATCCAGAGAGCAGTAGATCTTGGCCTTTCTTCTGCCCAGCACCAGAGCATATCCAGTAAACCCCCGAAGCACCCTGAGCAATGCAACGAGGCTTCTTGTCTCATGCAGGACCAGTGATAATTGAGATATCCTTTGTTTGTCATTAGAAGTAGACCTGGAGATTTTCTTTGACTGGTTCTGTTAGTACCACTCCCTGGGCTGATCCAAGGTGTGGAGAGGAGTAAGAGTGCACCTCCCTGTCTCCAAAATCCCAGCATGTCTACTTGTGGGACATACCGTTTGAACATGGCCTGCATGTATAAAACCTGATACACATAGGTCAAAGTTACACGACCAATTTGTCCAAACTTTAGCTGGGAAGTATACTATACAATTTTGGCCCATGCATAGGATGTCCACTTAAAATAAAAAGTGACAAAAAAGAGGAAATCACCAAAAAAAGATAACACATATTTGCATAAGATTTGCATATTCGTGTGTTTGTGTGCATGCTAATTTAGAAATAATAACTGTAATTTAAATGGAAAAGAATAATATTTTAGAGGACTTCCTCAGGCAGCTCTTCAAAGAGAGTTCTGTCCTCTGTAAAGTAGGACACCTCACCACCCTCCCATGCAGCTTGGATTTTACATTCATTAGAATATATATGAATGTTATGCTCCTGTGGGGATGTTGGAGGTGGGGCAGGCACACAGGGTAGGTGGGGACGGAAGGCACTCTCCGTGCCCTTCATGTGATGGGCTGGATTGGGGGGGGCATATTGTCTGCCCTGGCCTTTTGCATATCCATCTTGTTTATTTTGCTTTCCTAAACTGTCCTTTCCTCCCAGCTATCCAGGTTCAGGAACCGCTGTATGCGACTGAATGTCATTTTGTTGCGCCAAGGAACAAATACATGGTGCATGTATTTCCCCAGACACTCCTCTACACCCCGTCTTCAGATTCCCGTGACGTCTTCATCTTGGCAGCCTCTGTCTTAAACAAAAGGGCTTAGCAAAGATTTCAAAGAACGCTTTCACAAGCAACGACCACCCCTTTTTGTTTGCCTGTTCCAAACGCATGTTTCGTTTGAAGTTAGGAAAGCGACGAACACTGCGCATAACATGGGAAACAGTCACCTTGAATGATAGTTTACAAGATCATCAGCTGGATCTCTGTGAACTAACATTTTCCTCTTCCTGTAAAAAACAAAAACAAAACCGCTGTGGTTGTGAAGATCCATAGTACCTGCAGGTGATCACATTTTGGGGGCTGGGTGGGCATAGATAAAGAGAGCATCTAGGCAGAGCCAGCATCAAGGGTAGGCATGGTCAAGGGAGCATCTAGGCAGAGATAAAGGGAGTATCTAGGAGCATCTAGGCAGAGATAAAGGGAGCATCTAGGCAGAGCCAGCATCAAGGGTAGGCATGGTCAAGCGCCTGCCAAGGGCCCACACCCCAGCAGACAAGAGCCCCCTGGACTTGTTCCTCCTCTTCACCACCACAACCTGCTTGTTCTCCTGCCTCTCGCTCTGTCCCAGACAACAGACATGGTAAGAAGGAGGAGTAGCAGATGCCACGGCCTGCTTGCTCCCTGACTCTCTGCCTGTCAAGCAAGCCAGTGGTAGCAGTGATGAGAAAGACGACAAGGAGCAATAGCAGCTGTTGGCAATGGTGTGAAGGTAGACTCATTTGGAGAGGGGACCCCAATGAGGGTGTCTGGCCCCAGGGCCATGAGAAACCTGCTGTTGGCACCGCATCCCTCCATGAGTCACCTGCCGCTTGATCTTTCATTTGGAGATGTCAAATGCATCTCCAAATGCAAAGCATGTGCTCTACCAGCGAACTCTCATCCCCACTCCTGTGGATAGGGCCTCCCCCCTCAGAAGGAAACAGCAGGGGAGAGTTGTCTGTAAGCATAAATATGTTACTGTTTGAACATGCACAGTGCTGGTCCGTGTGGCGAGCCTGCGGGGAAATTGGGAACGGTGACGTAAGGGTCCCATGTCAAATTGCCCGAAGACTCAAACTGATTTTAGCTGTCACATGTCTGTGCAAACGAACAAATTGGTAAATGGCGTGGGCTAGCTCTTGGCAGAATTAGGAGCAAATCGGCAGCCAAGACAAGCCAGTCTGTTGGGCGATTTCGGCAGCTTTTCAGTGTGGTTGCTACCTGCTGTTGGCAGATGGAGATCGTTTATGACGCTGAGATTATGAGTCTGATATTGTTCTGTAACGTCTTTCCTTTGTTTTGCTGAACCAATGTGGTGAGGTGGTAGGTAGAGCTGAAGGCGGCCTAGAAATGTTTTAAATCAATTAAATTAAATAAATAAAAGCTGAAGGGTGCACAGTGGCCGAGTGTCGGATTAAACTGCAGCCATGAGACCAACAAGATGGCTTTTGCTGATTTATTCAGTCTCACTTGTAGTGGTTGGTGCCACGATGCCCAGCAACCAGATGAATGCAGGAGCCTCCATTTGGTGCAAGCCAGCCTGTCACGTCCCATCCTGTAGTCCCCAGATACACCAGGCAGGGCTGGCAGGCAGGGCTGGCCCCACTATTAGGCAGAGTGAGGCAATTGCCTCAGGAGGCAGATTGTGAGAGGTGGCAGCAAGGTATTGGAGGAGGAAGACAGAAACACAATTCAAAGTGATCTGGATAGACTGGAGCGCTGGTCAGAAAACATCACAGTGACATTTAATAGGGATAAATGCCAAGTTCTGCCCCTAGGAAAAAGAAACCAAATGCCCAGTTACAAGATGGGGGATACTTGGCTCAACGATACTACAAGCAAAAAGGATCTTGGAATTGTTGTTGATCACAAGCTGAATATGAGCCAACAATGTGATGTGGCTGCAAAAAAGGCCAATGCTGTTTTGGGCTGCATTCATAGAAGCATAGCTTCCAAATCCCGGGAACTACTAGTTCCCGTCTACTCAGCACTGGTTAGGCCTCATCTGGAGTACTGTGTCCAGTTCTGGGCACCACACTTGAAGAAGGATGCAGACAAACTGGAGAGGGTTCAGAGGAGGGCAACAAGGATGATCAGGGGACTGGAAACAAAGCCCTATGAAGAGAGACTGAAAGAACTGGGCATGTTTAGCCCTGAGAAGAGAAGACTGAGTAGAGATATGATAGCGCTCTTCAAGTACTTGAAAGGTTGTCACAGAGAGGAAGGCCAGGATCTCTTCTTGATCATCCCAGAATGCAGGACACGGAATAATGGGCTCAAGTTACAGGAAGCCTGATTTCAGCTGAACATCAAGAAAAACTTCCTGACTGTTAGAGCAATACGACAATGGAACCAATGACCTAGGGAGGTAGCGGGCAGTCCCATACTGGAGGCATTCAAGATGAGGCTGGACAGCCATCTGTCAGGGATGCTCTGACTTGGATTCCTGCATTGAGCAGGGGGTTGGACTCGATGGTCTTATAGGCCCCTTCCAACCCTACTGTTCTATGAGTCTATGATTCTATGGTTCAACTACCAGTAGAGTCAACTTTTGTACATGGAATGGGAGGGGGTGTCATCTTGTCTTTTGCCTCAGGAAGCAAAATGACTTGGGCAGGCCCCGCTGGCAGGATGGGATTCGCCTCTTCCTTACCCACTTCTCACCTTCCCAAGCAAAATGCTGGCACTAATGGGCCTCTTCCTTGGACATCTTCTGCCTACATGACTTGATGACCATTGGCAAGTTCAATGGCAGATGTCCATCAAAGTCACCTCCAGCCAAACAGCATAAAACAGGGCCAAAAGTCCATTCTGAGTTGCCCCTTCCTGGCCCGTCTCCATCCACATTGACCAATTCAAGGTGCTCTGAAGCAGGGGTGTAGAACCGCTGGCCTGTAGGCCAAATCCAGCCCACCTGAAGTTCCAATCTGGCCCTCCAGGAGTCCCCAGATGGCCACGCCTCTTCCCCCTGCCCCACTGCCCTTCCCTCCAACCACCAATCATTTGGTGGTTTCCCAAGTTTTACATAGTTTTTCCCCAATTCTAAAAGGTTGAAATGCCTCTCCCAAGACTTAGTTACTGTCAGGAGGAGCTTTATGTTACAATATGCTGGTGTCTTTGGCATTTTGACCACACCCCTTTTGCCTTCTGCCTCAGGCACGTCTGCATTTTAATAGGTGAGTTAATGACTTTTAATGCTATTTTGGAATCTCAGTTATTTGCTTTTAGTGCTATTTTGGAAACTGTTGTTTGCTTTTTTTTTTAACCTGCTGCATTTTAAATTTAATTTGGAGAGCTGCTAGTTTTATTGACTGCGCGTGTTTCATCTGCTGCATTTTGCTCTGTCTGTCGTTACTTTATTGGTGCTTTTTTATTGTACTTTTTATTGGAAAATGCCTTACAGCCTTTGTGAAAAAGGCAGGATAGGAAAAATGCAAGAAAAATAAGCAAATATAAACCACCAACGAAGAATTACAGGTATCAGCAATAAAGGCTTCTCCACACAGAGCTTTTATCCTGCTATTGAGAATGGTTACTCGTGGAAGTTTGCGGGTCCTTTAGATGACATTGTCAACCCCCAGGTCGTCTCTCGCACTCCATTTATTCCATTTTTTTAAAAGATCAGAGATGATGAGCTATCAAGTTACAGTGCTTGAGTTCTGCTTGAGTTCCCTCCATGAAAAGAGGAAAACTCGCAATAAGAGGAGCTGGACCACAGTGCCATCTAGCGGCTGTATAATGAAACATATGGAAGATTCGGATAACGGGGAAAAGGAGGGGGGCAGGGGCAGGGAAGGATGCATGCATAAATTGTTCTGCATTTAAAACGGAAGCAGAAAGCCCTGTTTTAAATGCGGGATTTTAGGTTGGGGTAGAGATGCTCTAAGTTGCACCAGAACAGCTTTTAAAAAAGGCAAGGGTTTAACAGCAGCTAAAAGCAGATCAACATTAATTGCTATTAAAAGCTTGGGTGAACAGGACGGACTTAGCCAGCATAAAACAGGGCCAGAAAGGCAATAGTGATGGTGCCAGGCAAATATTATTGTCCAGAAAGGCAATAGTGATGGTGCCAGGCAAATATGCCGAGGGAAGGAGCAACTACAGAAAAGTCCGTGTCACTGGTACCCAGCTGCCTAATCTCTGAAGGCAGGGGCTCCAGTGAAGATGTTGGCTGGCAAGTGGCTTCGTATGGCTGAAGGCAATCTCCAGCCATTTGTTGACTGAGGAAGCGTAAGGGAATTGCTTCAGCCCTCTGATCATTTTCGTTGCCCTTTTCTGGCAGCTTTTCCAGCTCTGCCAATGTCCTTTTAGAGACGTGGTGACCAGAAAGGATGTTAGGTTTTTGGTCTGATCCTGCCTTCCTCAACCTGTTGTTGGGGAAAGCTGGATCACATATTTGGAACAACATCTGATGTTTGGAACTACAGCTCCCCTGAACCCCACCCTGCATGGCCAAAGGTCAGGGATTATGGGAGTTATAGTCCAAAACATCCAGAGGGCACCAGGCTGGGAAAGGTTAGTCTGATCCAGTTGGGCTTTCCTTGCGTTTCAATACGTGGGCCTCTTCTCACATCACAGGGAAGTGTGAAAGGAAGGACAGGTCTTTTCCGCAGCTTCCTTCATTGCTTCTGCTGGAACATCAAGAAATCAACAGCAAGGAAGATCCACTTACTTGTTCTGTTGTAATTTCTATAAAGGACCTAGGTAACGATTGCTGTGTCCTCTTTTAGGGTGCAGTCCTATGCCTGTTTAGACAGAAAAAAGGACTACAACTCCCAGCATGCCCAGCCAGCCTCCAAAATTGTAAAACAGAAAAAATAATAACCAAATGGCATCCAAAGCAGAAATTTAAAGCCTTAAAAAAAACTTTTTAGTGCTTGAAAACAGATAGCTTGAAAACAAGCTAATTTTGACCATTTTGACATTCAGCGGCTGTCCAGCTCTGTGTGTGTGTGTGTGTGTGTGTGTGTGTGGACATTTTGCCTTCAAGCAGGGTCCAGGGGGTGAAAATGGCCCCCAAACCTCCCGAGGTTGACCACCCTACTTTAAAATAAGTCTCACGGCAATACAAGTCTGCTTCCCAAGAAGGTACGTGCTCCCTGGGTGCTTTGTTTTAAAGGAAACCCATGGCTTTTTTCACTGCCTCTGCAGCAACAACAAATTTGGCAAAAGCAGGGGATGGCAGTGGCTTCAAGAATGGCCGAGGTGGGAGGCATGTGGCCTACAGGCCATGTGTTGCACACCCCTGGCCTAGAGGGACATTGTTGACTTTGTGCTGAAAATAAAGCAAGATTTCCCCTTTAACTCCCCCCATTCACCCAAGCCTGTTTTTTTCTACGTCAATGCAGGATGAAATGTTTAAAGCTCGATTAAAAATCTAAAGTCCACTTTTGCCTAGAGCTTGCAACCACGGACATTTAAATGAATCCAGTGACTGAATAACTAAGTTACTCTTAATCCACGTAGCAAGCAGATGTCGAGATGGGATGATATTATTAATGCAAATGGGTTGTCATAAAAAAGGGGGTGGTGAGAGCCAGCCTATTTCAGTGGGGTTTAGACTGGATGGTCTTATAGGCCCTTCCAACCCTACTATTCTATGATTCTCTGGATAATTCTGCCACGAAGTCTGTTGATGATGATGATGAGTAGGAGGAAATTCCAGTCCTAGGGCTATCCTTCATTCCTCTTTGATGGCATCTATGATTTAAGGGATCAACAAAAAGGCTGCAGACACCTCCCTCTTCATAGAATCATAGAATAGTAGGGTTGGAAGGGGCCTATAAGACCATCCAGTCCAACCCCTTGTGCATGGGTGGTGCTGTTTTGGCTAAATAAGCAATGGTACTCACCGTCTGAACACTGGAACGAGAAGGAATAATGTTGGCTCTTTAATTCCAGAGACAGGTGTTTGAAGGGGAGATCTCCATGAAAAGTCTGGCTCTGGAACCATAAAGAGGCTGAGAGCCAGTTTGTATATTATGAGAGATAGGGAATTAAAGATGGTGCCTTCTGTGAGAGAAAAGAGACCAGATGAGCCAGGTTACAAAGGATGCAAGGGGAGTAGTGCAGTAACTGATGTGTCTGCCTTCCCTGCCATGACAGCCAGTGTGGTGTAGGGCTTAAAGTGTCCGTCTAGGACTGCAGAAACTCTGCTTCAACCCCTACTCAGCCATGAAGCTCTGTCGGTTGCCTTGGGCCAGTAATTATCCCCTTTACCTGCCTCACAGGGTTGTTCTGAGGATAAGACAGGGGAGAAACAAGTACACTTGAGCTCCTTGGAGGAATAAAAATGGAATAATAAATAATTTCTCCAATGTACTAAAACATTTCTTTTTCAGCAGTCATTTTGCCTGCTGAGTGGTTAAATTCAGTCTCCCTGACATGTTAATTGAAATGTTTTATTACCTTCTGTCTCTTCTCTCTTTTATTGTTGGTTATTTTGTATTTTATTGTGGGTTTTCACAGGTCCAAATGCCTTGTGTGTGTGTGCTGGCATGGAGAAGACAAAAGGACAATCTGTATGAGCAGAAAAGCACATCGTATAATCCTCCTGGGACGTGACCATTTCAGAATGTAGGTAGGGATTTATGTGCTTAAGAGGGCAATCCTATGTCCCCTAGACAGTGTCTGGGGGAGATAGGATTTTTTGGTTTCCCAGCTCCAAGCTCATAGACAGTGCTCCAAGCTCGGAGCTGGGAAACTGTGCTCCCCGCCCCCTCCACCTTGTAGCCAGGGTGGAGAGAACCGTGATGGCCGCCCCTCTGTGCCTGTCTGTGCTCATAACATGGAACATGGACAGAGCAAAAGGGGGGCGTTCCCAGGGGCGGGGAGGGGAGAAGACTGTGGAAGCTGCTCTAGACAGCTTCCTGTGCGATCTCCAGCCCTGTTCCTGCCCCCTCCCCAAAGCTGTGCTTGGATGCCTGGAATTATGTGTCTAAGCACTGAGGGCAGCCAGAGCATGGAAAGAATCCTCAGTGCTTCAGCCACCCTGCATTGGATAGGCGGTTGCCTCCGACTTCAGAGGAAGTTGGAGGCAACCGTCTATCTCAATAGGATTGTGCCTTAAATGCTTCTTCGTGTCAAATCCCTCTGCTTGCAGAGATCTAGCCTGTCAGGCAGAAGGGTTCTAGCTTTGACTTTTATTTACATGCACTAAGAACCCAAACAGACATTGTGCCTAGCAGCTTCGCCTTATTTCATTTTTACTCTAGAGTGGGTGAAGGGTTCCTGCTCGAGATCTTAAAAGCCCCTCTGACCTCCTCCCCACTTGGGTTCCAATCCAGATGGAGTCCCTTACACCTACTCTAGAGTAAAAATGAAAGCAAGGAAGGAAGGAAGAAAGGAAGAAAGAAAAGAAAAGACATGGCTGCTAGACACAGATCTAAAGCAATGTCTGTTTTGGTCCTCAAACAGACTGCCCTTTATCTGCATTCTGAAGGATGACCTTATTGATGTTGGCATCAACATCTCAAGTTGAACATGGGAAAACTCTTCCCTTTCCACATTTCCCTTACCATTGGATTTACTGGCTGTGTTCGGATGATCGTATTTTGCTTCAGTAAGTTCTTTTGCTTGTGTGCATGGCCCCTTCACTGCTCCCTTTGCAGCAAGCTGCAATTTAACCAGGAAGCCTTGAATTAACCATAGTTTCCTGTCCTGTCTGAACTGGGAAACCATGGTTCCTAGCTTTGGAGCAAACCAGGATAGTAAGGTAACTTTAAACCTTGGTTTAATATTCTGGCTTGTTCCCAAGCTTCTAACCATAGTTTCCAGGTTTGGGTAACATTGGGACATGATAATTAATTGCAGACTTGAAGGGAGAAGCAGATATGTTGTATGTGAGGGCAAAAGGCTCAGCACAATCATCTGAATGTCTCCATTGTCACACATCCCCAATCCCATTTCTGAAGTTCACAAACTCAGAGTCAACTTTTTGGCTCCTTCTTATTCTCATTCCAAACAAAAGTGTTTGCTGCTTTTCCTTTCCTTTCCTCTCTCGCCCCAACATCTCCAAGAAGTGACCTTTTGTGTCTGCACTGAAAATTTTAGAACATTTTTCTACACTCCAATCACCTCTGAGAGTATGGCAACCTCCTTTCCTGTCATGCTTCTCTTCCCTTCTGCCATATTCTCCAGCCCTGCTCCCGTTGATCCATAATGCATTTTAAAAAACCTCTCCCTCCCACCATGCCACCCTTCTGCAACACCTGTCACCATTCTCCTTCAGGATGGTATCCCCAGTAAGGTGTCTCTGGGCTCTAGTGTGCAGGGACTGGGCCCACAGACACCTCTCTTGGAATCCCCCCCCCCCCGGCTCCCTGCCCCTCCTGATCTTTATTTTATTTCTTAGATATTTTAATTTTAAAAATTAAGTTGGTGACATGCCACTAAATGAAAGGCTGCCCTCCAGCACCATCTTTATTTGGCTTCAAAAGAGTGGTTTTGTGTTTTGGAGCTCAGCCTCGCCCCTCCCCCCTGCCCCCTGCCCCATCTTGTACTTAGATTCTGGGAAAATTACTTTTCTTTTAGTCTCACCAGTTAGCCTTCTAGGAAATGAGTGCTTTTCGACTGTCTGGCTTTGCCCTCCTTGGCAGACATTGTATGAATGGGCGAGCCCCACTTCCCATGACACCCATTTTGTGAGAGTGCCCACAGCCCTCTCACAAAATTACAACTATGCCCACGGATCCTCAGAAGGTTGGCCGTTCCTGCCTCGACGGATCTGTCCTGCTTCTTGTTCCCACTTTAACTCAGTTCCAAGACAAATGTTTTAGTAAGCTGTCTCCAGCTTTGGAGGGGCTTCAGAACTGAACTGAAGCAGAATGTGTACTGTTTGCAAGCGTACTGCTCAGGACTGCACATAGGTTGATCTCTGTGTTTCTGTGGGGGTGGGGGGGGCTGGCGGGTAGACGGTGCTGTTTTCAGGCAAAGGTTTATTCTAGATGACCGTATTTATTTTTTATTTTATTTATTTGTGATATTTAGATACCGCTAATATAATAAAATCCCTAAGTGGCTCACATAGAAGGACCTTCTGGTCCTTTCCCAGTTGTACGGCTTCATGCACTTTGCCACTTTCGTCCAACAACTAAGAATCCCATTTTGCTCCTCCCGCTCTCCTCCGAAGCCACGGCCGGGGGGAAACAGCGATGTGGTTTTGCCAGTGCCAATAACTGCTTGGCAGTGTGCAGGTAATTGAAGGAATGTTAGCAGACTCCCAACGGTGCTGCAAGGGGTATCTGTCCTCTGGCTATAATGAGTTCGCAACTGGAAACCTGCCCCAGTTCCTTTCAGTGACGATTAATCTGAACTGAACAGAACAGAGAGGAAAGGAGGGGATTGGTGACGAATTTGGCAACAATGAATCCTTTGACTCGGGTAGGATTTCAAACAGCCTGTTCATAACCAAAGCAAGAAACAATTAAAAGCAATGAATATCATATGGAGGCTTGGCATGTGCTTGAGATAGAATGTCTGAGAGAGAGGGAGAATGAACCTTTGCCAGCTCATTGAAAGGGATAACCTGCCGTAAGATTCTTTAAATGTAGAGCTTTTTAAAATGTTGAGCTGTGAGCATATAGTATCTTTTAAGACAACTTCTTTCCCCGATCTAGAGGCTCACATACATACCTTAATGTGTGTGCATGGATTTTTTTTCATTCATTAAAAATCAATCAGTCAATCAATAATGTATTTGTGTGCCACTTTTTAGGTGGGTAAAATCCTCCCTTACAGAAATGAATAAGTATCTCAAGCAACGAAACATTAAAAACAAAACTAGTAAACTAACAAAGCAACAGTTAACTAAAACATAGAAACAAACCCATCGATAAAAAGCTGATGGGTTAAAAATAAAAATAAAGATTTTCTGAAATCCACTGAAAAGCTACCAATGAAGCAGGGGCTCTATGCATCTCCTGGGGGAGGAAATTCCAAAGATGTGGGGGCCACCACTGAAAAGGTGCTGTCCCTTAGCAGGGGGCCACAGAGTACAGCTTTTGAGGCTGATTTCAAGGCCATGGCAGGTTCATGTGGGTATAGGTGGACCTGCAAGTAACCTGTCCCAAACCATTTAAAGCAGGGGTGGGCAACTTGTTCAGGTTGGAGGGCTGCATTGGCTCCTGTGGAACCCTACAGATACCTCCCTCTTGTGCACGGGTGGTGCTGTTTTGCTAAATAACCAATGGCACTCACCGCCTGAACATTGGAACTAGAAGGAATGAAGTGACCTCTTTAATTCCACTGGGAAACAGGGTGTGCGTGTAAAGGGAGGAGCAAAGTAGGAGGGAGCAGGCTGCATGTACACTGCTTGTTCACTGTAAGCCTGGATAAGCCAGGAATTATCCACAGTTGCTAGTAAAGAGCAATGGGAGAGTGTTATTGTCCTCATGTCCTGCTTGTGGGCTTTCCAGAAACATCTGGCTGGCCCCTATGGGAACTAGGGTGCTGGACTGAGTGGATTTTGGTCTGATCCAGCAAGGCTGTTCTTGTATTTTGCAGAATAACATAGAATAAAATCTTACGTCGACGTTCCAATGTACCTGGACATTGTTCCAATGTACCTGGACCATATACCTCGACTTCAGCAAAGCTTTCGACAAAGTGCCCCATGATATCCTGATGAGCAAACTAGCTCAAAGTGGGCTAGATGAAACAATGATCCGGTGGATCCACAGTTGGCTACAGAATCGGACTCAAAGAGTGCTTCTCAATGGGACCTTCTCAAACTGGGGAGAGGTAACGAGTGGGGTACCGCAGGGCTCAGTCCTGAGCCCAGTGCTCTTCAAGATTTTTATTAATGACTTGGAGGAGGAGGTGCAGGGAATGCTGATCAGATTTGCAGATGACACAAAATTGGGCGGGATAGCTAATGCTTTGGAAGACAGAAACAAAATTCAAAGTGATCTGGATAGACTGGAGCGCTGGGCAGAAAACAACAGAATGACATTTAATAGGGATAAATGCCAAGTTCTGCACCTAGGAAAAAGAAACCAAATGCACAGTTACAAGATGGGGGATACGTGGCTCAACCACACTACAAGCGAGAAGGATCTTGGAATTGTTGTCGATCACAAGCTGAATATGAGCCAACAATGTGATGTGGCTGCAAAAAAGGCAAACGCTCTTTTGGGCTGCATTCATAGAAGCATCGCTTCCAAATCCCGGGAAGTACTAGTTCCCGTCTACTCAGCACTGGTTAGGCCTCATCTGGAGTACTGTGTCCAGTTCTGGGCACCACACTTGAAGAAGGATGCAGACAAACTGGAGAGGGTTCAGAGGAGGGCAGCAAAGATGATCAGGGGACTGGAAACAAAGCCCTATGAAGAGAGACTGAAAGAACTGGGCATGTTTAGCCTTGAGAAGAGAAGACTGAGGGGAGATATGATAGCACTCTTCAAGTACTTGAAAGGTTGTCACAGAGAAGAAGGCCAGGATCTCTTCTTGATCATCCCAGAGTGCAGGACACGGAATCATGGGCTCAAGTTACAGGAAGCCAGATTCCAGCTGAACATCAGGAAAAAGGTCCTGACTGTTAGAGCAATACGACAATGGAACCAATTACCTGGGGAGGTGGTGGGCTCTCCCACACTGGAGGCCTTCAAGACGAGGCTGGACAGCCATTTGTCAGGGATGCTCTGACTTGGATTCCTGCATTGAGCAGGGGGTTGGACTCGATGGCCTTGTAGGCCCCTTCCAACCCTACTATTCTATGATTCTATGATTCTATGAATGTGAGAAGCATTAAAAATGAAATTTTACCTGCCCATTTGGAAAAAAACAACAACAGAGTCACAGTATGCTCCAACGTTATTTAGTCAAAAAGCCTTGGAAAATCAGAAATCAGGATAAAAACACGACCACCATTGACATATGGTTGCATTGGCACGATGCTACATGAGGAATATGCAATGAATTCAGATAACAGAGGGTTATGTAATGGAGACTTCACAGCATTTAATGCCAGCCAAAGTAGAGATTTTCATCTAGCAAAATAGAATGGTCTCCGGGCTTGAGTTTCATTCATGTCAGACAAGCACAAATGAAGCAGCGAAGCAACTTCTCATCTAAAAACAAAGTATTTTAATAATATAAAGACATAATAATATAAAAATGAAAATGAAAATAAAGCAACATTTAAAATAAAATAAAATAAAATGAGGAACAGACCTGCAACAGTCTTGTGGCTTCAAAGAGTTGATTAAATATAAGATTGTGTTAACTTCTAAAAGCCACGCAAACACAAAGGAGATACAGATCCCAACTGCACAACAAACAATGAATTGGGATGCACCACCAATTAGTGCAATTAAAAACTCTAAAGAATGTTTTTGTTGTTGGTATCTTTATACTAAAATTATTTTCTAGAAAAACACAGATTAAAATGATCAATACAGCCACAATATGAAATAATATAAAATCAAATAAAAGGACCAAACGCGTTTTGACACAGGTCTTCCTCAGTGGTCAAACTAGACTGCAAATGCAGGGAGGGCATACAGGAGAAGGCATTGTTACTGTTAGGGCTGTGCAGGGGCCCCCTGACCCACCTCGGAAGCCTTGGGGCTTCTGAGACAGGCCCAACCTGCTTTGGGCCGCTTTGGATCCAACCTGACTTGCTTCGGATTCTGGGACTGAAGCAGGATTCCGATGGCCGAAGAGGGCTCTCCTCCCACCGCACAAACCCCCTGCTCCTCACCTTGACCCTCAGGACATGCACTGTCAGCCTCTTCAAGGGAGTTGCCACTTTGGCAACTTCCTCTCTTTCTGGAAATTGAATCCTGCACAAATGGTGGCCATAAGGCCATCATATAGGCAACCTTACAGGTGTTTAGGCCTGCAAAGTTGTGTACAGGATGGCTTTCCAGCCGCCACTTGCACAGGATTCAATTTCCAGAAACAGAGGAAGTCGCAATGGCAACTCCTTCAAAGAGGCCGAGGGCTGCTGATGTGCACCCTGAGGGTCCAGGTACGGAGCAGGGGGCTTGCATGGTGTGGTGGCTGGGCGGCTGAGCTTTCGGATCACTCTGAAGCGTGCTGAAGCACTTTGGAGCTACCCAACCCGCTTTGGGTTGCTTCGGGCCAATCCTGACCCACTTCAGGTATGGCCCAAAGCTGCCCAAAGCACCCCATTTTGGCCTGGGATTTGGCTCTGGAGCCGAAGCGGTGCACAGCCCTAGTTAGTATATCAACTGGCAGACATATGAGTTGGAGCCAGTTCTTCTACAACCAAGAATGGTGCTCTTGTTTTTAACCCTTGTTGTGTTTTAAGTGGCTTTAATATTTGTCTTGAACACCACCTTGAGGGCCTTAGGGCTGAAAGATGGTCCATAAATATCTGAATAATAATAATACTATTTACCAATGATTAAGAAAGCTCCATGGAGCCCAAATGAGCAAGAAGTCCTATAAATTTAGGTAACCCATCCTGTGTGCTATCAAGTTCAATCGAGCTTTTGTATGCAGATTATCTTGTTGCCTTCAGGGCTACTTCTTTGCCTGTGGTGCAAACACCATCACCGTCAAAAGCATCTTCTTGCTGGTTGGTGAAGGAATGCGCAGTCCAACGGCACTGCACCCCTGTTTTCAGCCTGAGCAGCTGCCTCTCTCTTCCAAACTGTGAGCAGCAGTCGACCACATGGGACCTCTGCTGAGCTCATCTACCCCGTTGGGGGATAAGCCATCCACTTGCTAACCCTTAGAGATCCTCCTAACCTGGAATTCCCTTTATGGTGCTCAGGAGACTCTTAGCCTAGTTTTTCATTTCCTGGATTCTCCTCCCCCCGCCCCCTTCCCCGGCATTGCATTATCTAGTCTGCTGCACTAGAATACAGGTAATTGACATTCCTCCGCCTCTTTCCCCTCCTTCCACTCCTTTTTCTACCTTACACTTGAGTGCAGTGTGCCAGCCGTTCCCAGCTCTTCTGATGTTGAACCACTGAAGCAGGAGAGATTGGGATTGCACTGGTTTGGAGAGATGAGTCTATTTTCCTGCTGTTGTATTAGAATTACAGAAATTGGGTTAGTAGAGCATCTGCAGCCAGCTCTCTGGAGAATCCATCAAAGAGATTAGTGTTAACCGGCAGTGGCATTTCCCTACCATAGTAGAAGCCCAATTACTTACGACTTGCGGCTTCTAGCTGCAGGTTCCCCTGCATGTGTTTCTCTCTGACCTGCTACTCACTTGCTTTGTTGCCTTTGCCAGATCCCACATGGAGCAGCTGTGCCTCTTGTATTTCTGGTCTGATCATCAGTGGTGTAGAAGTGGGGCTCATTATTGTCCCCACAGATACACCTCCAAGGAGGGCCCAAAAAACAGGCAGTTGTGTTGATCCCCCTGTGTGTGTATTATATGTGTCTCTTGTAGTTTTTTTGTAAAATGAATGGGTCTTAATTACCCATTCAAGACTAAGCCACCCCAAAATAGTTTGCATTACAACAGGGATAGCTAACAATAATACATTGTTGCTGAGAGAATCCATTTCCCTCCAAGCGACTGTGAAGATTGCAGAGGGAACAGGGATGCTGATCCTACCCTGCTGGAAGGATAAATGTTCACCTCCTAGAATGCAATGGATTGAAGATCTAACAGCACTAGCACCATTCAAAAGGGTGATATATAGGTGCCACTCGCAAATGGATACATACATACATACATACATGTATGTATGTATGTGGATATTTGGTCTGCTTTTATTGAAGTTTATGTGTAATCCACTTTTTCTAGAATGCTGTAATAATTGAAACTGAGACTTTTTTAATGCATGTAGTTATACTATACATGTTCCTTTCTTTTGTTCCTTGGGGTGGGGTGGGGGGCTTTTGTTTTGCTTTTGTTGAAATTTACAAGAAAAATAATAAAAAGAGGGAACAAGGATGCTTGAGGTAGGTGGTAGAGGATGCCATTGTTCCTGTTCATCAAAAGGTCCTGGTACATCAACTCTACAGCCCTGGCTCCATTGCACCTCTGCCGATTGTTGCTTGGAAATTAATCCCCCCCAACCCCTGTCCAGTCGTTTTGCAGATAGCCAAGTATCATCAACATCATCTTCTTTTTGGAAACTGGAATACCTCAGGAGCCCCTGTGTCCTGCAAGGTGAATGGATGTTTGTGGCCCCCTGGGGCAGCAGTGAGCTGGGGTACAGCAGTTGGACCCCCTCCTCCTGTTTACCGTAGGGCCAATGTGGAGCAGTCACAGGCCGCCACAGCTGTGTGTGACATCAGCGGGTGAGAGTGGACCAGTCAGGGAGCCAGCAAGAGGGCAAGGTCAGCTGGCAGGAATGGAGTGTGGCAGGTGTGTGTGTGTGTGTGTGTGTGTATGTGTTTAAGACAAGGTTGAGCAGGAGAAGGAGCCTGGGAAAGACCAGGGAGAGACCAGAGAAAGAGAAGGAAAGACAGAGAGGTGGTGGCTGTCAAGGCCCAGCTAGGTGGAAAGAGGAGATGGGAAGCAGAGAGAGGCCAGGGGATAGGGCAGAAAGCCAAGAGGGAAAGAAGCCAGAATGCTTGAAGGAGAAGAGAGGGGTGGGGGTGGGATGGGGGAGATTGGACTTGCAGCTAAGGCAGTTATGCAGTTTCCCTCTTTCCCTGCTGTCCCTCCACAGATGCTACCTCAAACAAAGATCTCCAAGGACAGAGCAACATCCTAAGTCATGGTTTGTTGGTTCAGATGTGACATTTTGCAAACCATGGTCTGTTGATTCAGGCATGTTATATTTTGCTAGTTTGCAAACCTACCCATCTGCTGGGTACTCATAACCCACAGTTTGTGAGCTGGGCTGCACTGAGATGATTCTCCAAGCCATGGTTTGGATTACTGGGAACAAGCCATGAGCTCATGTTCTCCCTCTTCCCCATCCCTCCTTCTGTGGTTCCTGCTGTAATCGAAATATAGTTTGTGCTTACATCCAAACTGGGAAACGATGGCTTGAGCCAGGATTCCAAACTGGGATCAAACTGGATGGCAATCCTAATTACTGCCCAAAATATAATTTCCCAGTTTGAATGTAAGCGCAAAGTATGGTTTGATTAGTACAGGAAGGGATGTATTAAGCTGCAGACATAACGGGTGGGGGGAGGAAGAGGAAGTACTCAAACCCATGAGTTGTTCACAATTCTCCAAACCATTGGTTAGGAAATCGTCTCAATGCAGCCACAGAGTTGGTTTGGACAGGATGTCATACCATGAGCTGGCTTTGCAAACCATACCGTAGCATTTCATCTGAACTGTCTCGCAGATGCCTTCCTTCCTGAAAGGATACTGTGACATTGAGCCTCCTGGGCTAGGAGCTGCACCTTTAATTGTAGGAATAGTCTTGTTCCCCAGCAGAGCGCTTATCACGCCCTGCAGGTAATCTAGCTAGGTAGGGTTAAAGCCAAGCCTCTTGCTTTGCCATGTGGCAGCCAAACCAGCTGCAGACGAAGATGGGATTTGTTTCCAGGGATGCAGAGGCACCGTTCTATCATTCTTCGTTGGCCAGAGTTTGGTGGTTTGGAATCATCGCAGTGCTGCGTTCAGGGTGGATGTGGTTGATGGGATGGTTGTGGGTGGATACATTTGGGCTGTGCCTTTGAGAAAGCTAGAAGGACTCTGCCTCTCTTTTTCTCCCCTTTTTGTGTCTGTGCGTGCTTCCCCTGGATTTTATGCCCACTGAAGTTCCTGATCTTCTTGCGCTTTCAATAGCACGCTGCATCGGTGCCCGATCTCTTTAATTGGTTGTTTTTGTTTTTTGGCGTAGAGCTGAAAGGAGCCCCTGCTTTCCGTTTATCTGAAGATAATTGTTTTGGGTTCAAAGTAGTAATTCAGTTGCTTGCTAAGCAGCAATTAGGAGGCTGGGAGAGGGCTGCACAGAGGCTGGCGATGCAGTCATTATCAGTCGCGCTGACTGCTTAGCATCTCCAGTTAGACTGGCTGCAAGCCAGCCACTCCCCCCACCCCATGCTTAAATTCACCATTACTTGTCAGCAGTGGTGTTACTCAGCCTGGGCTGTTGTTGTTCAGTCGTTCAGTCGTGTCCGACTCTTCGTGACCCCATGGACCATAGCTCGCCAGGCCTTCCTGTCCTGCGCTCTCTCCCGGAGTGTGCTCAAGTTCATATTCATTGCATCGGTGATGCTATCTAGCCATCTCATCCTCTGCCGTCCCCTTCTCCTTTTGCCTTCAGTCTTTCCCAGCATCAGGGTCTTTTCCAGAGAGTTTTCTCTTCGCATTAGGTGGCCAAAATATTGGAGCTTCAGCTTCAGTATCTATCCTTCCAATGAGCAGTCAGGGTTGATTTCCTTTAGGATGGACTGATTTGACCTCCTTGCAGTCCAGGGGACTCGTAAGAGTCTTCTCCAGCACCACAGTTCGAAAGCATCAATTCTTCGGCGCTTGGCCTTCCATATAGTCCAGCTCTCACAGCCATACATTACTACTGGGAAAACCATAGCTTTGATTAGACGGACCTTTGTCAGCAAGGTGATGTCTCTGCTTCTTACTACGCTGTCTAGGTTTGCCATAGCTTTCCTCCCAACGAGCAAGCGTCTTTTAATTTCATGGCTACAGTCACCGTCTGTGGTGATCTTGGAGCCCAAGAAAGTAAAATCTGTCACTGCTTCCATTTCTTCCCCTTCTATATGCCAGGAAGTGATGGGGCCAGATGCCATGATGTTCGTTTTTTTAATGTTGTGAATCTGAAAAAAGTCAGAGGCGGGGATGTGTCTGCATGGAAGGAATTTTGGCTGTTGAGTGCAGAATTCAGTATTTGGAGTGTGTCAGCATCATACTTGCCCCTTCCCATGCAGAACAGATGATAATCCTTTGCCTGAAGGGTTTTACAGAGGACAGTTGCTAGAAGAATGTCTTCTGTTTGAGGGTGTCCTCTATTTGAAGGGCCATCCAGTCCAATTCTGGTTTAAAGATGAAGAAATATCAGAACTGTTGCCCAACAACAATTTGCACCCAAGCAGCAGATTGAACAGGCAGGCACACCGGTCACCTGGACACAGTCTTCTACACTATGAGAAGATGCAGAGTATTTCTACTTGAATAATAATAATAATAATAAACATGCTGAGATTTGCATCTGTACATATACATTAGCATATGCAAAGTTTATGCACATTGCTTTTCTCTTTTGTTCTCTTTTCTGGTGATGCGTTTCCTCTTTTTTGATGACCCATAAATGGCCACCTAGTCACCTCTTTTTCTCTCTCTCCCTGATCCTTCCTGCCCAGTTGGCTGCCAGTGAAGGGATAGATAGTTCTTGGCAGAGATCTGAGACATGTGGAGGGCTGCAGGTCTCCCACCTCTGCCTTAAAGTATTAGTTTCAGAATGGATATAAGATTTTTTTCTTCTTCCCCTTACTGGGCAAGAGCAACCTCTGGACTTCTCTTCCTTAGAGCCAGCCTGTCATTCTGAGTGTCCATTTGCCACGGAGGTGACGGCTTCTTTTGTCCTCCGCTTCCCTTTCTGATCCCGCTTTCTTAGAATGCAGTCCATGGGTTGCCACGGCAACCATTTCCTTGATAACGGGCAATGCTCCGTTGATGCGCTCTGCGTTGCCGCATGAAGCTGGCGTCTCGACATGGGTTGTGAAAGCTGGGTGTTAGCAGGAGCGCATGGGGAGGGGATGAACCTCACCCCTGCTGAGTTAGCTGGCTGGGAACACTCACTTGACTGGTAACTGGAACACGTCAAATGAACGCCATCGTGGGGTTGGGCAAGGCTGTTGTCAGGTGTCCCACTTTCAGAGTGTCTGAGTATCTTGGGAAGGGAGGGCAGGTTGTGGGATGATGGAGATGAGTTAAACGTTTGAATGGCTTTGCATTTGCGTATGCCATATAGTAATGGGACACGGCTGTCCCTGGCTTTGTGGGGACCCTCACTGTACACCGTGTGTAGTTTCATTTTCGGGATTACTGAATTAAGGACCTAGGAAGATGGCTTACTGTAGACTGAGCTGGACTAGTGGCCTATTGAATTCAATATTGTCTACAGCACTGACTTGCAATGGCTCTCCAGGCTTTCAGACAAGAGTCATTCCCTGTCAGGGTGGACACTGAGCCCATAGAATCCCAGAGTAGTTCTGATTCTGAGGAAGAGCAGTCGCTCCTGGGAGAGGAGTGTGCTCCTCTTTCCCAGGGCCCACAGCTGACGGAGATTCCTCCCACCAGCATTCCTAGTTTAGAAAGCAGTCCAGGGAGTGACCGAGCAGAGATAGCAGACTTGGTGGATGTGCGACGCAGACGCAGAGAGCGGCGCCAGATGGAGGGCGCGGAAAGGAGGCGCAGTGCCCGGTTGGCGTGCAAACAACGGCTATGCCCCGAGGATCCAAGGGAAAAGGGGAGGGACTCTCCCTAGTCCTTAAGTTCAGGGGTCTGCCAGTAATTCCCTTTCAAATGGGGACCAACTGTTTCAACTTAGGGCATAGGTACTCTGCTGCTCAGATCTAGTTGCTACCTGTAGAGTTGTTAAGTTGTAAAAGAAGAATAAAGCTTTGAAAGGAATCCCTTTGTCTGTGTCTGGACTTGGCTACTGGATTAGACTGAGAGAGGCCTCCAAGGAGCCCTTGACATTCCCAGCCCTAACTGGAAATGCCCGGGATTGAACCTGAGATCTTCTACTTCCCAAGCATGTGCTCTACCATGCTTGCATACACATACACTTTTCCTTTTTCTTTTTTTAAAAAGCCCAATTTTACCATCAAATCACTTTATGCCTGTCTCTGTTGAATTCCAAAGTGAGACTATCATTAGAAGGCAGGGCTGCAAAATTGGAAGGGCTTGGTCACTCCAGGCCACTGTGTAATTATGCATGGCAAGCAGGAAGGACTGCTCTTTCCTCCCACTCTGGACAAGGAAGGAATAGCACAAAGGCGCTCAAACAGCCGAGCTTCATTGATCGGCTGGGCCTGAGAGTGGTGCTTCATGCAACCCAGCCCACTCCAGTTTGCCTTCGTCAGTGTTTTCACAGAGGGCAATGTCTCCTTACTAGAATCAAGGGGGGATTCAGGGCCAGCCCAAAACTTGGTGCCCCTCCCCTATTCTATGTACAAAAACTAACTGGTGTGGCAGTTGAATTTTTCTTCACTACTGGCTATGGGACAGCATCATCCACTGAACCTGGAGGCAGCTTAGGGGGTACAGGGTAGGCCACATGGGACACCACTCTCTCCTCCAACACCTTGCTGCAGTCACCTCCCAACATCTGCTGCCTGAGATGACTGCCTAATGGTAGGGCCGGCCCTGGAGACACTCCCTATACAGTGCACATTGGTGCTTCCAATGTAAAGTGGAACTGGCTTTCCCCTCCTAATGTCAGGGTGGAAACTGAGCCCATAGAGCCCCAGAGCAGTTCTGGTTCTGAGGAAGAGCAACAACCCGTGGGAGACGAGCTTGGTCATCTCTCACAGGCACAGCAGCAGGGAGAGATTCCTCCTGCCTGCATTCCTGAGAGAGATAATGACCCTGGCAATGAGAGAGTGGGGGATGGGATGCTCGACGCAGACCCAGGGAGTGGCGCCAGATGGAGGGCGCCGAGAGGAGGCGCTCTGCTCGCTTGGTGCTAAAACAACGGTCGCGTCATGAGGACCCAAGGGTAAGTGGGAGGACCTCTCCATAGCCCATAAGTTCAGAGTCTTCGTGCCCTCCTCCTTCAAACGGGGACCAACTGCCTTACCTGGAGCTTAGGCTACTCTGCTAACTACCCCAGTGCAGTTCCTTGCTTAGTCGCTGGTGATTCGCATCTGAAAGAGTCATTAAGTTGTAAAATGAATAAAGGCTTGGAAAGAATCCTTTTCGTCTGTGTCTTGAGTTGGCTATTGGAGGGGACTGTAAAAGGCAGCTAGGGTGCTCCTGACGCTTAATGTCCAATGCAAAGTATAGGAGGAGTTCACCATAGAGATGCCAAAGTCTACAGTGGCATCACTCTGCATCCATAAGGCATTATGTCCAGTGGTCATGTTTGGTTTATAATGAAATTACGGCAGGGGTGGGCTGGGGCGGTGCTAGGGGCTCAGGCCCATAGGACAAAAAACTGCACAAATTTGCATATGCTAATTTACATAAGCAAATATAGGTGCATAATTAGAATGCTATAATTTAAATGTTATAAAAGGGAAGCTAACTAACCTCTTACTTGCTTTCAGGATAGAACTGTGTAATGTCCCAAATTGTGCTTGCTTAAA
Organism: Heloderma suspectum; assembly: GCF_057233095.1. Classification (NCBI taxonomy): domain Eukaryota; kingdom Metazoa; phylum Chordata; class Lepidosauria; order Squamata; family Helodermatidae; genus Heloderma; species Heloderma suspectum. Next base: position 25,199,327 of record NC_139467.1, read on the forward strand.
ATTTACCCTCCATGCACCCACACTTTACCTTGGTCTTTCAGACCCAAATCCAGATGGGGAGGATGGAGTGCCTGGGCCCAGCAAAGAGCTGGGTGGCACCTTAAACATTTACCAATTAAATGCAAACTGAATATGGCACACTGGCAAGGGAGAGTGTGGGAATGTGTTGTAGACTATAATAACCCATGTTCTTAGGGTGCAAGCTTACACAATTTTTAGGGAGCAACTGCCATTAAACATAGTGGGATTTACTTCCAAGCAGATCCTCACTCGCTCTGCTCTCCCCTTACTCCCAATCGCCAACAAGCACATCAGCACCAGGCAGGGTCCTCAGGACTGGAGGACATTGCTTTGCTGCTCCTGGTCACTCAGACCAGGTGAGGAGGCAGAAAGAGAGAGAGAGAGAGCTGTCACCAAAGGTGTCTCCTCCTGTTCTTTTAAATACTTTATTTTGGTAGTTTCTGGGATTCTATAACACTTTTTAAAAACTTCTTGGGTTCTAACTTCTTGAAATCCTAAAATCTACACCAAATGTCGCAATATTAAGTTTCTAGTAACCTCATGGTCTTGTGGACCATGGACTCGATGGTCTTGTAGGCCCCTTCCAACCCTACGATTCATCATCATATAACTTTTAAAGTAACAAAACGCATAGTTGGATCCCTTTATTAGGACCAACCAAAATTCCTAATAAAGGTATTGCCCAACTGTGGATTGGGGGGGGGGGGGGTTGTTTCTCATGGACCAGGATGGCTACCTTTGTTTTTCATTGTTCTTTAAATTACCAAAGTTACCAACCTCCAGGTTTCTCTCTGGATCCAGATATTGGAACTATCTTCAGGGTAGATAAGGCAGGTTGCATTTCTGAACATACTAAAGAATAAGACTCCAATCCTACACGCATTTACCTGGGAGTAAATCCCATTGAACTCAGTACAACTTACTTCTGAGTAAACATGTTTAGGATTATACAGTGCATTCTATGTAATCCTGAACATGTTCCCCCATCCACAGTTCTCTCTCTACCCCCAGTTGTTTCCCTCCTCCACATAATTTCCTGTACCATCTCAGCTACTGTTTTCCCACCTCACACGTATCTATAGCTATGTCCAGGGCTGGCCCCAAGATACTTTGCTGCCTGAGGCAGAGCAGCAATCCTACAAGCACTTCTCTCCATCCTGCTGGCAGTGAAAACATAATAATAATTAATAAATTAAATAATGAATAATTTGCTGCTTTTTCATGACATCCCAAATCAGCTGTCTGCGGCAGCTGCCTCAGGCTCTAGAGTAAGTGTGTGTGTGTGTGTGTGTGTGTAATTAAAGGACCCTGTCTCCTAAGGACACCCCTATTTGTAAAAAGGAATGTATGGACAGGGGAGAGGAGAGTGATTTCAGAAAAAAAAACTCAAGCAGAAAGATTCAAATGAGGCAGCAGATGTGGGCAAAAAGCCAGCTAGTCTAGGGGGATTAGATCACTGGGGCTCATGTACCTTTATTTCAGCTAGTGCTATTTTTCTCCACTTACGTGAAAAGCAACATCTTTTAAAATAATCTTCTGAACAATGGACTCCTGTCTGTGAAAGCTTATTATGCCACAGTAAATGTGTGTCTTTATGGTGCCACAAGGCATTGTGGCTTTTGAACACAAAAGAACGAGAAGCCCCTATCCTCCTCCCACATCTATTTACCTTTCTCTAGCGTAGTGCAAACCCTTGATGCCAGGGAGGACCACGCATCCACCAGACTCTGGCCACATAGATGGTGCAAAAAGCAAGTGCGCTCCAGAAAGATGACTACAGAGCCAAGGTGCTCCAGACACACTCAAGCAAGCCAGCAAGCCAGGGCAAGCTGTACACTCATACATTATCTTGCCCCCAGTTCAGACATCGCTGTTCATTCAAACCCTTTTTGCAAGCAAACCCACTTCTGTTTTCCCCAAGGTAAGGGGCCTGGGCCAGCTTGGAGGAAGCAACAGATGAGGAAGGCCTCTGGCACTCCATTTGATGTGTGAGCAGCCAATGCTCCTCTTGTTCCTCTTGCTGCCTACAGTGGCCCAGGGCACAAATGCCGTTGTCTAGTAGCAATTTTCTGGGCAGGTCTCTGCAAAGTCACATGTGCCAAGAAAGCCGGGTGATGGTGCTTTTAGGCAATTTTGGACTTAATGAAAATAATGAGCAGACTGTGGAAGGAAAGGTGGCAGTCTCCCCTCTAGTTTAAAAGGCTGCTGCCTTCATGCTACACTCCCTATTAGTCCGCTAAGGGAGTAAGTTGTAAGGTCTCCTAGTACCTGCAAGGCTACTGAGTTCAGAGGGAAGAAGCAGGCTTGTATTAAGGCAGATGATAACAACTGGAACAGCTCTAAAGATCTGAAGGCACAGCTCTGAAAACCCAGGGCCCATGCCCAGGTGGGTCCTCGTAACACCGCCCATGAGGGTGGGCAACTTGTGGCTCTCCAAATGTTTTGTCTTACAGCTCTCATCACTCCTACCCAGCACAGCCAATGGTGAGGGCTCATGTGAGTTGTAGGCCAAAAAATCTGGAGGGCCACAAGTTGCCCATGCCTGAACTACAGGCTGTATGTGAATCTAGTGTACAGGTACTGATGAGGCATGAGAGGCTCAGGTCTGAAAATAAGCTTTGGGGGCCTGCAGTGCTTGCCTCAGATAAGAGGTGAGCTTTACCAGGACCCCAGGTTCATCTGTGACTGAGTTAAAAACCCCTGCTGCTGGAAAAGAATTTCCGCTGGTGGGCAAAGGCATTTTTGTTCAGGCAGACCTTTGGCTGTTAAGCTGTGTTGTGTGCTGAACTACGTTTTAACTGGTATGTGCTGTTTATTTCTTATTTCCTTTTAACTGATGTGTTTTAGATGTGGGAAGTTTGATTTAGGTTTTATCTGTATTTCATTACTGTTAGCTGCCTGGAGAATTATTTTTAGTGGAAAGGTGGATAGAGATAGATGTATTTATTTCCAGCTTGCCACCCTCCTACCCACCTGTTGTGTGAAGCATGTTGTTGTTGTTTATTTGGTCAGTCGCTTCCGACTCTTCGTGACTTCATGGACCAGCCCACGCCAGAGCTTCCTGTCAGCTGTCGCCACCCCCAGCTCCCCCAAGGTCGAGTCCATCACCTCCAGAATATCATCCATCCATCTTGCCCTTGGTCAGCCCCTCTTCCTTTTGCCTTCCACTTTCCCTAGCATCAGCATCTTCTCCAGGGTATCCTGTCTTCTCATGATGTGGCCAAAGTACTTCAGTTTTGCCTTTAATATCCTTCCTTCAAGTGAGCAGTCTGGCTTTATTTCCTGGAGTATGGACTGGTTTGATCTTCTTGCAGTCCAAGGCACTCTCAGGATTTTCCTCCAGCACCACAGTTCAAAAACATCTATCTTCCTTCACTCAGCCTTCCTTATGGTCCAGCTCTTGCAGCCATAGTTTACTACGGGGAATACCATTGCTATAACTATGCGGACCTTTGTTGTCAGTGTGATGTCTCTGCTCTTCACTATTTTATCAAGATTTGTCATTGCTGTCCTCCCAAGAAGTAAACGTCTTCTGATTTCCTGGCGGCAGTCAGCATCTGCAGTAATCTATGCGCCCAGAAAGACAAAGTCTGTCACTGCCTCCACTTCCTCTGTTTGCCAGTTATCAATCAAGCTGGTTGCCATAATCTTGGTTTTTTTGCAGTTTAACTGCAACCCAGCTTTTGCACTTTCTTCTTTCACCTTCGTCATGAGGTTTCTCAGCTCCTCCTCGCTTTCAGCCATCAAAGTGGTATCATCTGCATATCGGAGATTGTTAATGTTTCTTCCAGCAATTTTAACTCCAGCCTTGGCTTCATCAAGCCCAGCACGTCGTATGATGTGTTCTGCATACAGGTTGAATAGGTAGGGTGAAAGTATACAACCCTGCCGTACTCCTTTCCCAATCTTAAACCAGTCCATTGATCCATGGTCTGTTCTTACCGGTGCTACTTGGTCGTTATACAGATTCCTCAGGAGGCAGACAAGATGACTTGGTATCCCCATACCACCAAGAACTTGCCACAGTTTGTTCTGATCCACACAGTCAAAGGCTTTAGAATAGTCAATAAAACAGAAATAGATGTTTCTCTGAAACTCCCTGGATTTCTCCATTATCCAGCAGATATTGGCAATTTGGTCTCTAGTTCCTCTGCCTTTTCTAAACCCAGCTTGTACATCTTGCAATTCTCGATCCATGAATTGCTGGAGTCTACCTTGCAAGATCTTGAGCATTACCTTACTGGCACGTGAAATAAGTGCCACTGTTCGATAGTTTGAACATTCTTTGGTACTTCCCTTTCTTGGTATGGGGATATAAGTTGATCTTTTCCAACCTGTTGGCCATTCCTGTGTTTTCCAAATTTGCTGGCATATGGCATGCATCACCTTCACAGCATCATCTTGCGAGATTTTAAACAGTTCATCTGGGATACCGTCATCTCCTGCTACCTTGTTATTAGCAATGCTTCTTAAGGCCCATTCAACTTCACTCTTCAGGATGTCTGGCTCTAGCTCACTGACCACACCATCAAATCTATCCCCGAATTTTCTGGAAGAGGTCTCTTGTCCTTCCTATTCTATTATCTTCTTCCACTTCCGCGCACTGCTTGTTTAAAAATAATTCCTTATCTCTTCTGGCTAACCTCTGGAATTTTGTATTTAATTGGGCATGTCCCCCCCTATCACTGTTGCCTTTTGCTTTCCTTCTTTCTCGGGCTGCTTCCAGTGTCTCAGCAGACAGCCATCTTGCCTTCTTGGTTTTCTTTTTCTTTGGGACGTTTTTTGTTGCCGCCTCCTGAACAATGTTGCGAACTTCTGTCCATAGTTCTTCCAGGACCCTATCTACTAAATCTAGTCCCTTAAATCTATTCTTCACCTCCACTGCATATTCATGAGGAATATTAGTGAGCTCATATCTAACTGATCTGTGGGTCTTCCCTATTCTCTTTAGTCTGATTCTAAATTGTGCAATAAGAAGTTCATGATCTGAACTACAATCAGTTCCAGGTCTTGTTTTTACCAACTGCATAGATGTCCACCACCTTTGGCTACAAAGGATGTAGTCAATCTGATTTCGGTGTCGACCGTCTGGTGAAGTCCATGTATAAAGTTGTCTCTAAGGTTGTTGGAAGAGAGTGTTTGTTATGCACAGTGAGTTGTCTTGGCAAAATTCTATCAGCCTATGTCCTGCTCCATTTTGTTCTCCCAGACCATGCTTGCCTGTAATTCCAGGTATTGTTTGACTACCCACCTTAGCATTCCAGTCTCCTGTAATGAAAATAACATCTTTTTTTGGCGTACTATCCAGTGGGTGCTGCAGATCCTCATAGAACTGACCTACTTCTGCTTCTTCAGCATCTGTGGTTGGGGCGTATATTTGGATCACTGTGATGTTAAATGGCTTACCCTGAATTCGAATTGAGATCATTCTGTCATTTTTTGGATTGTATCCAAGCACTGCTTTGAGGAGTACGACAAGGCTGCATATTGTCACCCTGCTTATTTAACTTATATGCAGAGTACATCATGAGAAATGCCGGGTTGGATGAATCAGGTCGGAATTAAGATTGCTGGGAGAATTATCAACAACCTCCGATATGCAGACGATACCACCCTAATGGCAGAAAGCGAAGAGGATCTCAAGAGCCTCTTGTTGAGGGTGAAAGAGGAGAGTGCAAAAGCTGGTTTGAAAGTCAACATTAAAAAAACTAAGATCATGGCATCTGGCCCTATCACTTCCTGGCATATAGAAGGGGAAGAAATGGAAGCAGTGACAGATTTTACTTTCTTGGGCTCCAAGATCACCGCAGACGGTGACTGTAGCCATGAAATTAAAAGACGCTTGCTCCTTGGGAGGAAAGCTATGGCAAACCTAGACAGCATAGTAAGAAGCAGAGACATCACCTTGCCGACAAAGGTCCATCTAATCAAAGCTATGGTTTTCCCAGTAGTAATGTATGGCTGTGAGAGCTGGACTATAAGGAAGGCTGAGCGCCGAAGAATTGATGCTTTCGAACTGTGGTGCTGGAGAAGACTCTTACGAGTCCCGTGGACTGCAAGGAGGTCCAATCAGTCCATCCTAAAGGAAATCAACCCTGACTGCTCATTCGAAGGATAGATACTGAAGCTGAAGTTCCAATATTTTGGCCACCTAATGAGAAGAGAAAACTCCCTGGAAAAGACCCTGATGCTGGGAAAGACTGAAGGCAAAAGCAGAAGGGGACGGCAGAGGATGAGATGGCTAGATAGCATCACGGATGCAATGAATATGAACTTGAGCACACTCCGGGAGAGAGCGCAGGACAGGAAGGCCTGGCGTGCTATGGTCCACGGGGTCACGAAGAGTCGGACACGACTGAACATCAACAACAACAACAACTGCTTTAGCCACTTTATTATTAATTATGAAGGCTACTCCATTTCTTCTGTGGTCCTCTTGTCCACAGTAGTAGATCTGGTGGTCATTTGATGTGAAGTGGCCCATTCCAGTCCATTTGAGTTCACTGACACCCAAAATGTCTATATTTAATCTTGACATCTCCCCAATAACCACATCCAATTTGCCCTGGCTCATAGATCTTACATTCCAGGTTCCTATGGTGTGTTGATCTTTAGAACATCTGATTCGTCGTTCACCACCAGCACCATCGGCTGCTAGCCGTCCTTTCGGTGAATATGTGAAGAAGCATATTTATGTGTGAACCATAGGGGCATGTTAACAGGCTGCCTGCCAAACCTTGGTTGGGGGTCCTGACTGAGTACATTTTTGCTTGTAAGGGTCATCAGCAGGGGGTTCATGGCTTCCCCCATTTAGAGGATCACCAGTGTGCAGCCTACCTTTATCTGCCTATTCAGTCTAATGGGGAATATGCTTTCTATTAGATTGAATGGGGAGAGGAGGCTGCAGCCTAGAGACCCCCCGATCGGTGGACACAAACACATACATCCCTGCTTTGGAGCCTTGGGGCAAGAGGGTCCTCAACAGGGGATGGGCATTCCCCCTACCCTTCCACCAGGGCGTTTCCAGGCTGCACCCTGTTGACTCCCTTCAGCAATATGGGGCATTGTAAAAAGCTTGTGTTTGTGGCCATATGCTAACAAAGTAGTCCTGTGCACCCTACGGAGTCCCTGGCAAGCCTCCACTTGGCTGTGTTGCATTGGTTGCCTTTTGCAGCCCGGGATTGTGAGTGCTTGCAAATGACTGCTCTCCAGCCAAGGAGAGGTTGGTAGTTAAACGCCTCCATAAGGTACCCTGGCTGTTTTGGGATTTAAAAATTGATACCAGCGACTACAAATTGTGCCCAGAAACTAACAGGGTGACAGTATGGTTCTCTCAGCATGGGTGCCATATTCTCCCTTTTGCCAACAGTTGAGTTGTTGCATTTTGGACCAATTGGAAGTTCCTAGTCTCCCCCACCCACCACTGTATACACAAGTAGAGAGCATGTTATAGTAATCCAGGGAGCTGGGCAACCTTTGTCAAGGGCCACTTTGCCTCATGGGTAATCTGTTGTCGGCTACACCTTCGCAGTGGGCAGGGTCAGAGCTAAATGTCGCTGGATCACCCCTTTTCTCTTTGTGGCACTTCCTTTTCCTCTCTCTTTCTGCCACTCTCCTTTCTAAGGGCTGGTTCTCATGATCGCCACAGGCCATTTTGAATATTCAAGCCACAGTGGGTAGGCGCCGTAGCTTATCTGCCATGCAAAGGTGAGGGTTAAACAACCCTCGCATAACCCATGGGCTGTGTAAAGGTTTGAGGCTTACAGGGGCAAGGAAGAAAAAAGGTCAGGCCTAGAGTCCTGGGGATTTTTTTGTTGGGAGGGGGTATCTCGGAGAAGAATAGTTTCATTTCCCTAGTTAAATTTCATTTTCCTGAGTTAGGTTTCATTTCTCCAAGTATGAAATAGTACTTTCGGTTTTGGGGAAGGAGGGGATAAAAAGGGAGAGAGAGCCAGTGAAGGAAAGAGAGAAAGGCTAGAGCAGGAAGAGAGAGCAAGGAAGAAGCAGTCTGGAGAAGTCTAAGGGCAGCTAGGGAAAAGGAACTTCAATTTTTGCAGCTTTTATTTTCTCTTAATGCTTTTTGTATCATTCAGCTCTACTGTGTAAATACCTTTAGTTGTAATGTGCTTGCTTTAATTTACCAGTAAACTGTTGTGGTTAACACCCAAGTGTCTGAAGTTCCAATCACCCCACGTCTACAGCCTGAACCCCAGGAAGGAGGTTCAGGAAGGAGAAGTTTAAAAGAAGGAAGGTGGGACTCTTAAGGAGGCAAGAGATCTAAGGAGAACCCTGACAGGCTGTTTTAGGGTTATGTGAGGGTTGTTTAACCCTCATATAAGCCACCCTCACCAGGTTGGCACAACACAAGAAGCCACAGCGCCCGCCTGCAGTGGCTTGGATAGTCGAAAGGGTGGGCGGCATGCACTGCAACCCACCGTAGCTTAAATAAGCCATGGTGGACAGCTGTGATCCTACAAACCTGGGCTGTGTCTCCTCTTTGTTCTCGCCCGGCAGGCTGCCAGAGAAGGGAAAGATTGCTCTTGCCAGAGGTTTGAACTGTTTGCATGCAGAATTAGTCAGGGCCACATGGGGCCCAAGGGCTGCATGTTGTCCACCTCTGCAGCAGTCTGATCTGGAGGTGATGTTCCACAGAGGCATGACTGCCAGAAGTGCATATTCTGCTGTGGTGTTAAGGCAGAGAGAGAGAGGAGAAAGAGAGGAACAAGAGAGAAGTAATAAGAGGGGGAGGGGGAGGTTGGAAGGAGAGGAAGAATATTGGAAAGTAAAAGAAGAAGAAAGATGAGAAGAACCAATAGAAAAAGAGAGAGAAGGGAGATTGTTAATTAATGATACATTAATGATAGCAAACTCATTCTCTACGTGCCAATCCTTAACGTGGCCAAAACAGCACCATCCACAAACAAGAGGGAGGCATCAGCAGGTTTGGGGGAACCTCAAGGTTTGCAGAAGTGGAAAATCGTATTTAGGGAGGAAAAAAACCCTAAATGTGGGAGGAACTTAAACAGCCTAATGAGGACTGAGCATCCTCAGTGGCCACAGGATGCCGAGTGTCTTTTGGGTTGGGCAGGAAAAGCCAGTGGGGAGAGGAAATGGAATGGAGTATCTTGGAAGAGGGCATGGCTGGCTGATTGGAGCCCTGGGCAGCAGTCTACACTGTAACATTTTGTTGCAGGTCCCATTTGTTATTCATTATGTTTTTATTCCGGCCTTCCTCCAAGGAGCTTATGGTGGAACATTTAGGCCCCTCTTTTATACATGGCCCACCTTTTATCCTTGCAGCAACCCTGTAAGATAGGCCGAAAGAGCGAGTGACTAGATCAAGGTCATTCAGTAAGCTTCATGGAAGATCAGGGATTTGAACCCAGTCCTAGTCCAACATTCTATCCCCTATACCACTTTGGGATAAGAGAGGAAGGAGGGGTCAAGGAAGCAAAATAATTGTATGTGTGTGTGTATGGGTGGGGTGGGTGGGGGTAGTTGAGGCAAGTCAATATAATAAATCTGTTTGGGCCAGGAAGATAGCTCAGTGATAGAGCATCTGCCAGCTTGCTCACTCACCTGCAGAGAATTCTTTGTCGCCTATGGTGATTAGGCAAATTATTAAATGCAAGGTAGTGTTAAAGGAGGAAGGATTGGGTCTAGTCAGTGAATGAATTACAGAGCCTTTGCCTTTCATGATGGCTCCCTTGGCTACTGTTTTTAGAAGAATATGGAGTCATAATAAGGCTAAATTTGGGACATGGTCTGAAAGCAGAGGAGGCAGCCATCTTGCTAAAGCTAAGCAGGTCTGGGTCTGGTCAGTGCTTGGAGGGGAGACCACTTGAGAGCCGCATGTAGCCACCTTGAGTTCCATGATGGAAGAAAGGTGGGATATAAGTGTAATAAATACATAAATACATTTGGATGGGGGATCAGATGATGGGGCTGTGGATTTCATTTAGACCCCCCCCCCCATCCCTCCCCCTGTCAGGAACGCCCTAGCTGCCTCTTTAAGTCCCCTCTATTAGCCAACTCAGACACAGACGAAAGGGATTCTTTCCAAGGCTTTATTCCTTTACAACTTAATGACTCTTTCAGATGTGAATCACCAGGGACTAAGCAAGGAAACATACTGGGGTAGTTAGCAGAGTAGCCTAAGCTCCGGGTAAGGCAGTTGGTCCCCGTTAGAAGGGGAAGAGCGGGAAAACTCTGAACTTATGTGCTATGGAGAGGTCCTCCCTCTTACCCAGGGATCCTTGGGATGCAACCGTTGTTTTAGCGCCAAGCGGGCAGAGCGCCGCATCTCGGCGCCCTCCATCAGGCGCCGCTCCTTCCGTCTCCGCCGAGCATCCGGCAAGATCCCATCCCCCGCTCTCTCACTGCTGGGGTCACTATCCCTCTCAGGAATGCAGGCAGGAGGAATCTCTCCCTGCCGCTGTGCCTGTGAGAGCGGAGTGAGCTCCTCTCCCACGGGTGGTTGGTCCTCCTCAGAATCAGAACTACTCTGGGGCTCTGTGGGCTCAGTATCCACCCTGACACCCCCCAACAATTCAAGCAGCGGGTCTATGGACCTCTCAGTTGTGGCTCCTGGCAACTGCAGCTGGCTTCTAAGGTTTCTGAAAATGTTTGCCAAAATCCAGGATAAATGGATGCAATTAAAAAAACCAACCAACACCTCTTTCAAATAACATTTTAAGAGCTACGTTCTTCTTTGGGCTGTCCTCTCTGTATCAACTCTGCATACAAGGACTTCAGTAGAAGCTCAGTTAGATGTGCTGGCAGACAGTAGCGTCATTTTAGAACATACTGGTTCTTGGTGAATCTCAGTGACCATATTGGTCGACATAGAGGGGTGTGTGACACCATGTTTATTTTTGTTTCCAAAGCTACATTCAGGGCAAGCTGTACAAATATTTATATGTTTGCATAAATTAAAAGAGGAAGACAAGACAGATCCTTTGAATTATGATTTGAATTATGATGTGTATGAAGGAAGAAGGACTGGATCTCAAAGGGGACAACTGTATGTCATGAAAGTGTAGAGTTGGAAGAGACCTTGGAGGTCACCTAATCAAACCTGCTGCTCAATTCAAGATCTGCAATGCAGGATGCAATTGGAGCTTCCCTGACAGATAGTGGTCCAACCTCTGCTTAAATACCTCCAGTGAAGGCTACCACCCCATGAGGCATTCTGTTCCACTGTCAAACAACTCTTACTTTAGGAAGTTTCTCCCAACATTTAGTTGAAATCTCCTTCCCTGCAATTTCCACCCATTGGCTCTAGTCCTGCCCTTGGAGCAACAGAGAGGAATCCTGCGCCATCTTCCACATGGCAGCCTTTCAGCTATCTGAAGACAACAGCTATCATGTCTCCCCTTGTTCTTCTCTTCTCCAGGCAGTGAAACCATGCAAAAGGCTTTACATGTTCCTAAATACCTCTTTGCAAAGCACCCAATCCTATTCTGCCTATTTTACAGCTATCCCATGATTTTGCAACTTAGGGGAGGATAGGAGACACCTCCAACTGGTGGTCATTGGCGTCCTCTGGCCTCTTAGGCAGACTTTATTCTAATGCGAAGCTGGATACGTCAGTTGTAATGAGGTTTTTGTGTAGTTTGATATATGGAGTTTAATAACCAGCTAGGTTGTTCCTTCAACAGAAATAGATGAGGAAGAAAGAAGATACAAAGAAATAGGAAATAAAGATGTATAGTGTTTCCTTTCAGTCTTCATAAATGAATATGTATACCAATATTAGGCTAATAGTATATTGAATGTAAACTAATAGTACATTAATGCCTTCCTTATTCTCCCATTCTTTGCAAAGCCTGCCTGCCTGCCTGCCTGCCTGCCTTCCTTCCATGTTTCTCTTTCTTTTTCTATTCAGAGATTGCTTGTAGGTTGGACAACTGGTGGTGTAATGGAGCCAGGGGCTCACAGGGACAAAGCACCAGGACTTTTTGATTAGCAGGGATGCTGACATCATATGCCACCTGCTCGGGCTTTCCCGTTCCTTTGAGCCTAGTGGCAGTCCTCACACGGCTGAGGGGGAAATGGGCAATTAAGTCCCATTCACTCTACAGAAAGATCTGCTCCTGGTGGGGATGAGGAAAGAGTACCTGTGTAACCCACTCATATATTTTCCCTTTAAGAATTTTGGAGGGGGAATATTCCTGCACATGCTCAGTAAGGGAGTGAGATGGAGAATGGCCACCATTTTAGGCAGTTACCAAAATGCAGCGTGGAAGAAGCTTGCTTTCTCCTCCCTGTAAGACCCTGAGCCCTTGAGACAAGTTAGTAGGGAGGTTTCCTTTTGAATTTTTTTTTTTTAAGGAGTGATGATTATTTTCAGACACTATGAGTTCCTCATTGTCTATGTCCTTTTATATTGCATAAAGGGCTGTTTGCAAAGTTTGTGCCTGAGTTATTGGACTCATCCACCTTGAGAAGATTGCTACGGAGCTGGAGTGAATTGAGTAGAGACTGTTTTCCTTCTTTGGCCAGCAGAAAAATCAAGCTTCGGAGAGAAGTTTTATTTATGTTTTTGTTGTTATGGACTCAAGCTAAAAGACAGAACTTTGGGAGGGCTGTGCTCCATTTTATTGTTTTGGTGATAAGTGTATTCTACATATAAAATTATTGCATGCGCATTATTGTTTTTAATTAAGAATTGTTTTTAATTAATGATATATGTTAATTGTCCCTGTACAAAGCCTTTGCTGTGAGTCCCTTTAGAGACCCTGAAGAAAAGTGTTCACTTCAAAATGTGCCATTACGCCACAGGTGCCAGTTACTTGTGCGGGGGTGAGGGGAGCAGGGCAAAGCTTAGATTAAATGCTGCTCTCAGATCTGCATCCATAGCTTTGCTTCTGGATTTGCAACTGCACACAGCCAGCCAGGCTGCAGCAGTAGGGTGATGCGTTTTTTATAAGCTCCATCTTGTGGGAGAGCTGTGGCCCTCCCCGTCTGATGAGGACCAGTGTGCCATTGTTCATGGTAATCTCACAATTTCATTGTTCCATGGTAATGGCCTTGGTAATCTCAAGGCTTGTCTGCTGTACGGAGCCTCCCCTCTAGTCCCCATGTGCGGAGTGGATATTGTTTGTTTCAGAAATAATCATGGGAAAACGTTCAAACATGGTGCAATCCAGTGTGATACAGTCATAGTTTTTGTCGGGAGGGCATGTTTGGTGCTCATTGCCGCGCTGCCATAGGACTAGCTCAGTTGAACTGTGCCAAGCCATGGTCTGTGTTTTGGCTGAAAGCCATGGTGGCCAGAGTGGAAGGGTTTCAAAGATGCATCCCAGGGAATCTTTCCTTTCTCATCTGCAGTAGTCCTCAAAGGAAAACAAGCAAGCAAGAACAAAAGTAAGGGGAAAAAATGTAGGTGTGATACATACTGCGGCGAGGGGGGAGGGGATAACAAAAGCTTTGTTAATGCCATTTAATATACTGCATGATTCCAGCAATGATGAGATTAAGTTGTCAGTGCTGGTGCTTTACTGCTGCTAATTGGATAAAGGGTGTTTTTTTTTGTTAAATATAGCGATGCTTGGAGAGTGGATGGTGTCAACACAAATAGACTTCTGAGAGGCCATTTGTGCACCGCTCTAAAATTTTTGTGTCATAGAATCATAGAATAGTAGGGTTGGAAGGGGCCTACAAGACCATCGAGTCCAACCCCCTGCTAAATGCAGGAATCCAAGTCAAAACATCCCTGACAGATGGCTGTCCAGCTTCATTTTGAATGCCTCCAGTGTGGGAGAGCCCACTACCTCCCAAGGTCATTGGTTCCATTGTCGTATTGCTCTAACAGTCAGGAAGGTTTTCCTGATGTTCAGCCGGAATCTGGCTTCCTGTCACTTGAGCTCATTATTCCGTGTCCTGCACTCTGGGATGATGGAGAAGAGATCCTGGCCTTCCTCTCTGTGACAACCTTTCAAGTACTTGGAGAGCGCTATCATATCTCCCCTCAGTCTTCTCAAGGCTAAACATGCCCAGTTCTTTCAGTCTCTCCTCACAGGGCTTTGTTTCCAGTCCCCTGATCATCTTCGCTGTATTGCTATGAGTATGTTTTGTGGAGGCAGGATATAAACTGAACACATAAATAATAGAAAGAGCTTCTTTAAGGGCTGTATTGAGGTAGAAGCTCTGCCCCTCTCCCACAAAGACATTAATATCAAAACGTGCTGAAGAGAAATGTATTCTTTATTTGTAAGTTAAGAATCTTAATGCTCTTCACGCCGCCACACTGCAAGTGTAATAAGTAGGACTTATTTTCAGAAGAAGCTCTTCATTCAGAAAACAAGAAGCTACTGCTGCCTTTGACAAAGAGTACAGTATACGCAAAACACTTGGTCTTTTTAGAACCACTGTGGAGATTATTTATTTATTTAAAGCATTTTCACCCCACGCTTCGGCCAAAAAGGCTTCTAGAGCAGGAAAAACGACAACGCTAGCCCTTGCCTTCAGGCTTATGATCTAAAAGACATGACACAAAAGGGAAAAGGGATGAGGAGGGAAGAGGAAAACCAGCAAACCCAGGCAGCAGTTCTTAAAATTACGAAGTTCTTCTAGCAACCAGCTTGAATGGAAACAGTTCAGGGAGAGGAAGAGGAAGCAGGAGCTGGTCTCTGAGTAGAGCTGATGCAGTCAGCCCCACTTCCCATCTCTCCCTCTGCTGCAGCCCAATGGAATGGCTACTGTTATGTTCTTACTCAGTGATAATTGAAGGAGAGCTCAAGGCCGGTCTCCCAGCAGAGCTGATGGAAAAGCTCTGGTTCTCATCTCTCCCTCTGCTGCAGCATGATAATTCAGAATGGAAAGACAGGAAGCACAACTAGCTAATGCTTCCTGTCCATGTATCCCCCCCCCCAGTTTTCATCCAAAGAAGGTCATCTATGGAGAGCTTGCCTTTTCAGATTCTGCATTGAAAATATAGTCCCCTTCTGCTAAAATCACACATGTGGGGTGGTGAAGAGCAAGTCAATGTGACTTCAAAAAAAGCATAGGGATGACCTGAAAACAAAAAAGGACACATATAGGAAGTGGAAAGAAGGCCAAGTAACAAAGGAAGAGTACAGGCAGGTGGCACAGAATTGCAGGGATGGCGTCAGGAAGGCTAAAGCTGAGAATGCGCTGAGGTTAGCGAGGGATGCTAAAAGCAACAAAAAGGCTTTCTTCAGCTACGTGCATAGTAAAAGGCAGAGGAAAGAAATGGTGGTTCAGCTGTTAAATAAGTATGGCAAAATGATAACAGATGACAAAAGAAAAGGCAGAGGTGCTCAATTCCTACTTTGGCTCATTCTTCTCCCAAAAGAGGGTCTATGACCCCCCTGGTAAAGGCGAAGTACAGGCTGAAGGGGCAGGATTGCAGCTTGAGACTGATAGGCATATGATCAAGGAACACCTAATTACTTTGAATGAGGTCAAATCTCCAGGGCCAGATAAACTGCATCCTAGAGTAATAAAGGAACTGGCAGAAGAACTCTCAGAACCGCTGTCTATTCTCTTTGAGAAATCATGGAGGATGGGGGAAGTGCCAGATGACTGGAGGAGGGCTAATGTTGTCCCTATCTTCAAAAAGGGTAAAAAGAAGGAACCTGGGAACTACAGACCAGGCAGTCTGACATCAATCCCTGGAAAAATTCTGGAGCAGATGATAAAGCAATCCATCTGGAAGCACCTTGACAACAATGCCGTGATTACTCGAAGCCAACATGGATTTGTCAACAACAAATCCTGCCAGACAAATCTGATCTCATTTTTTGATCAAATAACCTCCCTTGTAGACCGTGGGAATGCTGTAGACATCATATACCTTGACTTCAGCAAAGCTTTCGACAAAGTGCCCCATGATATCCTGATGAGCAAACTAGCTCAAAGTGGGCTAGATGAAACAACGATCCGGTGGATCCACAGTTGGCTACAGAATCGGACTCAAAGAGTGCTTCTCAATGGGACCTCCTCAAACTGGGGAGAGGTAACGAGTGGGGTACCACAGGGCTCAGTCCTGGACCCAGTGCTCTTCAACATTTTTATGAATGACTTGGAGGAGGAGGTTCAGGGAATGCTGATCAGATTTGCAGATGACACAAAATTGGGCGGGATAGCTAATGCTTTGGAAGACAGAAACAAAATTCAAAGTGATCTGGATAGACTGGAGTGCTGGGCAGAAAACAACAGAATGACATTTAATAGGGATAAATGCCACATTCTGCACCTAGGAAAAAGAAACCAAATGCACAGTTACAAGATGGGGGATACGTGGCTCAACCACGCTACAAGTGAGAAGGATCTCGGAATTGTTGTCGATCACAAGCTGAATATGAGCCAACAATGTGATGTGGCTGCAAAAAAGGCAAATGCTCTTTTGGGCTGCATTAAGAGAAGCATAGCTTCCAAATCCCGGGAAGTACTAGTTCCCGTCTACTCAGCACTGTTAGGCCTCATCTGGAGTACTGTGTGCAGTTCTGGGCACCACACTTTAAGAAGGATGCAGACTGGAGAGGGTTCAGAGGAGGGCAACAAAGATGATCAGGGGACTGGAAACAAAGCCCTATGAAGGGAGACTGAAAGAACTGGGCATGTTTAGCCTTGAGAAGAGAAGACTGAGGGGAGATATGATAGCACTCTTCAAGTACTTGAAAGGTTGTCACAGAGAAGAAGGCCAGGATCTCTTCTTGATCATCCCAGAGTGCAGGTCACGGAATCATGGGCTCAAGTGACAGGAAGCCAGATTCCGGCTGAACATCAGGAAAAACGTCCTGACTATAAGAGCAATACGACAATGGAACCAATGACCTGGGGAGGTGGTGGGCTCTCCCACACTGGAGGCCTTCAAGATGAGGCTGGACAGCCATTTGTCAGGGATGCTCTGACTTGGATTCCTGCATTCAGCAGGGGGTTGGACTCGATGGCCTTGTAGGCCCCTTCCAACCCTAATATTCTATAATTTTATGATTCTATGATTCTTCTATAGAAGCAGAGAGTCAATTTCAAACATGGGGGAGGAGCGCAAACACGTATTTTATTTCTTCGACTTGTGGCAGTGGTTGGTTTTCACCAGGCAGGGCTAAGGTTGGAAGATGGATGTTTTCACTCTTGCTAATTGGTGGAGACATTCAAAATCACAAGAGAATGTGTTCTAGTTTGAGATAAAGCAAATTTTGTTTAAAAAGGGTGTGTTGGAAGTTTTGTGAGGTGGCAGTGCAGAATGGCTCATAATACCCTGTTCCCAGGCTCAATTTGCCTGCTACTTTCTTCTCTGTAAAACCTTTGACTTCAGTTAGGCATACAATAAGACTATGTAAAAGCTGACTTTAGAAAGAAAGGAAGATAGTTTAAGGCTCAATCCTATGCAGGTGTAGACAGAAAAAAAACTCCTACAACTCCCAGCATGCCCCAGCCAGAATGGCTGGCTGGGGCATGCTGGGAGTTGTAGGACTTTTTCTGTCTAAACCTGCATAGGATTGAACCGTTAGTGTATTAGCAATCAGCCATCATACAATTCCAAAAAGAAACAACAGTCAATCTGTTAAATTCCATATGGCAAAATAAATTCAAATAACAATGAAAATACATTCATTTTAGAAAGAAAGAGTAGGATAATAGTATTATGATTCAAGTGTCTTACCGACAGAGGGTCAAAAAAGACATTACTTTAAATCCATATCTAGCAGCTATGTCTCTCCCCCCCCCATTTTTACCTACAGTAGGTGCAGGGTATGTGACCCAGATCTTCAACCTCCCCAGCCCCATGCTACGGTCACAATCCAGATCAGGGCTTTGTGCCTACTTTAGAATAAAAAAAAGTAGCTGCTAGATACAGATTTAAATTAATAGCTGTTTGGTCCAGAGACTGATCTGCAAACAGTGTCCATGCTAGGTGATGTAAACCCATCTTTATAACACACACATCCTTCACCCTAAATAGGATTTACAGTGTCGTAACAGAAGCAAAAATGTCAAGACTTGCTTAAGATCCCCCATGGGAGGAGTAGATGCCAGCTGTACTCCTGCCTGTCTAACCTCCAAATACCAAAATTGCTTTTGTCAGTGTTTGCAACACTCTCTGAGGATGAGTGTTGCGTGATCCGCACTTGCCGCAATGATTAAAAAGTAGAGATTCACCAAAGGGGAGGATGATTTCAAATCGTCCTTGTTGCACAAGACAAATGGAACCCGCTTTCCCCTACATCAGGGGTTTGCTAAAAATGTGGGCAGAACTACACATCACAAAGAAGTTGGGGGCTGCTGCTGAAAAACTGCGTTTCCATAACATGTCGTACAGCGTACCCCTCTGTCACTATAGTGTGCCTTCCCTTTCTCCATCTCCACATTATTGGGTGCCGCTGCCAATTGATGGGATTATTTGGTATTGCTGTCTCCTATTAAAAAGGCAGTTGGAGAAAAACAAAAGGAAGAACTGAATGAGTGTTTACCAGTCCCACATCATGCACACAAGGCAGAAAAAAAGGAGACCACACTCTTCTTTAGTGAAGAAAAGTTAAAGTGGTTTACTCATGGTTTCTTGCATAAACATGCAGGTACAGCATATCGTTTCAGACAAAGTTTGTTCAGTCCATTTCTTCGTGTTCTATAATACTGGCAGGAGAGAGAGCAAACGTGTGCGCTCAGCAATGGGGAAGGTCGGGAGAGCGGCTGGAAGAAGGGGAGGAGCAAAATCACAGGAAGCCACATTGTAGGCTATAGTGATCTTAAGGCTAGCTGTGGTCTACGTTCCCATGCATGAACTAACAGTGACACTTCCTGTGACTTGCAGACGAGCATGCAATATTCCCAACACCAATTCCCATTCGAATGACATCAAGTTACGGGGATTACCCTTTGTGCAATCTCTATCAACCCACTGCTTTTCAAACTTAAGGTGGGTGCACATGACCCCTCCTGGCACGGAAAGAATGCACAGAATGGGCCATTTTAGGATATCACCCCCCCTCTAGCCAACCCACCCCTGGGGCAAAGCCATGCACTGCCTCAAACCTCCCCTGTCATCCTCAGGGCAGGGTCCCTCCTCACTCAGGAGTTCTACACGTGGAGCAACGTACATGGATAAATCTTATTCTGATGTCTGTAGAACACGCAGAAGTTGGGGGAGGGCAGAGGTGCTGCGCAGCTCTGGAGGGGGCAAGAGCTAGTCCACACAGACCCTCAACCCCCTTTGTTTGTTCTTTCAATGCGTGAGCGCATGTGGAGTCATGTGCACCCCTTTCTTTATGTTTGCCTTTTGTTGTGGTGGTGTACATCGCCTTGTTTGGGCAATGTGCTTAAAAAAAAAACCCAGCCTAGAAATACTTTAGACAAGCCCCTATTTTATTTTATTATTCATTTATTTCACTTCTATACCGCCCAATAGCCGAAGCTCTCTGGGTGGCTCACAACAATTAAAACCATAAAATATAACATGACAAAATATGATAGAAAAGTTTAAAACTACAGTATAAAATAAAAACCAGTATAAAACCTAGCAGCAACGCAAAGATTTAAAATACGGCAACAGATTTAAAACAACAGAGACTGAATGATGAGATGTTGTTGTTGTTGTTATTTCCTATTTATTTAATCTCAGGTTTGCAATATCCCTTTCCAACCCCTCTTCCCCTTCTGTAAGATAGAAGACGCTACTTTATATATGATTACAGACGGTGGGCGGGAAGTGGGAGCAGGTTATTGCACAGTTTGCCCATTTCTTGAATGCTGCCTCCGATACATAACACACTATTTGCTGCCTGTGCTTGCTGGATTAATGTGTGCTGTTTTGATAAATTTCCATCCTATGTGGGCACTTGTAGACTTTTACATTCTTCCCTGTGTGGGCAGCTTAATTGTTTGGGACAAAATGGAACCTGATTTGTTTGTCCGAAATTTCAGCTTCCAGACCTGGCTTATTTCTTCAAACCCACCCGTGTATCTTTAAACTAATTTCTGTGCCTAGTAAAGAGATCTCCCTGTCCCCTCAACATGGTGTTGTGAACATTAGACTAGCAGGCTTGCCCTAAGGGGTTGGTTTAGCTATTGTAGTTTCTGGGTGTATGGAACATGGCAATTGGAACTGAGCCACTGACCTAAAAATGGAGTGGAATCTTTTTCTTCTCTTCTTCATGGTTTCTGTGGAGCCCCACATGCCTGCATATAACAGATTTTGGAATATTGCTGAGCTCTAGCCAGGGAACTGGATCTCAGTTGCCCCCTACCCCCAGGCAAACTTATATTCACTTACTGAGAGCCAGTATGGTGCAGTGGTTAGAGCATTGGAGATCTGGGTTCTAGTCCCCACTCAGTCATGAAGCTCCCTGGGTGACTTTGGGCCAGTCACTGACTCTCAGCCTAACCTACCTCACAGGGTTGTTGTGAAAATAAGATGAAGAGGAAGGAGGACCATGTAAGCCCCCTTAGGTTCCTTGCAAGAGGAAAAAAGCAAGGCTGTAGATGATGATGACGACGACGACGACGACGACGATGAAAATATTATATGGGTCAAGCCTGAAGGCATGGGGCATGCACCTTTCTGCTCAGTTTTCTTCCGATCCCAATCACCATTTGCTATCGCTTCCCACTCATGCGTGTGTAAATTAATACAAGCCCCTTTCATAGCACTCATACAACCCTGATGATGGGTGCTACTAATCACGGATGGTGCTATGTTGTAAAGACAAATAGGGAATACATACAGGGGTACCTAGAAACAGGAGTGGGTGCAGGTTTTCCAGCCGCAGGGCAAATTCTGCTACACACCACTTTCACCTTCAAAACCAATACACGAACAGAGTCTGAAATGAATGCCCATGAAGAGGGGCCATAGATCATGCATTTTCCATGCAGGAAGTCCCAGGTTCAATTCCTACCATCTCTAGTTTTTCCCCAAAAATGTATCAGGTAACAGGTCATGCAAAAGACTTCTGCCTGAAACCCTGGACTGACAGTCAGAGTAGACAACGCCGGACTAGATGGACACGTGGTCTGATCTAGTACAAGGTAATCTTCCTCTTTGCTCCTTCCCTGTGCTTCAGGATGGCTGTCTGCACTCCTCCTCCTTCCTCTCATGTACTTCTGCTTTGCTCATTCCCTCTATTTCCAGTGCTCTGGCTGCAAGTGCCAATTCATATGTAGCCAAAATGGCAACGTCTGCACACAAGAGGGGAGACATCAGAAGACTCCAGGGTGCCCCAAGGTTTGCGGAAATACCAAACATCTTTAGAAGAATAAACCCTAAGGGGGGGGGGTGTTCCCAGAACAGCCCAGTGAGGTCCAAGCATGCCCGGTGGGCACTGAATGCTCTCTGTTGAGTAGGGGAAAACCCAGAAAACTGAGTGGGAGGAGAAAGAATTCAGCATTGTGGAACAGGGCATGGATTGACTGAACAGTGAACACGAGCACTGCACACAACATTTGCTGAAGGTCTCACATGCTGCTGTTGTTTAGAAGCGGTAGTAGCATTTTTAACCCTCTTCCTTAAAATTGAAAATCTGTTCAGAGAAGGCGGGGGGGAATAGTAGCTTTCCAATAGACACAAGGACCAGCCAGCCCATACTGTTGCACAGCCCTTTCAAATAGCAACCAAAAGGGAAATCAGTCTCCTGGGGAAGAAGATTGCCATTTACTTACTTACTTACTTACTTATTTGAAGTATTTTTATACTGCTCTTCAGCCAAGGAGTCTTCCAGAGTGGCATACATAGAATCAATTAAACAAGACAATTCCCACCCACAGGCTCACAAGCCATCAAGACACAACACAAAAGGAATGAGGAGGGAAGAGGGGGAAATTTTATTTATTTATTTATTTATTTATTTATTTATATTACATTTCTACACTGTCCAATAGCCAAGTCTTTCTGGGTGGCTCACAGCAATTGAAACCATAAAAGACAAGATGTGAATACACAAAAATAAAAGTTTAAAATAAAAACCAAAATAAAACCTAGAAGCAATGCAAAGATTTAAAATACAGTACCAGATTTAAAACAGAAACTGAACGACTAAGATGTTTGGGAAAACCAAAAGGGTTAGGGTTCAAAAGGTCTTCACCTGGTGCCAAAAGAGCACACCATAGGTGCCAGGCGGGTTTCTCTGGGAAGCACATTCTACTTCCAGGGTGCCATAGCAGAAAAGGCCCTCTTCTTAGTAGCCACCACCTCACTCCCTTTCGCAGGGACACCCAGAGAAGGAGGGCTGAAGATGATCTTAGAGTCTGAGCAGGTGTATATGGGAAGAGATGGTCTTTTTAGGAGTGCTGGTGGAATGGCCCCATTCTCCCTCTTCTCTCCTTCCATACAGCCTGCTGGAATGGCTTCAGCAGGGGCTGGATATGTTTATCCACCAAGCAGCAATTTCACCTCCCCAGTAGGTTCACCACTAATGCTATGCACATTGATCTGTATGACCTTTATACACACGTATGTGCTGGAACCATTTAGTACTATTGCTTTAGGCAGCGATCCAAGGCAGAATGGTGTGGGAGCAAGCCTCATTGGACATAGTACGACTTCATTCTGAGTAAACATGAATAGAATCGCACTTTTAATCTCCCACAGATAAACCCTCTCTTTGCTAAATTCTAAAACTTCAATGGAAAGGGTGATGGGTGGGGAATTCAGAATTTTTTTTATCCCACCTACCTCGCTCCCTGCTCACGATCTGCTTATCTGTGTTGGTAGTGAGGCCAGAGTGTAATCTTTTCCACTACCGCACCGTTAATCCTTGTTCAGCCCTCTGTCTCTTTGGGCCTATAGTAGGCAAAGCAAGCAGAAGAAGGTTTATGTATATAGGCTGATGGTTGTACTTAAGTAATATTTGGTTTTTGAAGGTCAGTCCTTTGGAACAGAGCTTCCTGCACCCAAAACAAAACTCGGCTGTCGGTTTTGCTTGATGCTGGAAGCGTAGAGCTCAACGTGCACAGAATTGCATCCACCATGGTGACATCGGTGTTTGCTTTCTGGAGGTTTGAACTGTGACAGTGGTGGCAGTAACCAGAGGAGAACTGTATTGTGGCCTCTGGACTCAGACTGTTAGGGGAAATCCAAATTAAAAGCAAAGAATTTCACTGTCCCTGAAAGCCCTTAGCTCCTCACAGAACTGGGTCAGTCAAGTTGCTTCTGGTAACAGCTGACAAGGTGGTGTTGGGACATATCTCAGTATTCAGATTTTGCATTTGACCTCTCTCTTACCACTGGCTCGGGGTGATGATGAGTGATTGTCTCCCTCACCACAAATAAGCATTCAAGTGGCAAATAAAACCGCCCCCCACACACACCCATGGCATGCAGACTGCCCCTGGAGAAACACAAATGCTAACTTCCTATTCCTGTACTGTTGTGCAGTAGCACTTGAATGCATTTCTCTTGTTCACTTCTGAAAAGGTCCCAGAATTATGCTTGCCTCTTCCAGAATATTGGTATGAGCTCTCTGCTTCTCTGAACAAGTGACAAGTTCCAGAGGCAACGCTTGCTTACGTTTGGTTTCCTTTGGAAGGAGACATCAGCGGAGACTGATGGTGTTTTGCAATATTTGAGTTTATTTTCAAATACGCAACTTGAATGTTGGTGGAGACAAGCAGCTCAAACACTCCTACAAGCAGCAAAGCCATCGTTCCACATCAGATCCCCAGACAGCCCAATATCCCGATACGTTTTTGCCTTCAGCCCCCTCTTTCACCATCTTTTTCTGTCTCATACTCAGGGCTACACCACCAGCTATGTTAAATAAGTAGCGTGCAGCTGATCCTCAACATTTTGTTTACTTCACTGTAAGTGTGCAGGCCCCCAATCTTGACTGAGGGTTCAACATCCCCACAGAACCACTTCCCCCTTCATCAGATTCTCCCCCCCACCCCCACAATGGAGGGATCCAATAGATCCAATGGAGGGATCTAAACAAACCCTCCATTGACACCAATGGAGCTTTTCTTTCTTTTTAAAAGCCCCTCTCTGTGTGTGTGTCTCTCTGTGTGTGTGTGTATGGGTGGGACATTTTAGGGGGAAAAAGTGGCCTGGATGCGCCTGATCTTGTCTGATCTTGAAAGCTAAGCAGGGTCAGCCCTGGTTAGTACTTGGATGGGAGACCACCTGGGAATCAGGCTTCCTGCACTGAGCAGGGGGTTGGACTCGATGATCTTGTAGGCCCCTTCCAGCCCTATGATTCTATGATTCTACCCATGTACGGTGATCCAGATCTGTTGAGCATACACTTAGGCAAACAAAATGATGAGGATTGGTTTAGCCCCCAAACTGCAGTTTCTCTGTCGCACTGTCCCAAGCTCTCCTTCTCTTGTTCTTACCACATGTGGATCTAGCTTACATTTCATTAGCTGGAGGGTGGGAAGGCATGTCACCCCAGAAAGATCTTTGCATCTCTCCCTTTGAGAAAGCATCAAGCATCTATGCTGGGACATGGTGGGAGATTCAAGACGGATAAAAGGTAGTACCTCTTCACACAGCGCATAATCAGACTATGGAATTGGCTACCACAAGACGTGATGGCCGCCAATTTGGATGGCTTTAAAAGCGGGTTAGACACATTCATGGAGGAGAAAGGCCATCAGTGGCTACAAGTCATGATGGCTCTTTGTACCTCCAGTATCAGAGCCAGTAAGCCCGTGTACACCAATTGCTGGGGAACATAGGCGGGTGGGTGCTGTTGCACTCATGTCCTGCTTTGGGGCTTCTCATGGGCAGCTTATTGGCTGCTATGTGAACAGAATGCTGGACTAGATGGACCCTTGGTCTGATCCAGCAGGGCTCTTCTTACGTTCTTATTAGCCTCCTTTGCTCAAATCCCAGACACTGGCCAGGTATTGCCTGAAGGCAGAACCACAACAGCAGTGCCCTGCCCTGCCCTGCCCTGCCCTGCCCTGCCCTGCCCTGCCCTGCCCCCCGTCCCAGTAATCAGATAGCAAAATCACAAAAAAACTATACAGTAGTATTACCTCTTTCAGGTTGGAAGGGAAGCTGCCTTATACGGAGTCAGACCATTGACTCCGTAGTCAATGGACTAGTCAATGGACTAGTCCACTGTTGTTGACACTGATTGGCAGCAGCTGTCCAATGTAGCCTTTTTGCAGGGACTTGCTTCACACCCCTAGTGCCAGAAAAAAATCCTCCTATTCCAAGTGTTTCTTCTAAGAAAGGAAGCACACAAAGTATGTATGTATGTATGTATTGCGTTTATATCCTGACTTTTTTCCTCTTGCAAGGAATCGAAGCGGCTTTCATTATCCTCCTTCTCTCCATTTTATCCTCACAACAACAACCCTGTGAGGTAGGTTGGGCTCAGAGTCTGTGACGGGCCCAAAGTCACCCAGTGAGCTTCCATGGCCGAGTGGGGACTAGAACCCAGATCTCCCGGTTCCCAGTCCAACACTCGCGCCACTGCACCACACTGCCTCTTTGAATGGTGGAAGATATCTTTTCTCACAGTTCACAAATTGCTGTTAACAGAACAGGGGGAAATCATCGAGACCATGGTGTAAAACTATGTCTGAGAACTGCAGGTTAAGACATGGGATCCAGACTTTCACTCAGATTCCCAGCATTTAAGACACCATCGTAATTGTTCTACAGCACCTTTGTTTAAATGAACAGTCCACAAAATGGACGATACGTTGTTGCGATAGCCTTTGTTTAAATGAACTGGAGTAGGTACTGCTGTTCTACTTTTTAAGGACATTTGTACTGATGGAGCAGGTGTTGCCACTGAACTGAAGAAGCAGAAGAAGGGTGCAGTCACCCACTCACAGCTCCGTCCACCCACATTCTTTTCTTTTTTAACCTTAAAAAGAAGAGAGCGAGAGAACCAAGCCACAAGCCAAGCTGGCTCAGAACTGCTCTGCATTTAATACGGGGCCGGCTGCACGTACAGCTCTGTTGGGAAGAGGCTGTAACTCAAGTGGTAAAGCACATGCTTCGCATGCAGAAGGCCAAGGGTTCCGTTTTCCACATCTCCCCTTAAAACCATCTCTTTGCCAATGGTTTTTAACTTGTTTTTGAACCATTTTACAGTTTTGAATGTCAAAGGGTTTATATTATGTTTTATCATGCTGTGAATGGCCCAGAGAGGTTTGGCGACTGGCCAGTATAGAAATGTAATGAATGAGCAAATTAATGAATGAAGGTAGCATGAACATAAACGTAAGAAGAGCCCTGCTGGCAGCGGTGTAGTGGTCAGTTTCGAAGTGTCATTTCTTGTAATAATAACAAAAATGTCCCCAAAGAGTCTTGTGGCACTTTAATGACAAATAAATATATTATGGCATAAGCTGTCGTGGACTAGAGCCCACTTCATCAGTTGCGTGAACTGTTATCCTGAGCTGCAGGTCTATATACACTTGTTGTGGGGCGGGGGTAAACACTGGCCATTCACAATACTGCTGTTGCTGATAACACAAATAATGTGATGCAATGCACATGTTTTTGTGAATGCCCCTTGTTAATAATGTAATTGTCACTGTCTGTACTTTCTGCTTTTCATTTCCCACTGACCTCACTGTTCATTTCTCCCCACCATCACCACTTGCCTTAGATTGAGTCAGACCCTGGGTCCATCTAGCCCAGTATTGTTGACACTGACTGGCAGCAGTTCTCCAAGGGTTCAGGCAGGAGTTTTTCTAGCCCTACCTAGAGGTGCCAGGAATCGAACCGGAGCCTTTCTGCATGCATAACACGTGCTTTACCATTGAGCCATGCACCTTGGGGGAACATTTCATCCGTCTGAATACGTGAACTCTGGATCATGAAACCTTTGGGCCTAATAAATTTGTTAGTTTTTAGGGTGCCACAAGACTCTTTATTGCTTTTGCTGCAACAGAGTAACATGGTTAATCCTCTGGAAAAACTGTCCCAACATTGGGAGGGGAAAAGCAGACTGCTGTTTGCAAAACTAAGATGAGTGGTTAGAATCCAAAGGATCATCTTCTCCCCAGTGAACATGCCTGGACGTTGAGATATTCTGGAGAGACCCTTCTCTGTATTTCGCTTGCATCTCAAGTTAATTTGGCAGGAACTCAAGAAAGGGCCTTCTCAGTGGTTGCACCCAGATTTTGAAATTCCCTACCTAGAGATGTAAAATTTCTGGAATTTTGAGGCCATGGGGAAAAAAACCACATGGTTGTTTTGGGGGGTGGGGTATGTGTGTGTGGAAAAACTGGAAATCTTGGAAAAATTGAAAAATAAGCAATATTGGTTTTTTAGCATACTTTGCAGATCCAAAGTCACTTTGTTGCTTTAAGACAGCCTTCTCCAACCTGATGTCCTCCAAGTATTTTGGACTTCAGCTTCCATCAGCTTCAGGCAGCTTGGCCAATGGTCAGGAATGCTGGGCACTGCAGTCCAAAACATCTGGAGGGCACCAGGTTGGGGAGGGCTGCTTTAGGAGCATAAAGCAGCCTGTCTGTTCCTAAGGTTATTTTATGTATGACTTAGTTTACTCATAAACTTATCATTAGATTTTAAAACTTTAAAAAGTAAACTCAGTAAATTTGTAATTATTGTCTGACTAGATTAGAGCTACATCAAACGACTGCTACAGCATCCGAAACACAGGACTCTATAGAACAAAACCCAAGCTGTCAAGAATGCACATTTACTGTCAAGAATGCACAGTGGTGACTCTACTCACATGTTGGGAAACTGAGCATAAATGTCTATCAGTAAAATATATTTTAGATCAATAATTTTAATAAGGAATGAACGAACGAACTATGCTGGGAATCTTACAGAGAGGATTAAAAATGTATTTTACCCCATGGCTTCCTTATTCCCAGACATTTTACATCTCTAGTCTGTCTATAAAAGTGTTCTTATTACATAGTTTTTAGAAATCGTTTTGGGGGGGAATAAAGGCTGGTTAACAATATATAAATACTTTGACTTAAATTCTAAAAGAAAATATTTCATAATCCAAAGCTGTTCAATTTTTTGGTAAAAAAACAAAAACCGTCCTCAGAAAAAAATGGGAAAAAAGTCCCCCCCCCCCAATTTTTCCCGTTTTTTCCCCCAGGCCTTCACATCTCTGTCCCTACCAAGGGAGGCAAAACCCTTTTTATTTAAACAGGCATTTGACCTATAGAGCTAATCTGTTTTCCCTGCTGCTGTATGTTTTAACCTGTATTTTAATGTAGATGCTTAACTGGCTACTATTTTTATATGCTCTTGTTTGATTTTTAGATGGCTTTATCGTGTTTGTTATGTTACTTTTTAAATTGTGGGTTTTACTGTTAGTAGCCATCTTGAGCACATTTTAGGGAAAGGTGGGGTGCAAATGTCATCAGCCAACCACTCCATTCAATTTGGCATTCCCGAGGAAGCTTTGGACTCATGGTTCTGGAAAAAACAGTTCCCTCATACCAAATGGTGCGACATTTCAGAAATGGGGGGTTTCAAAAGTGGTTTGGGGATATGGCATGTGGGTCTGCAGTTCAAAGAACACAACAATTCAAAGACTGCGCTGGGCATGTCAGAGCCCTTAGGCATGTCTAAAGCTCTTTGAATCCGTGCCTTTGTCTAAATAGAAGGTTATTGAGCCTGGCAATAGCCTGTAATACTAAAGTCTCTGTTTACAATGGCTTAATTAAGCTGTGCTGCCTTAATTGGATTGCAGCTGTCAGCACCGTAGTGTTCATTTCTGAATCCATAATGTAGATTGATAACCGACAGCTCATATCCCCCTGTGGCTTCCAAGAATTCTTCACCGATAGGGGTGTTTTAAGAGTTAATATGCTGAGGTTCTGGATTTAATGCGCAGAAACTAACAAACTAGATTTGTTAGGAACCAGGGAAACCATGATCCACATTTACACACACGATTTTTAAAATACAACAAGGACAAATTCTGCTTTTAGCCTGGCTCATATCAAAAATGTCCCATGTAAAGTGGCCCTGTTGCTGCAGACTTGGGGAGGAAGTAATATATGAGCAGATGCAATGATGCCTGCTTCCTGGTCATTATTTATAGGAGTACAGCAATATATATTTTAACTTGCCACTAAAAAAAAAAAATGCAACTGGGAAGCAGTGTGATTTTTAAAATTTAAAAAATGCAATTTAAAACATGCAGTTTAAAATTTAAAAAATGCAATTTAAAAAATGCAACTGGGAAGCAGTGTGATTTTTAAAATTTAAAAAATGCAACTGGGAAGCAGTGTGATTTTTAAAATTTAAAAAATGCAATTTAAAAAATGCAACTGGGAAGCAGTGTGATTTTTACCAGCTCATACAGTACTTCCCCCACATGGCTGTGATGGATAGGACAGTTGTGCCTGGAGAAGAACCGGGCCTGAGCTCCGTAATCATCAATAGACATTTCTTTAATTGCAGATGGTATAGGCTACAAATGTAAAAAGTAGTGATCTGCAACAGAACATTGCAGTGTATTTCCAGCCCCCAATAAACCCAGGGGAGAGAGAGAAAAAATAGGGTCTAACAGCACAATTCTGTGCATATTTTTTGGGAATTCTGTCTCACTGTGTTCAGTGGCCCTTCCTCCTTTGTGTGTCGGACTGCATCCTAGAGGAACCGGGGAGTTCCATTTTCAGGCAGTGGGTTGAGGTATTCTAGTATGTCTTATCTCTATAGGCTCAACTGCAATCAACCTTCCATAAGTCCTGAAAACTCTTGGGTTCTTGTCACACCATTTTGTGGTCGAATTTTTTTGCATTTTTTTTAAGTCTTTCATTTTACAAATATACTTCTGCATGCCTAGGGAGTCACCTGAGTAGGTAGAACCCCTCCTCACTCTTATTTTTGCCTAGACGTTTATATCCTCATTTCATGGTGGGGGAAAGCGGCTCACCTCCTGTTCGCCATTTGCTCTTAGCGAAATGAGATCTCTTAGACTGCTGCTTCCTCTAATACCCAACTGATGGTGCTTAGTGATTCGGGTGAAGGGGAGGCCTCTCATGCAGATCCCCAAAGAGAATGCTCTTAGAAGGGGTCACAGCTCAGTGGCTGAGCCAGTGGAGGCTGGTGGCTCCGATTGCGGTCGGGCTGTGAATCCATTCTGGGTTTCAGACAGAACCAGCCAGAACTCCAAAGGAGCTATCCAAGGTGCCGAGCCATAGCCCTAAACTCGGTTCAGTACATTGGATAGCTCTTTTAGCATTCTGGCTGGTTCTGACTGAAACCCAGAATGGATTCACAGCCCCACCGAAATCAGAGCCACCAGGCTCCACTGGGCCAAGCACATGCAGAAAGTCCTGGGTTCAATCCCTGAAACTCCAGATGCAATACTGGGAAAGGCTTCACCCGGAGATCTTGGAGAACTGCTGGCAGTCACAGCAGAGAATACTAGGCTAAATGGAGCAGCAGTCCAACTCGGCCTAAGGCAGCTGTATATGTCTCTATATTTAAAGTCAAAACTTTAAATTAACAGAAGTAAAAAGATGTACGATCACCTACATAATTACAAGCAGACACAGGGGATATCAACTGCTTTGGCGTTTGTGAACCGCCCAGAGAGCTTTGGCTATTGGGTGGTATTGAAATGAAATAAATAAATAAAAATAAAATAAACTGCTACCTTTTTAATACATTAAAATATTTGCTTTAACGAAGTTATAGGAACAGTGCATAAAACTGCACGATGGTAGACCAGTAGCAGAGCTAGGAAAACTGTGTTATCACCAATTCCTGCTGTTGTAAATGGCCACTGTACCTACCTCATACATATTGGAGCTTTGCTTAGAAATGTCAGAGGCTGTAGCTCTTGCATTTCATGGCATGTTTACCCCACTGATTGCTTTCCCCCCCTCTATATACCCTTGTAAGAAAGAGATACATTTAGCGTCTGCAGCAAAATGTTGCAGTGTGGAGTGCTGCTGTTCAGTGTTCCAGCCGGCCCGTCAGTCATGCCTTCTTTCAGGGTACTCCATTCTCTCCCCCGATTTTCTGGGTAGTTCCACCAACAGTCACTCGGCATTCTGTGCCCACTGAGCCTGCTCAGTCCCCATTGAGAGCTTTTTTGTGTGGTCCCTCCCCTTGACCTTGAGGTTTTTTTTCCTAAATATTTTTGTTCTTCTGCAAACCCTTGGGTTCTTCCAAGCCTGTTGATACCTCCCTCCTGCATGTGGATGGTGCCATGTGGATGGCAGGGATGGGGGAGCCATATTGTCGTCCAGAGGCCTG
Organism: Heloderma suspectum; assembly: GCF_057233095.1. NCBI lineage: Eukaryota > Metazoa > Chordata > Lepidosauria > Squamata > Helodermatidae > Heloderma > Heloderma suspectum. The sequence continues at coordinate 25,230,483 of NC_139467.1, forward strand.
GCCCTGCAGCCACTTCTTACCCATGTTGTCTCTTCACACTAGTAGCACATGACGGCGGCCTTTCTCTTCTCTCTGAAGTGTCCTTTTTTATTATTAAAAGGGGGCATTATTTTCATGCAGGGCCATTTCCAAGCAAACGCCCCTGTGAAAACCCAACCCAACTGGGTACCATCCTCTGAGAAGACTCTATCCCCGCCCCTCAGACAGAGAATGTTTTGAATGGTGTCCGTTTTTGAGACTTTAAAGCGAACTGCCATAAATGTTGTGTCTGGTGTCGTGCCAGCGGCTTTCTTGGTGCCTTAAAAAAAGAGAAAGAAAAACGGAAGGAATTGGGACACAAGGAACAGGGTAATAGATGGCTTAGTGTTCTTTGCTTGTGTCTCCTCACGACCCAGCACAATGGCACCAATGTTTCAGTGCAAATAAATCAAGGGAGGCCTTGCCAGTTTTCCTTTCCTTTCACATGTAATATCTGCCCCACGAAGCCCACCACAGAGAGGGGCCAGTTCCCTCGACTGTGCCCCGTTCTTTTTTTGTGCACAATGGTGGCTGTTTTTCCTGGCTGTTGCCAGCCTTGTTTCCTGGGTTTATCTTAACATTATGCACACGGAGAGAAATGTTTGAGGAGTGTTAGGCTGTGGAGATTAAAGGGCCGAGGCTCCGTGCAACTTGGAACATTGCCACTGTCTGTTTCTGGAGGGAAGCCTCTGATCCTGTCAGGCTCTGAACCACCAGCATAGAGCTTGAGTCTCTACAATTCAGGTCATCCGCACCTGGGGAAAAAAAGGCTGTCGTAAGAGCTGGAAAAGGTACAGGAAGGGACAACTAAAATGATCAAAGGAGTTGGGGCATGTCCCCCATGAAGAAAGGCTAAAGAGCTTGCCTGCCTGCCTGCCTGCCTGCCTGCCTGCCTGCCTGCCTGCCTGCCTGCCTTCCTTCCTTCCTTCCTTCCTTCCTTCCCTCCCTCCCTCCATTTCTATACCACCCAATAGCCAAACTTCTCTGAGCACTTCACAACAATTTCCAAGATAAAGTACAGCATAAAAAACTAAATATACCAAATTGAAAAATAATTTGAATTGCTAAAAGCAATTTCAGTAAAATATGAGACCTCGTCAGACAGCAGGCATAAATGCCCCATCATATGCCATTAAACGCCTTGGAGTTTTAGTTTTGAAAAAAGACAACTGAGGGACAAACTACACATTACGTAAATTGCGTAGTGTGTCATTGAGGCTTAAAGAGAGAGAGAGAATGGCCTCTACTGACACCAATGGAGAGTTTTTCTCTTTTTTCAACCCCCCCTGCACATTTTGGGGGGGATTTTTGGGAAGCAAACAGTGGTGGCATGGTTCCAATCTGAATTGGGGCTATGCACATTTACTCTAGAGTAAAAAAAAGAGAGCTAGAGATAAGCCTCAACTACACGCTACACAATTAATATAACATTTCTCCCTAAGAAGGTGGCATGATGGACATTTGTAAAACTATGCAAAGTATGGAGAAATTCAATAGCATTTTTCCCTTTTCTTGTCCCTTTCACATAACACTCAGGGCTACCTAATAAAACTGATCAGCAGTGGGCAGGCAAAAAGAGATAACTTATTTGTACAGCGACATAATTAATGGGCTGAATTCTCTGCCACAAGAATGTGGTAATGGACACTAGCTGATATAGTTTTAAGGTGTGTGGGGGTAAACAGATTAAGTAGAGGACTTGTCTACCAATGTCTAGCAGCCATGATGGCATGTTCAGAGGCACTATGCCACTGAGCACCAATTGCTAGGTGCCTTTATTTATTTGATTTTATTTATTTAGAATACTTCCATCCTGCTTTCTAGTCCAGAGATGGGGAACTTATTTATTTGTTTGTTTATCTGTTTGTTTATTACATTTCTATACTGCCCAATAGACAGAGCTCTCTGGGTGGTTCATAGCATTTAAAACCATAAAATACAAGATGATAAAATATAGTGTAAAAGTTTAGCAACTACAGTATAAAATAAAAATAAAAACCAAAATAAAACCTAGAAGCAATGCAAAGATTTAAAATACAGTGCTGATTTAAAACAGAAACTGAAAGATTAAAATGCCTGGGAAAATTAAAAAAGAAAAGAAAGGTCTTCACCTGGCTCCAAAAAGAGTACAACGTAGGCGCCAGGCGAGCCTGTCTGGGAAGCTCATTCCACAACTGGGGTGCCACAACAGAAAAGGCCCTGTTCTTAGCGGCTATCCACCTCGCTTCATTTGGCGGGGGCTCCTGGAGAAGGACTGCTGATCTTAGGGTCTGGGCAGATATATATGGCAGGAGATGATCCTTCAGGTAACCTGGCCCCAAGCCATTTGGGGCTTGAACTTTAATATCAGTGCTTTAAATTGGGCCTGGACATGGACTGGCAGCCAGTGCAGATCGAAAAGTACTGGCATAATCTGATCACATTAGCTAGCTCCCGTTAACCATGTTGCTGCCCTGTTTTGGAGCTGCTGAAGTTTCTGGACCGTTTTCAAAGGCAGCCCCCATGACGCATTGCAGCAATCCAGACACGAGGTTATCAAAGCATGGATCACCCTCCAGATGTTGTTGGATGGCAGCTCCCATCAGCCCTAGCCAGCACAGCCTAGATTGAAGAATGCTGGGAGTTAACAGTCCAGCAGCATCTGATGCACCTCACGTTCCTCATCCGTGTTCTAGCACCATGAGCCTCTGAAAGCAAATCACACTCAAATGTACAGGAATGAAGTACAGGAAGCAAAATTACACGAGTTTCTGTACAAGAACCAGGATTATTCAGGCAGCCTTACTTCCTTTCGTCGCTGGAACTCAGCCCATGAGGGAAGCACTTTTCCCTTGCTGATACTGGGCAGTTGCCAGGAAGTAGCTCCCACTGAGGTCCTCTGAGGCCTTTATAACCTGCTTGCAGCCCTCCCCCAAGCATTGGTTAGCCACTCTGGGAAGCAGGATGTTGGATTGCATGGTTCTTTGATCCGATCCAGCAGGGCTCTTTTTCTGTTCTTCTGCCCCAATGGAGACTGGATTCCCTTAGGTGTTGCACGAGCCCTGCACGATAATTGACTCGCGGTGTATCAAACAGTGTTTACATCTCCATTTATGGCTGCAAGAGAGGCCTGTGGAGATGGATTGAATTCTCAGGACTCTACGGCAGTGTCAGAATCTGAGATGGTGCATGGGAGCTCCAGGAGCTGAGGGGTCCAGTGGCGCTAGCTGTTCAGGGCCACAGGAGTGACTACACCTCTACTGGCCACAGACTTTTCCAGCTGAACATCAGGGAAAACTTCCTGACTGTAAGAGCAATACGACAATGGAACCAATTACCTGGGGAGGTGGTGGGCTCTCCCACACTGGAGGCATTCAAGATGAGGCTGGACAGCCACCTGTCAGGGATGCTCTGACTTGGATTTCTGCATTGAGCAGGGGGTTGGACTCGATGGCCTTGTAGGCCCCTTCCAACCCTACTGTTCTATGATTCTATGACTTATGCAACAAGAAGTGGCTGACTGGGTAATGAAGTCCTAGAAGAGGAACCATGCTGGATCAGACAAAGGGTCCATCTGATCCAGCATTCTGTTCACATAGTGGCTAACCAGCTGCCTGTGGGAAACTCACAAGTAGGACATGAGTGCAACAGCACTCTCCACCCATGTTCCCCAGCAACTGGTATACGTAGCCTTACTGCCTCTGATACTGGAGGTAGCACATAGCCATCAGAGCTAGTCACCCTGAATGTGGCCTATGAGTTCAGTTGTTAGGAGTTCAAACCATGGTTCACGATCCTGTTGTTAAACTACAACTCCATGTTACATAAGGTGATGTGTGAAGAAAGGTGGCAAGGGGAGAGGTGAGGTGGGAGCATGCTCTCCCGACTGTGATTCTGAGTTGCTAAACTGTGATTTAGAAAGCTGGGAAATGTACGTCCAAACTGGGACTGAAGCTTGGAAAGCATTGGTTGAGGGCAAGAAATGTTCCTAAGGAATGTCTTTTACCAGTTCATCCGAGAGAGTGTAGGCAGTCTGGTTCTGTCATGGGGATTAGTGATAACTTTAGGTTTTATTGACTCCCCTCCTCTCCCTGGATTTAAAATCATAACAAAACGAAGAGGTGATAACTCTCACCCTCATTGCTCTCTCTTTAAAGACCAAAATGTCTAGGTTTGTTAGTACATAGTAAGAGATTCATGTAAAACTTAATCTGAGCATTACTTTTTTATTTTGTTTGGCTTATCCCAGCTCACAAGGTTAGCTTATGTTTTGACCATCATGCTTACCTAGAAACAGGAATGAATGTGCCTGCACACTTCAGTCTTCAGAGGAGGCTCTGCTCCATGTTCCATTGTTGTCTGAGGTGTAGCTGGAAAGACATGGAAAAGAGCCTTTTCAGTGGTGGCACCCAGGCTGTAGAACTCTCTGCCCCAGGAGAGCAGCTTGACTTTCTCTCTCTCTGGCCACCTTTCTCTCGGTCTGTCCACTTCTCAGTAGCAGAACAACATCCATTTTGTTTAGATGCACACACCTTTCCATAGGGTGCTTTCTGTTTTGGTATGTGTTTGCTGATTTATTCTGCTGCTGTTTATTTGGTTTTGTTTTTATTGTACGTTTATGCTTTAAAAAAACATTGGAAGTGTTTTGTTGATGGTCAACCCCATTAAACTCTTTCCTGAAACTCTGGTGAGCTGGTGCCAGTCAATGTCAACAATACCGAGTTAGATGGTCCAGTGGTCTGAGTCAGTATAAGCTTCCTGTGTACTTAGCTCACAGTACAGTCCTGTACATGTCTACTCAGAAGTAAGTCCCATTGAGCTTACTGGGACCTTGCTTCTAAGAAAGTGGGTCCAGGACTGCAGCAACCATGACTTGACTCAGCCTCCCGCAACCTGTCACCCCCCTGTTGTGTTGGACTACAACTCTCCATCATTCCCAGCTAACATGGCAAATGGTAATGGCAGTTCGGGATGATGGGAGTTGAAGTCCAACACATATGGCGAGCCCCAGGTTGAGGAAGGCGGACTTAACTGATCTTCCCTTACTTATGTTTGCTGACCTTATTCCGCTTGAAATTGCTAGCACAGTGGGTTACTATTCCAATATTCGTGTTGAGGATGGGGCTCCTTTTTGGATAAGCAAGCCTGCCCCACAGATGAAGCCAGCAGGGAGAACTTTCCCAACTCCAGGACCTCTTTTTATTGTCTTGAAAATGCCTTCACTTTGCTGTGCGGTTTAAAAAAACCCAAAAAACGTAGAGGGGAAAAAAGGCTTTAGATTTCCTCTTGGTTGTATTTTTCTCTCATAGCAAAAGGCTGTGTTTGCCCTGGGAGAATACTAATGGACTGTGCTTTGAAAGGAACAGCATATGTTTAAAAGAATGGCAACTTTGTTGTCAAATGGAAAATGTTCCTATTCAAAGCATACGTGTGTGCGTGCAACCCCCCCCCCCCAACCATTCTTCAGTTCTAATGAGGATGGTGTTCCCACTGGCTAAAAACACCTCCCTTTATCGTCTGTTTTTCTTGGGGGGACAGTTTTATTTTGCTCTCTGTATATTATGTGTATCTTTTAACTGGAGACGTCGCATCACTCGGAACCGTCTAGACCAGGGTTTCAAATGGTTACGCATCTTCTCTTCACAAAACGTTTATTTTCACACTGGCATGTGTCTTGTTTTGTCCTGGAATAGAAGTGGCTGCATTTCCCTGAACCCAGAGAGGTCCAGTGTGCCTGAAATGGAAAGGACAGTGGGTGGGCCTGCTGCACAGGATATCTAGAGAACAGGAGGATGCTATTACACTCATGTCCTACTTGTTGGTTTCCGGCGGGTAGCTGGTTGGCCACTGTGTGAACAGAATGCTGGACTAGATGGACCTTTTTCTAATCCAGCATGGCTTGTCTTATGTTCTTATGACTATTTCCCCCAGGTCCGGCCCTACCATTAGGCAAAGTCTGATACAGCATGGCTCTTCTTATGTTACACTTGGTGGCGATTATTACATGGTGGAAATGTTTTCAAGGTTTTTATTTCTTTATATTGTTATTTATTTACCATATTTGTATACTGCTCCATATCTAAAACAGATTTTGGAGCAGTGAACACAAAGATAAAACAGTAAAAGAATAAAAAGATTAAAACGCCATATTACTATTATGGTTTTTTTTAGAAACAGAATGCTAGTAGAAGGCCTCCTGGAACAGTGCTGTTTTCAGGAGGTGCCGGAAACAACACACTGTTGGTGTCTGCCTGACCTCCAGGGACAGGGAGTTCCAAAGAAAGGGGGCTACCACACTGAAGGCTTGTCTCTGGGTGGACTCCAATCGGGCCAAAGGTCCACGTGGAACCACCAGGAGCAAGCCCTCAGTGACTAGGTGGGTTGGTAAGGGAGAAGGCGTTCTCTCAGGTATCCTGGTCCCAAGTTGTTTAGGACTTTGTGCACTAGTACTATAACCTTAAACCTGGCCCAGTAGCAAATAGGCAGCCAGTGTAGTTCCCTCAGCAAAGGAGTTACCTGCTGGAAAAGGGCAGCTCCCGAGAACAGCCGAGCTGCTGTATTCTGCACTAGCTGCAGCTTCTGGTGCAGCCTTAAGGGCAGCCCCACACAGAGCGCATTGCAGTAATCCAGACTTGAGGTTACTACTGCCTGTACCACTGTGGCCAAGCTATTCCTGTTCAGGAGAGGCCTTAGTTGGTGAACCAGCCAAAGCTGGTAAAAGGCACTCTGAGCCACCATGGCCCCTTGGGCCTCTAGCGACAGTGATGGATCTAGGAGTACCCTCAGGCTACGAACCTGATCTTTCAAAGGGAGTGCAACCCCATCCAGAACAGGCAATGATCCTATCTCCTGGACATGGGAACCACTCACCCACAGGGCTTCTGTCTTGCCAGGTTTCAGTTTCATTTTGCTTAGCATAGTTCGGGGCATAGAGTTGGATGGGCCTTTTGAGGCCATCTAATCCAACTTCTGGTCAGTGCAGAGCTAGAGTATCCCCAACAGATGGTTTCAGCCTCTGCTTGAAGACATCCATTGAGGGAGAGACCAACTACCTCTAAACAATTGGTTCCATTGTTGAACTGCTACTACTATCAAGAAGTCTCTCTCAATGTTCAACCAAAATCTACTTGTCTGTATCTTAAACCCATTGAATGCAGCCCTGCCGCTGGGGCAGCAGCTAACACATATTTACCCTCTCCTGTGTGACCGCTAGGGATGTGCGAAACACTTACCCTGTCCCAGCTAGCAGTCCACGGTGTGGGGGGGGAGGCAATCCATTCCTCCCCCCCCCGGAATCCTCCCCGGCTGGTTCCACTCCACAGCAAGGCCGTGGAGCTGCCAGCCAGGGCCGGCTGCAGCTGGACTTCCGGCGGCTGCCAGGCTGCAGCTGCAAATGGCGGCTGCTAACGCTGGCTGCCATTTGCGTCCCTGCCAAGCCGTGATGGGCTACATAAGTATCTACGTAGTCTATCATGGCAAAGAGCAGGGGCGCAAATGGCATAGCGGCCACTATTTGCATCCCTGCTCTTTGCCATAATAGGCTACGTAGACTTGGGGTGGACGCAGATGGTGTAGTGGCTGCCATTTGCGTCCCTGCCTTTTGCCATGATAAGCTACGTAGATACTTACGTAGCCTATCACGGCTTGGCAGGGATGCAAATGGCGGCTGGCGTAGCGGCCGCCATTTGCAGCTGCAGCCCAACAGTGGCCGGAAGACAACTCGGAGCTGCCGCTGGACTGCCGCCACTGCCAGGTAGGTCCATTCCAGGGGGGATTTCGGGGGGTGGCGGGGAGGTAGTCTGTTCCGCCATGGACTCCGGGGGGCCGGATTCTAAAGGATCCGGCCTCACTGGAGTCCATGGCGGAATTCTCCAACATCCCTAGTGACTGCCTTTCAGGTATTTGAAGAGTGCTATAATATTCCATTCCTGCCACCCCCGCAAGTCTTTTCTTTTCCAAGCCAAACATACACAGCTCCTTCAACCTCTCCTCATAGAACTTCTTTTCCATACTGTTCTCCATCTTTGTCATAAATCCTCATGATAATAAAACCTAAAAAGAGTTACAACAATAACCCTGTAAGGTAGATCAGTGCAATCTCTGTTTTGCAAATATGGGCTGAGAGATAGTGAGGCCATCAGGTAACTTCATGGCTGAGGTAAACAACTGAACTGAGGACTTGTAGCGTAGGGCGCAATCCTTTGCATGTTTAGACAGAAAAGAAGCCTACAACTTCCAACATGCCCCAGGTTGGGGAATGCTCAGATTTGTAGGTCTTTTTTTTCTGTCTAAACATGAATAGGATTGCGCCCTTTCTCTTTTAGCCATTGTATCTTAAGCATCCTCAAGTTAGAGAGTCGGGCAGTTCTATTTAATCATATTTATGTTGTGCATGTTGTGATTTTGAGATTCAGATTATTCAGGACTAGACTGCTGGCACTGAAGAGGTGGTAGGAAGGTTCTCTTCTGGGTTGGTAATTTAAATGGTCAAAACAAACTAAGAAAGTAATACTTAGATACTGTCAAACAGCACTTTAAATGAATGCATGTAGGCTGCCCTCTTATGGTCCTTGGGCCAGCATCAAATCTCAGGTCCCCTCTCCCTGCCCCTGTGGAAAGTTCAGCACCCTTCACCTCCCCAGCGTGGAAGCTCTGAGGTCAGACAGGGGATAAAGGGGGATGATTGAGGGCATGGTGTGAGTGGAGTCGGGGAGGCTCTGGATCCACAGGAGACATTTTTCTCCCTCTCTCAATATTAGAACTGAATGCAGGACAGATAAAAACAAAGCACTTCTTTACAAAGCGCATAGCTAGCCTATGGAATTCACTTCCAGGAGACATATTGATGGCCACCAGTTTGGATGGAGGAGAAGGCTTCAATTCCTGGAGGAGAAGGCTATCAGTGGCTACTAGTTCTGATGGCTACATGACACCTCCAGTATCAGAGGCAGAATGCCTGTGTACAGCAGCTGCTGGGGAACATGGGCAGGAGGGTGCTGTTGTGCTTATGCCCTGCTTGAGGGTTCCTGGTCGACAGCTGGTTGGCCACTGTGTGAACAGAATGCTGGACTAGATGGACCCTTGGTTTGATCCGGCAGGGCTCTTCTTATGTTCTTATGACTTACGATGATGTCTTCCAGGTCCGTCCCTACCATTAGCCAGTGAGGCAAGTGCCTCAGGTGGCAGATGGGGGCGGGGGTTAGCAGTGGCAGCCCTCTGGCCATTTCTCTCGAGCCCCGTTACTATTCCCTTCTGTTGGAGGACAGAGCTGTGTGTGCCTCGCGGAGCGCCCCACGCCTCCTCAACACCCCTCAAGTGCAGTGGTGGACACTGTCCTGTCACCAGCATTGAAGTAAAATTCAATTGCCAGTCTGGTTTGCAGAATGAGCGTGGGAACATCTTATCCTTTGCTTCAGGCAGCAAGATGTTGCCCCTAACTGGGTTGAAAATTTAGGCCAGCCCTGGAGCTGGTCTGCATCCATTCCCTCCTGTTGCACACGATGGAAGAGAAATTGCTTTGAAGAACAACCAGGCAATGGGAGGAAGAGCCTGCCAGGAGCCTGGCAGTTGCATCGGGCGGTTTGACCTTGGAGCACTCTGACGCCAGCAGGGTTGTCCTACCCGAATGCTATAATTTAGTAGAGCTATAACAATGAGAGCGCGACCTGTGTTAATTGCAAATCCCCGAGTTAGGGCCAAATCACACGTAGCGTTAAAAGTATGGTCTTTATCATATCTGTTTTAACATGTCAGATAAATATGACATGTAAATAGCCATAGGGGGATCATGATTGAGAATGTGACACATGGGGAGAGGGCATTTAACCCCCCCGCCGCACGACAGTCCTGATTCAAATCCCCCCCCTTTGCAACTGCTAAGCTGGTATTGGCATCAGTAGCAGCTCCCACCCAACTCCAAATAGCAAATCCAGTATGGCACTTTTTGTCAGAGCCATGACTAGGGATGTCAGAGAAATCGAACCCATGGATTCCACAGTAGACTAGCTTTTCCTGAGTTACATGGAATCAATGGACTTGCGGACCATTAAAAAAAAAAAAAATTCCGGAATTTGATGCGAATGTAATCGTAGAAAAATACGTAAAATTAAAAAAACAAACCACGAGTGGCTGAAAATGCACATTTCCCCATAGGCTAAAGCATGAAAGTGTGCCGGGGGGGGATTTTCACATTTTTGCATGTGCAAATTTGTGAAATGTGCATTTGCGCAACTGCAAATTTGGGAAATTGGGAAAAATCTGATTCCATCAATAAGTGGATGATAGAATGAAAGGTACCTAACAATCCGCAAAACGCAGCTGGAATGGATTTTACAAAATCGATACAGCCCTAGACATGACATGGGAGTGAAGCATTATACCCAGCCTACACATCATGGTGCTGATTCTGATTGGGACACACACACCTCCGCGCATGGCTGATATTTAAAAAATATACAGACAGCTAACGTGAAATGCAGGCATGCATGCAACATGTAGTTTGGCCCTTCCTTTAACAGCTGTGAAATTAAGTCCCATACTGTTGCAATCAATTACTTCTAGCAAATGGTGTTATAGCTAATAAATCGTGTAATCAAAAATAAATGTATGAACAGTATGCATAAGGCTGAGCAGTTCTGACTGGCTTTCATCCTGGAACCCCAGAGAGCATAACCCAAGGAGTTGCAACTGTTATTTAATATCAAATGTAAATAAATCATACACACACAAACTATAAAACAACTATCCGTTTTTAAGTATTGGGTTATAGGTGTATTATGTGTATAAATTACAGAACCAGTGGTATAGCAGTTAGAATGCTGGAATGAGCCCTCACTCGGCCTTGAAGCTTACTGGGTGATTTTGGGCAAGTCTCTCTCTCTCTCTCTCTCTCTCACACACACACACACAGCCTAACCTACCTCACAGGGTTGTTGTGAGTATAAAATGGAGGGTGCAGGGGAAGAGAACTTTGTAAGCCACCCTAAGCTCCTTGGAAAAAGGGCAGGATAACCATGTAATAAATTAATAAATAACAAGTAATAAATAATAAATGGAATAAATGAATAATTAATACAGTCATAAATAACAAGAAATAATAAATGAAGCCTGCAGTCTAATAATATACACATTTCTAGATGCTAGTGGAAGGACTGTAGCTCAGGGGCAGAGGACATACTTTGCATGGAGACGGTCCAAGGTTCAGTCCTGGCATCATCAGGTGTGGCTAAGAAAGATCCCTGGGGAGCTGCCGCCAATCGGCCTCGATAGTACTGAGCTGAATAGACCAGTGGCCTGATTTCATAGAATCATAGAATAGTAGGGCTAGAGGGGGCCTATAAGGCCATCAAGTCCAACCCCCTGCTCAATGCAGGAATCCAAGTCAGAGCATCCCCGACAGATGGCTGTCCAGCCTCGTCTTGAATGACTCGAGTGTGGGAGAGCCCACCACCTCCCTAGGTAATTGGTTCCATTGTCACACTGCTCTAACAGTCAGGAAGTTTTTCCTGATGTTCAGCTGGAATCTGGCTTCCTGTCACTTGAGCCCATTGTTCCGTGTCCTGCACTCTGGGATGATCGAGAAGAGATCCTGGCCTTCTTCTCTGTGACAACCTTTCAAGTACCTCAGTCTTCTCTTCTCAATGCTAAACATGCCCAATTCTTTCAGTCTCTCTTCATAGGGCTTTGTTTCTAGTCCCCTGATAATCTTTGTTGCCCTCCTCTGAACCCTCTCCAGTTTGTCTGCATCCTTCTTAAAGTGTGGTGCCCAGAACTGGACACAGTACTCCAGATGAGGCCTAACCAGTGCTGAGTAGAGGGGAACTTGTACTTCCCGGGATTTGGAAGCTATGCTTCTATTAATGCAGCCCAAAAGAGCATTTGCCTTTTTTGCAGCCACATCACATTGTTGGCTCATATTCAGCTTGTGATCGACAACAATTCCAAGATCCTTCTCGCTTGTAGTGTTGTTGAGCCACGTATCCCCCATCTTGTAACTGTGCATTTGGTTTCTTTTTCCTAGGTGCAGAATGTGGCATTTATCCCTGTTAAATGTCATTCTGTTGTTTTCTGCCCAGCACTCCAGTCTATCCAGATCACTTTGAATTTTGTTTCTGTCTTCCAAAGTATTAGCTATCCCGCCCAATTTTGTGTAATCTGCTAATTTGATCAGCATTCCCTGCACCTCCTCCTCCAAGTCATTAATAAAAATGTTGAAGAGCTCTGGGCCCAGGACTGAGCCCTGCGGTACCCCACTCGTTACTTCTCCCCAGTTTGAGAAGGTCCCATTGAGTCCGATTCTGTAGCCAACTGTGGATCCACCGGATTGTTGTTTCATCTAACCCACTTTCAGCTAGTTTGAAGGATATCATGGGGCACTTTGTCGAAAGGTTTGCTGAAGTCGAGGTATATGATGTCTACAGCATTCCCACAAGGAGGTTATTTGATCAAAAGGGTTATCAAAAGTAACCTCCCTTGTGATCAAAAGATCACAAGGGAGGTTACTTGATCAAAAAATGAGATCAGATTCGTCTGGCAGGACTTGTTTTTGACAAATCTATGTTGGCTTCGAGTAATCACGGCATTGTTTTCAAGGTGCTTCCAGATGGATTGCTTTATCATCTCCTCCAGAATTTTCCCAGGGACTGATGTCAGACTGACTGGTCTGTAGTTCCCAGGTTCCTCCTTTTTACCCTTTTTGAAGATAGGGACAACATTAGCCCTCCTCCAGTCATCTGGCACTTCACCCGTCCTCCATGATTTCTCAAAGAGAATGGACAGCGGTTCTGAAAGTTCTTCTGCCAGTTCCTTTATTACTCTAGGGTGCAGTTCATCTGGCCCTGGAGATTTGACCTCATTCAAAGTAATTAGGTGTTCCTTGACCATATGCCTATCGATCTCAAGCTGCAGTCCTGCCCCTTCAGCCTGTACTTCGCCTTTGCCAGGGGGGTCATAGACCCTCTTTTGGGAGAAGACTGAGCCAAAGTAGGAATGGAGCACTTCTGCCTTTTCTTTGTCATCTGTTATCATTTTGCCATCCTTATTTAATAGCTGAATCACCATTTCTTTCCTCTGCCTTTTACTATGCACGTAGCAGAAGAAAGCCTTTTTGTTGTTTTTAGCATCCCTCGCTAACCTCAGCTCGTTCTCAGCTTTAGCCTTCCTGACACCATCCCTGCAATTCTGTGCTACCTGCCTGTACTCTTCCTTTGTTACTTGGCCTTCTTTCCACTTCCTATATGTGTCCTTTTTTGTTTTCAGGTCATCCCTAAGCTTTTTGTGAAGCTACTTTGGCTTCTTCTGTTGTCTTCCACCTTTTCTTCTTGTTGGAATTGTTTGTCATTGTGCCTTGAGAATTTCCTTTTTTAAAAGCTCCCACCCATCTTGGACTCCTTTTCTCGTTAGCGTCGCCTGCCATGGGACCTTACTGGTCATTGTTCTGAGTTTATTAAAATCAGCTTTTCTAAAATCCAGGGTACGCATTTGACTACACTCGGCTTTTGCTTCCCTTAGAACCAAGAACTCAAGTACAACATGGTCGCTTTCCCCCAGAGTTCCTGTAACTGCTACTTTATCCACTAAGTCATCCCACCAAGATGAGAGTCATCCCACCAAGTCTCAGATTTGGTATTAGGTAGCTTCCCAAATCCATGTGTGAAATGCCACAGAATTTTCACAGTCCTGTCCCACATGCGGCTTCCCAGAATCCATCTGTTCTGGAATTCTAACCTCTGTTATGAGTAAGGATGTCGGCGAAATCCACAATGCAACCAAGTGAGTTCGGATTTTTATGAATCTGACCCGTGGGTTCTGTAGCAGACCCACTTTTCCCCTGTCAGGTGAATTCCATGGAGTTGTGGACCGTTTTTCTAACCTTTGGGAATTTTGCACCAATTTCAGCATAGAAAAATATGCAAAAATTTAAAGAACCCAGCCAAAAATGCACATTTTCCCCATAGGCTATAATGTGAAAATGCACATTTGGGGGGATTTGCGCATTTTTTGCATGTGCAAATCTGCGCAAACTCAGAAACTAAAAAAAATTCATTTGATGGGCAGACAACAGAATGAAAGGTGCCTGACAACTCCCAAAACACAGATGGAATGAATTTTACACAATCTGTACATCCATAGTAATGAGAGAGGATGTACAAATCAGCAAACCTCAAACTCGCCAAAGTTCCCTGAAGTCCATCTCAAAGCTCATTCTGACTCAGATCCATATCAGATTGTGAGCTTTGTTGGGTTTTTCCCCTATGAAAATCTGTGCGTATTTTCGTGCATATTTTCCCAAATGTACGCATCAATTGTACACATCTTTGAAATGTACACATTCTCCTCCCACTGATGAAAGAAAGTGTATTTGTGTGCATTTATCAAAAATATGGTTTTTCATGCGCACTTTTCAAATGTACACATACTGTTGAGCTCATTGAGGGGAGGGTCTGCGAATCACATTGCAAACTCAGAAATGTACAGACTTTGACACAGATTGCATCCAAATCTGTGTTACGTCCAGAAGGTACGAACCGTATAAAACCTTCTCAAAAATGAGCTGAAATAAATTTCTCAGGCGTCTCTAGTTGTGAGGGAACCATCGTGCCCCAGGTTAGGACTGCTGGATGTAAAACCTAAATAAAAGTTGCAGTAATCATTGTCCCTAGTCATTAGTGTGCCTTGTGCAACGTGTGTGCCAAAGTTTGGCTTTCTGAGCTGTCTGCAAGTAGGTATTGCCCATTTCCAGGGGGAGGCATAGAAAAGTCTGAAGGGAGACATTTGTAAATAATTGGGCCATGTGTGTATGCGTGTGCATGCGTGCCAATACTTCATCTCTCTTGCTCGCTTTGAATTGCCTGTTTTGAAAAGAGAGATGTGTAAATGTTCCTTTTCCAGCTTTCTTTATTTTTCCGAGTGGCTGTGGTGGTTTGAAATACACACATCTGCCAGTTTTCAGGACTTGAGGTTATGAGGAAGTCCTCTTAATTATTTTGATAATGTAAGTGTGATGGTCAGTTGGTGATTGAGGCATGAGCCTCTTTTATGTATATTCTACATTGGGTTTGCTTTCTGCAGGAACAGATATCGATACCAAAGGCCTGGTCTGAGGTCACGGGATGCAGAAGCCTTGCTGAAGCTAAGCAGATCTGTGTCTGCTCAGTGCCTGGATGGGAGAAGCCATGAGAAATCCCATGTACTTTGAGCACATGGTTAAATGCAATGGTCCAGGAATTTTAGCTGGCCTTGGTAGCTGGCCAGATTTGTAATCTGCCATGTCCCTGTTCACATCTGTGGAGGAAGGAGCAGATTGTTCTCTCTTGCTCCACAGAGGGTAGGACTATGCTGCAGTTGCATCCTGCATTGCAGATCCTCCACTGAGCAGGGGCTTAGAATCATAGAATAGTAGGGTTGGAAGGGACCTACAAGGCCATCGAGTCCAACCCCCTGTTCAATACAGGAATCCAGGTCAGATAGAATCATAGAATAGTAGGGTTGGAAGGGGCCTACAAGGTTGGAAGGGGCTTACAAGACTAGACTAGATAACCTCTAAGGTACCTCCCTGCTCTGTGATTCTTTGATGGGGAGCTTCTGCCCTCCTCTCCATCTCTGAGCTCTTGCTCTTGCCTGTTGAGCTCAGCCTCAGGGATACTGGCAAAGCAGTGAGATGTCTTGCTGCATTCTAAGCGTATCCAAGACACGCTGCTGGGGATGCGCCCCACGCTTTGTCAGGCTCAGGAGAAGTATGGAAATTCTCCCTGATGCTCCCCTCATTTAGTTAAAAGATGTGCTTCCTAGTGGCAAGCTGGTGAGAGTATTTGTGGAGCCTTGGTTAAATAAATTTAATATTGTGTACGTTGCGAACAGTAAATAATGAGACCGTACTGTTCACGCTTTGTAAAATATAATAATGGAAAAGCAATTTCTTTGTTGCTGCTAAGAAGATTGGTGTCATTCCGACACGCTGGGTATTACTCATATGCACATTAAAGAAATGGATCTCCAGTGTTTCTTTGTCTGAAACCTTTGATATATTTCACTGAAGTGTGGTGAAATCTATGGCATTGTGCTGTCGGTTCAAAGAGACTCTTTGTACACAAAGGTAGCAGTGTATGGTGGCAGAAGTAGCCTTTTCTCCTGGACAAGGATTCTGATTGTCTGAGACGAACATGCTCTGCCAAGGGCATCAGATGGCTGGCCTCAAGCAAACACATCATCCCTGAGGTCAATGCCTGCCCAGTTAAGTGCTTGCCCTTGCAAGTTTGTTAACAGTCACGGCATAGGCTAATTTCAAAAGCAGTTGGCAGCACAGGATCACAATACTTGATATGCCTGATTTAAATCTGAAACAAATGTGGTGGCAGTGTGTGTGTCAAAATCATGTCACTGTTGTTTTCCTCTGGAAGTCTTCCATCCATCAGGAAGTGATGGGTTGGATAGCTAATCCTCTTCAGTTTACCCATTTGGGTTCTCTATTAAAATGAAGATAGCTCCACTTTTCAATATAAGCAGAGAACATAAAGGCACAAAAGGAGCCCTGCTGGTTGAGAAAAGGGTCCATCTACAGCAGCCTCCTCCAACCTGGTGTCCTCCAGATGTTGCTGGACTACAACTTCCAGCATTCCTGACCATATGGCAAGCTGGCTTGGGCTGATGGGAGCTGGAATTCAAGATGTATGGCCTAGGGGTTGGGAACCTGTGGTCCTCCAGATGTTGCTGGACTACAACTTCCATCATCCCTGGCTGTTGGTCACATGGGCTGGGGCTGATGGAAGTTGGAATCCAAAATGTTTGATCTAGAGTGGGGAATCTGTGGCCTTCCAGATGTTGCTGGATTACAACTCCCATCATCCCTGAACTTTGGCCACACAGGCTGGGGCTGATGGGAGCTGGCTGCTTCTGGGGAGCTTACACCAGACCTTGAGGGCAATAGCCTCCCTACCCAGCAATTGGTATTGTGGGTTATACTGCCTTTGAACCTAGAGGTTCTATTTAGATACCATGATGGATAGCCACTGGTAGACCCATTCTCTATCCATTTGTCAAATCCAGTTCTAAAGAGGGTGGCCAAGAACTCCAGGCTTTACATCTTGTTTTCATCGAAGCAAATAAATAATAGGTGGCCAATTGGCAATAATTGACTGGTCAAATGGTGCACCAACTATATTCCCCCTCACTCCTGTTATAGAAAACCAGGCAGCTGGGTGACTGTTTAACTGTGTGAAAAATTATTTTGCTTTGCACATTGTGCCAGTAAGAGAAGCAAGCTTATTTTGGTACCTTTTAATTATTCAAGGAATTTCTGTCATCTGAAGGATTGCCTTCTCCTGTATGAGTCTGTCCTTGGACTAAGATTGCCAGCTGCCAGGACTTAGCTAGGCTCATTGAAAGGTCATGAGGTCCAGCGCTGTCTGATGTCAGGTTCTGGCACAGGCAGGCAAGGATCCAAGGATCCAAGGATCCTTGCCTGCTTGTGCCAGAACCTGACATCAGACAGCGCTGGACCTCATGACCTTTCAATGAGCTTAGCTAAGGCCTGGCAGCTGGCAATCTTAGTCCAAGGACAGACTCATACAGGAGAAGGCAATCCTGATATTACTGTAGGCAAGTGACGTTATTGTAGATGAGAGAAGAGGTCAGGTTCTGGAGTAAGCAGATAAGGAGGCAAAGCAAAGGGGGAGCCTGTTCAGCAGCTTCTCTCAGGGACGAATTGCTCAGACTGAGGAGCCAAGCCTCGAGCAACGCTTATATGGGGCCAGCTAGGCCCCTATTGGTTCGTCACATCACCTGGTTTGGCTGTGCTGAAAAGCTGCAGTACTCTCCCTGTCCATGACATGGGTGGTACTGCAGTGCAGCAGAGATCAGATTGGAAGCTTCTTCTGCCAGGCAGTAAGTCAGGGGTGAGCAACTTGTTGCCCTCTGGATACTTTGGCCTACAACTCCCATCGTCCCTCACTCATTGCCTATACTATGGCTGATGGGAGTTGTAGGGCAAAACATCTAGAGGGCCAGAAGTTGTCCACTTTTGGAATAAGGCATCTGGGTCTTGCTACAGTCTGTGGTTCAAGAGACCCATAGCACCTTATCTCAGTTGTCTCTACTCTGGGTGCTCCCTCTGTCAGAACCTACATGGATGGCTGTCAGAGAACAGGGCCTTTCTGTGGTGGCACCCTGACTGTGATCACTTTACTTTCTTTTAGATGCCAGGCAGGTAAAAACTGTTTTCTTTGCTCAAGCCTTTCACACAGGAGTGGGGAACCTGTGGCCCTCCAGATTTTGTTGGACTCCCACCAGCCCCAGCCAGCATGGCCAATGGTCAGGGATGATGGGAGTTGTAATCCAACAACATCTGGAGAGCCACAAGTTTCCCACCTCTGCTTTAACAGAACATAGTGTATTATACAGCTGTTGTCCTGCTACTGATCCCTCTTACCTTAATTGCTTTGCATTTTATTCTCAGATTGTATTCATCTGTTGTGATATGCCATGGGGATCACTTTGATTAAAAGAAACATCTTTAAGATAAAATAAATAACTCAGTTTTCCCATACAAGCACATACCTGAAAGTAGCACAACTGTGCATTTTAAAGCTGCATCCTTACTGTAAAGATGTGCAGGGAAATTTAAAAACACACGCAGAACACTGGATCCTTGGGGAAACGAATTGCTCATGGCAGTCTCACATTGCAGCCTCAGAGCTGAGAATAAATCTCAGAGATGGTCTGATGCAATTTGTGCCAACAGGCAGGTTGCTCATTTGTCATTCCTCATCAAGCTTTAACACCGGAGGTGTGGGGGGCAGTGGATGGCTTCTTCACATCTCTTCCCAGGAGAGGGAACAGAGCAGGTTTGGAAATAATGTGGTGTTAACAGCATGTGGCCAGCATTCTATAGTGTGTGTGTGTGTGTGTGTGTGTGTGTGTATCCTGACAGGTTTGGGACCGCGTAAGCCAATTTAGTCCATCTGTATCCATTTTATTTATATATCAATTTAGAGCTGCTTTTGTAACAAGTATTTATTCAAAACAATATATATCTCAACACTTATTGCACACATAATTTTTTACCATATAGGTGTGTGTTTTCCAGCTGATTTTCATGATTTGTACCTGAAAATACTTCTAATAGCTTGTACAGTCTACAGTCACCCAGTGTCCTGTCCCAATTAGCAATCTGCTTCTGGATCTCTTATTGTGTGAGTTAGAACCTCGCCAGGAAGGCATATTAGTTGTTGGTCCAAGTTTAATCTAACCGATTTCTCTATTCAGTATCAAAGCCATATATCGGGTCATCTCACTTACTCTATAATGACATCTATATTCTTTGATTTTAGTCCTGGCCTGTGTTCAATGGCCTTTCAGTAGAAGTGCAATGGGCAAGCTCCCTAGGGCACACTTTGACGACTCCATATTTACACATGTCTGTCCGTTAGACACACTTCTGTGTTGGGTGTAACGTGTGGTCAGGGAGGCCTGATTTCAATTCCCCTTTTCTCCAGATGTCTGGTAAGAAGTACAGGGAAAGACCTCTGCCTAAGAGCCAGGAGAAACGCTGCCATCAGAGTAGACCAGCCTTCCCCAACCTGGTGCTCTCCAAATGGTTTAGACGACAACTCCAAGCTTTCTGGACCATTGGTAATGCAGGCAGGGGCTGACAGGAGTTGAAATCCAAAACATCTGAAGGGCACCAGGTTGGGGGATGCTCGAGTAGACAATGCTGAGATAGGTGAACCAATGCTCCGACTCGGGGTTATATCCAGTGTTAGTCCTACATAGAGTAGACGCATTGAAATGAAGAGGACACAAGTTAGCCTTCCATTGCATACAACCCAATAGACACAATGCTCAGTATGAGTTAGCTTCATATAACTATGATACACATGGCCCAGATGAAGTAAAGCGCCAGTGTGGACAGATCCGGCTTTTTCTCTTATCTTGTTCGAAAGACAACAGTGACAGTCTCATGTATTGTGCCCAGTTCTGGGTGCCACACTTGAAGAAGGATGCAGACAAACTGGAGAGGGTCCAGAGGAGGGCAACAAAGATGATCAGGGGACTGGAAACAAAGCCCTATGAAGAGAGACTGAAAGAACTGGGCATGTTTACCCTTGAGAAGAGAAGACTGAGGGGAGATAGGATAGCGCTCTTCAAGTACTTGAAAGGCTGTCACAGAGAGGAAGGCCAGGATCTCTTCTTGATCATCCGAGAATGCAGGACACGGAATCATGGGCTCAAGTGACAGGAAGCCAGATTCCGGCTGAACATCAGGAAAAACTTCCTGACTGTTAGAGCAATACGACAATGGAACCAATGACCTGGGGAGGTGGGGGGCTCTCCCACACTGGAGGCCTTCAAGACGAGGCTGGACAGCCATCTGTCAGGGATGCTTTGACTGGGATTCCTGCATTGAACAGGGACTCAATGGTCTTGTAGGCCCATTCCAGCCCTACTATTCTACGATTCTCTGATTCTAACAAAGGTGATCAGGGAACTGGAAACAAAGCCCTATGAAGAGAGACTGAAAGAACTAGGCATGTTTAGCCTTGAGAAGAGAAGACTGAGGGTAGATAGGATAGCGCTCTTCAAGTACTTGAAAGGTTGTCACAGAGAGGAAGGCCAGGATCTCTCCCCAATCATCCCAGAATGCAGGACACGGAATCATGGGCTCAAGTTACAGGAAGCCAGATTCCAGCTGAACATCAGGAAAAACTTCCTGACTGTTAGAGCAGTACGACAATGGAACCAACTACCTAGGGAGGTGGTGGGCTGTCCCACACTAGAGTCATTCAAGACGAGGCTGGACAACCATCTGTCAGGGATGCTTTGACTGGGATTCCTGCATTGAGCAGGGAGTTAGACTTGATGGTCTTATAGGCCCCTTCCAACCCTACTGTTCTATGACTGTGATTCTGTGTAGCACTCAGCTGCCTGCGTCTCCCATTGTGTTACATCTCTCATGGTCTCTTATCTGTGAGATGTTTTGCTCAGAACGAAGCTGCCGGACTGATGGAAACGCTGTCCAAATGTTGATGGTTTCCATTCTGTTCTGAGTGCATAATGAGATGGTGTGAGATGCCCCCATTCTTCACAGTGTAAAGGTGTGGGCACCACTTGTGGCTGTCATGTTGAACCTATCTGTTTGCACTGGTATTTTTAGCCCCAGCCCTGCCAAGAACCGGAGTGCGCTTTGGAACTGGCAGTAACTTTGCATCGCAGAGCACCATCTGGTGCGGTGTTGAGGGGTTCTTTCTAATAAAACACTACCCAAATCCTTGCTCTACCCAGCCTAGTACCATACTAGGCTTGAGTTTTGCTGATTTGCACATCCCTAGCTGAGGGAGATGGGAAGGGAAGCAGGGCTGTTCCATCGGCCCTGCTGAAAGTCCATTTTTCCCCCCTTCTTCCCTCCTCATTCCTTTTTCCTTGTGTACCGTGTCTGTTAGATTGGAAGCCTGCGGGCAGGGACTATCTTCCTTCATTGATAATTTGAAGGCCGCCACAGGAACCTTTGTGGCTGAGGAGCAGGATACAAATACTCTAAATAAATAAATAGATAGATAGCTAGATAGACCTAAATCTGAATAGGACTTGTACATGGGCCAGTCCCAAAATTATCAAAATAATGGAGTACCACAAATGCACTGGCACCACTCTTGGAAACAATATCAGGTAAATCAGAACTCCAAATTCTGGGGGAAATTTCGGTGGGGGAAATTTCATGCACATCCCTAGTATATTTGTAGCAAAATAGACATTTGAACCATTTTTGCAAATGGTGCAGCCCCCTCTCCCCTTAAATGGAGATGGTTCCTCTGTAGGAAAGAAGTAACATATGTGAAGTAACCCTGAATCGGACCACAAAAATGGAATACTATGGCAGGGGGGTGCTTAGGTCAAAGAATGCTGTGAGTACAAGGGGGAAATGGCTACCAAAAATGACTGCAAATTAGGCCATCAACAATTCAGCTGGAAAGTCAGAGCATGCAGGATTCTCTGGATATTCATGCTAATGCTTCAGAAGTCAAGAATACCATTATTTTTTTTAACTTGCCAGAGGCTGGGAATGAATAACAAGGAACAGTTTGCACTCTTCATGAGTGCCTTCTGCTGTTAAAATGTTCCCAAGCATCTAGATCTGTTCTCAGTCAAGAATTAATTGTTAGGCTAGACGGACCACCAGACTTTGGTTGTTGTTTTTAATGTTAATTAGACTGTATTATCGCTATTAATACTCAGTCCACACTCCATCAGAGACATTTATGGGTTTGCTTTGCATTAAACAAAGTCAGCTTGAATTGACTACCCAGAGAAGCTATAAGCAGGATGGCCAAGGTCATATTGCTGACATGTGAACAAAGAGCCAGACATCAAAGTGCTCAAGAATATATCTTGACTTCAAAATGATATTCTTTCTCTTGGCTTTCTCTGAAGCCTGGAAAGGAGAGGAGAGCACAGCTATTAGGATGGAAGAAACAGTTACTATGGTTACTGTTGTCATGTCAGTGACTATTAGGTGAGTATCCCAGCAGGATGCCTCTGTCCATCTAGCTGTGTTTTTAAAGTCTGATTTTATTGATATGCGCTGATCAGGCTTCTGGTGCTGTGCTACCTCTGCACGCTTTTTATCCCTGCGAGGATGAGTTTTGTTTCTTATCACATTTGCAAGGGAGGCTTAGAGTAGAACCGTTGAAATCGATTCACGTAGTCATGACTGTTGATTTCAGCGGGTCTACTCTACGCGTGATAAGTCATATGACTTAAGTTTGGTTCCAACCACAGAGGAAATTATTGAGAACCACACCAGAACTTTTATGGTGATGAAGGGGAGAGTGTGGGAGAAATGTTAAGACGCCTCATATATTCTGAGACTGAAATATTCAGCGATCCTGCAGTGGTCCTGATTGTCTGTCCCTTATGCCTGCAATTTGGAATGGGAGGGAAGTTCTCATTGTGGGGGAGCAGCGGAGGGTGGGACAGATAATGATAGGGAGGGAAGACAGTGGGCAAATGCAGTTACATATATTTAGAGCTCGGTTGCGGTTGGGAAAAGACTGGCTGATGTTGCTGTAATAGAAAGTGTTGATCTTCCGTCCGGCTGCATGATATCATCAGGAAGCAGCAGCTTTCATGAGGTTCTGGCAGTAAAGCACTTGGAAAAGCCGGCTCTGTCTCAGTTGTGTTGATAATTCAGTTACAACCACTATGGTAGAGCCTCACTTAGCCAGCCTCATAGGTAAATGTTACTACAGTGTCGTTTGTAGTCCAGATTGGGCTTGCCTAATGAAGCTAGGGCTCCAGTGGAGTCCAGGCAGCACTGACCTAGTCATCCAAGTTCCCTGGCATCAGATGTTAGCTCAGGATGTCAAACCTCTTTCATCCAGAGGGCTAAATTCAATTTTGGAGAAGCTCTCAGGGGCCACATTCCAGTGGTGGATGGGGCCGAAGGCAAAAGGGGCAGGGCCTAAATACAGGGCAAGCCCTACCATTAGGCAGAGTGAGGCAGTTGTCTCAGGCGGCAGATGCTGAGAGGTGGCAGCAAGGTGTTGGAGGAGAGAGCTGAGTGCCACACAGCCTTCCCTGTGCCCCCTAAGCTAGTCTGCTGCCTTCAGGTGTTGTAGAGGATGTTGTCCCATCACCAGTGTTGAAGAAAGCTTTAATTGTCAGTGTGGTCAGTTTTCATACTTGGAATGGGAGAGGGCGCCATCTTGTTCTTTGTTTCAGGAAGCAAAATATCTTGGGCTGGCCTAGCCTAAATACCGCAAATACTGGCATATTTTTGCTTAAAGCCCTTAATGCCAGTAACTAGGTCTTAGGCGAGGCATTCGACATTTTGGAGTGGGGGAATACTACGCAAAAGTTAGGACATCACCAAACGATTGGTGTTTGGGAGGAAGTGTATGGTGCCAGGGGAGGGGTGTGTGGCCATCTGGGGAACTCGAGGGGGCTGGCTTTGGCCCATGGGCCTGATGTTCAACACCCCTGCATTAGGTGGTAAGATATAATTGTATAAACAGAAGCCCACATACAGACACATGGCGGGGACCAGTTGAGTCTTGTACAGGAAAGCAACTAGGTTGCCTTCCTCATGGAAAGATTGCAATGAAGCTGGATTAGCGGTGATCAAGAGGGAGTCAAAACACACAAAGAGTAAGAAGCTACTCTTGGTTATAAAAATTTGCATTTTGCCTGCATCCAGATGTTTGGAAGGGTAAAGCTTTAATGTCCCCTCCTAACAGCCACCATGTTAGAGAAGAGCAGACATGGAGCTTAGCAGGCTTTTTCCCCATCTTGGGGGAATGACTTGCTGCTGTCCCATCTTCTGCACATCTCAGGGGTGTGCAAATCAATAAAAAGAACAGTCAGTACGTTTTCACTTGGTGAGCTTGTAATCCACTAAATGGCATCTTGGTGCACCCAAGTGGAGCAGGAAACTGTGCATTGCACGCAGACTCAAGGGATTCTCTACAAAGAGCAAGTCCTCCCCTGTCCCAGAGAAGTCCCATGTCTTTCCTCATCTGCGAACAGTGCAAATGTTCCATCTTCCAGTTCACCTGTTTCCAGGCCATGAATATTTTAGCACGACTGCACTGCAGTGTCTGCCAGCTCTGCTGGTTTTCCTGGTTAGTGGCCAGGTTAGTATATTAGAAGGATGTGTAGTGGGCTGATCTCTTGGCACCGGTAGACTGTAGTTATTTATTTCCCCTTTTTTATTATTCAATGGCAACCCCCACAATACCATTAAAGTTTAAGTAAGGACAATTCAAATATCCAACTCTAGCAATTCTGGCATTGGATGGCTACCCTGGTAAACCAAAATTAATGTCTTTCTTGCCATTAAATTACTCTGTTTTTGAAAGGTGAGGTATTAATGAAAGACGCGCATGCTGCAGACGAGTAGTTCTAGGTGATGCACACCACACATTTACCCAGTTTTGTTCTACATAGCGGCAGGTTCTGTTTTTAAGGATACTCTTTCATTTGTGCACTCCCACCCTTTCTGCAGGGACCCTTTCCCTTCCCCTGCTACAGCTTTGTGCCTTGCGTTGTTTACTCCTCTCCTTTTTGTTTGAGGCCCTAGGGCAATGTGGCTCAGTGGTAAGGGCACATGCTTTGCTTGCAGAAGGTCCCAGGTCAGATCTGTGGCATCTCCAGGTATGGCTAGGAAAGCATTCTGCCTGAAACCCTGAAGAGCCGCTGCCAGTCAGTATCGACAGTACTGAACTGGATGGACGAACGGTCCGACTCAATATAACGCAGCTTCCTATGTTCCGTAATGAGATTCTTTCCAGATGGGTTGGACTGCTATTCTCAGCAGCCCTAGCTGGCATGGCCAGTGGTCACAGATGATGGGAGTTGTAGTCCATGCTGGCTGGGGGAAGCTGGGAGTTATTGTCCAACACATCTGGAGGGCACCAGGTTGGGGAAGGCTGCCCTATGCACACGTTTGCCCTGTGTAGATGGCTAGCATGTGGTTGGGGAGCAGGATTGCATCTCCTGGCCCTGCCCCCCAATGTTGCCACACCCACAATCCTGTCCAGCTCCGCCCCTGTGGCTCTGTGCATTCAGAAAACATGTGAAGGCCCAGCTGGCGGTATTTGCATAGGATTCTCCACGCAATTGGATCCCCTGCTTGTGCAGGGCTCCAATCGCATGTAGGAGCCTTTCCGAGCACATTCGGCTCCTCCTTCAGTCCTTCGCCAAGCACATAGAGGCCAGAGGGATGGAGCTGGCTGGGGTCGTGACACTGGGGGCCAGTGCCAGGAGACAAGGGCCTGTTCCCACACCACATGTTCGTCCTTTGGTGGAGGGCTAGCACGTGACTAGGGCTAGAATGAGGTGGTACCACACTGGACGGTGGGAGGAAAGATGCCACTGTTGGATGCCACCCTACATTTAAAAATCTCTAAGCAAGCAAAAAGCAAGCAAAGCAAGGAGGACAATTCTAGCCTAGCCCCCTAGCCTAGATTCTGGCCTAGCCCCCTTACCTAGCCCCCTTACGTAGCCCCCTTACCTAACCTCATTACTTAGCCCCCTTACCTAGCTCCCTTACCTAGCCCCCTTACCTAACCTCATTGCCTAGCCCCCTTACCTAGCCCCCTTACCTAATCTCTCACCTAGCCCCCTTACCTGACCCCCTTACCTAACCCTCTTTTCTAGCCTCCTTACCTAACTGCATTACCTAACCCCCTTTCCTAACCCCCTTACCTAGCCCCCTTACCTAACCACATTACCTAACCCCCTTTCCTAACCCCCTTTCCTAACCCCCTTACCTAGCCCCCTTACCTAACCACATTACCTAACCCCCTTTCCTAACCCCCTTACCTAGCCACCTTACCTAACCTCATTACCTAGCCCCCTTACCTAACCGCATTACCTAACCCCCTTTCCTAACCCCCTTACCTAGCCCCCTTACCTAACCGCATTACCTAACCCCCTTTCCTAACCCCCTTACCTAGCCCCCTTACCTAACCACATTACCTAACCCCCTTTCCTAGCCCCCTTACCTAGCCCCCTTACCTAGCCCCCTTACCTAACCTCATTACCTAGCCCCCTTACCTAACCCCTTACCTAGCCCCCTTACTGAACCTCATTACCTAGCCCCCTTTCCTACCCCCCTTACCTACCCCCCTTACCTAACCCCCTTTCCTAGCTCCCTTTCCTAGCCCCTTTACCTGCTATGCTGTTTTTTGTTTTTAATTTTGTTTGCAGGAAGGTTTTGATATAGGGACCCTTCAAAAAAGAGACTGAGCTTTCTTCCACTTGCAGTCTGAAGCAGTGCGGCCCATTCGACCACATCGTTCTGTTGTGTGCGTGTAGACCAGACATCAATTTGGGGCATGTAGAACTTGTGTGATTTCAGCATTTAAAAACAAAGCAAAACGAAGTTTAGTCCTCACAGGTGTGTGTGTACGTGTGTGTGTGTGTGTGTGTGTGTGCACGCGCGTGCATGCGCGCATCTGCAGGAACTTGTGCCCTTTTTAGTTGACTGTTGTCAGCCCCTGTTCCCACCAGTTTTCTATCTTTTAATGGCCATTCCACCCCACCTTTAGCTACGATTGTCCTTCAGATCAACAATAATACGTTTTGGATCGACTCAGAGTCATCTCTCTGTCTCTCTGTCTCTCTAGCCCTATTCAGTTGTTCCTCAACCAGGGAGGCTAAACACACAAAGAGAGAGGGAGCACGCTAGCCCCATTCCCTCCATCACCGCTTTTGTTGCCTGCTACTCATGAAAGGCAACTTTCTGAAGAGAAGACCCTCCGGTATCCCTGAGGCTCTGCACATGATCAGTACACTGAATTTCCAGCGTTCTCAATTGCATGGAGAGCTTCCATGGACAGAGAAGGCTCTCCCCTTCAGAAAGCCACCTTTCACAAGTAGAAAACAATGAAAAGGATGGCAGAGAGGGGCAGGACTATTGCCTTCTCTCTCTTCGTGTACTTAGACTTCCAGATTGAGGAATGACAGAACAGGGCTTCTCTCTCTCTCTGCCTGGGCCTATTCAGATGTCACACTAAGCCATGGTGGTTGGGGAATTTCTGGTAACCACCGTTGCTTACCATGTTGTGTGGGGGAGAAAATCACATTCCATGTGATTACGAAACCACCCTGGGTAACCACCCCCTGCAAAGGGGTTAAGGGCCCCCAGAGAGGCTTACTGTGTCATCTGGTGGGTTCCCTGGTGGCTTAAATGGGCTCCAGAGGACTTCCAGACTGTGACCATAGAGTCTGCTGGCTAGTGTGTCTGCCAGGAGCTTGTTCATGCCACAGGGGATGCCGGGATGTGCGCTAAGCACTAAGGTAAGCTCACCTGGTAGGGGTGTGTGTGTGTAGCGGAACCATGTGATGCCACGTGGTTCCTGGTCATGTGATGGACCTGCATGTCATGGATTTGCTACCCCCGCCTCGGTAGTTACCCTAACCACCCTCCCTGTGAAAAGCCCCCCACATACCCCTCTGCCATCTTCTTTTTAGGGCCCTTGGATTCTTTCCCCAAAAAGTCTAAGGGTTAAGATATGAGACCTTCTCTGCTAAAATATCAGAGAATAAAGGCACAATCCTATAAATTTTTAGACAGAAAAAGTCCATGCTGGCTGGGGAATGCTGGGAGTTGTAGGACTTGTTTCTATCCAAACATTCATAGGATTGTGCCCTAAACTGATATCAAATAGACACCCTTTCTTCTCTTACACCCTTTTCAAGGCTGAAGATGTATGATAGACCAGTCAAACCTGGACTCTTCTTTCTTCCTGCTCCTTTTGGACATGCTTCGTGCTCGCTTTCTTTGCTGACCCACTTTTTGTGCGTCCCTCCCTTTCCCGCAGCCACTGCCTCCATTGCCGCTCATTTTAAAGGTGTTTTAAAACAACAACAACAGTGTGTAGGCGGGAGAAGAGATACAAAATTGGAACAGTCAAATGTTTCACGCATCAGAGGATCTCATTCACAGGATTGTTGAGAATAATCATGGGACAAAGTCACAAAATGTCCATATGGAAAACTCTGGGGAATTTCATTCCTGTGAAGTCAGAATTAGGTCTGAGGGTCCAGAAAATGTCTTGCGGACCAAGCCAATGGGTGGCTGCTCTGTGGATGGTTAGAGCTGCTCCTTGTAGGTCCAATGGTTATTTGGCAGGAACCACATTCAGGGTGCAATCCTATGCATGTTTAGACAGAAAAAATCCATGCTGGCTGGGGAATGCTGGGAGTTGTAGGGGTTTTTTTTCTGACTAAACATGTGTAGGATTGCACCCTTAACCAGGGATTCTTCATATGGACATTTAAGATTAAAACAAACAAAACACTCCGTATCATGATTATTCTCAACACCCCTGTGTGGTCCATCTGTACTGTAAGCCTTTTCATAGAATCCTAGAATAGTAGCATTGGAAGGGGCCTACAAGACCATTGAGTCCAACCCCCTGCTCAATGCAGGAATCCAAGTCAGAGTACCCCTGACAGGTGGCTGTCCAGCCTCGTTTTGAATGCTTCCAGTGTGGGAGAACCCACTACCTCCCTAGGTACTTGGTTCCATTGTCATATTGCTCTAACAGTCAGGACCTTTTTCCTGATGTTCAGCTGGAAGCTGGCTTCCTGTCACTTGAGCCCATTATTCCGTGTCCTGCACTCTGGGGTGATCGAGAAGAGATCCCGGCCTTCTTCTCTGTGACAACCTTTCAAGTACTTGAGGAGCGCTATCATATCTCCTCTCAGTCTTCTCAAGGCTAAACATGCCTAGTTCTTTCAGTCTCTCTTCATAGGGCTTTGTTTCCAGTCCCCTGATCATCTTTGTTGCCCTCCTCTGAACCCTCTCCAGCTTGTCTGCATCCTTCTTAGAGCATGGTGCCCAGAACTGGACACAGTAGTCCAGATGAGGCCTAACCAGTGCTGAGTAGATGGGAACTAGTACTTCCTGGGATTTGGAAGCTATGCTTCTATTAATGCAGCCCAAAAGAGCATTGGCCTTTTTTGCAGCCACATCACATTGTTGGCTCATATTCAGTTTGTGATCTCCAACAATTCCAAGATCCCTCTCGCTTGTAGTGTTATTGAGCCATGGATCCCCCATCTTGTAACTGTGCATTTGGTTTCTTTTTCTTAGATGCAGAATGTGGCATTTATCCCTATTAAATTTCATTCTGTTGTTTTCTGCCCAGTGCTCCAGTCTATCCAGATCACTTTGAATTTTGTTTCTGTCTTCCAAAGTATTAGCTATCCTGCCCAATTTGGTGTCATTTGCAGATTTGATCAGCATTCCCTGTACCTCCTCCTCCAAGTCATTAATAAAAATGTTGAAGAGCACTTGGCCCAGGACTGTGCCCTGTGGTACCCCGTTGGTTACCTCTCCCCAGTTGGAGAAGATCCCACTGATAAGCACTCTTTGAGTCCGATTCTGTAGCCAACTGTGGATCCACCGGATCGTTGTTTCATTTAACCCACTTTGAGCTATTTTGCTCATTGGGAGATCATGGGGCACTTTGTTGAAAGCTTTGCTGAAGTCGAGCTAACCTCAGCTTGTTCTCAGCTTTAGCCTTCCTGACGCCATCCCTGCAATTCTGTGCTACCTGCCTGTACTCTTCCTTTGTAGCTTGGCCTTCCTTCCACTTCCTGTATGTGTCCTTTTTTGTTTTCAGGTTATCTCTGAGCTTTTTGTGAGGCCACTTTGGCTTCGTCTGTTGTCTTCTACCTTTTTTCCTTGTTGGAATTGTTTGTAATTGTGCCTTTAGAATTTCCTTTTTTAAAAACTCCCACCCATCTTGGACCTTTTCTCATTAGAGTCGCTTGCCGAGTTTATTAAAATTGGCTTTCCTAAAATCCAGGGTACGTGTTTGGCTACACTCGGCTTCTGCTTCCCTTAGAACCAAGAACTGAAGTATAACATGGTCACTTTCCACCAGTGTTCCCGTGACTGCTACTTTATCCACTAAGTCATCTCTGTTGGTAAGGATCAAGTCAAGGATAGCCGACCCTCTAGTTTCTTCCTCTACTTTCTGTAGGAAATTATCAGCAACACAAGTCAGGAATCTCTTGGATGGCCATGCTTTTCAGAATTTGTCTCCCAACAAATATCAGGGAAATTAAAGCCTTTTACTGTCCCAGTTGTGTATCTCACAAATATATTTTAATTCCAAAAATACCCTTCCCTTTTCGGTGAGATTTAGTTCTTGTGAAACAGCCGTCTTCTTTTTTCATGTTATGTTCATCCCCTTTTATGAGGGAGAAGAATACCAGAGGGCATGCCCAGGACTATTATCCCTGCTATTTTATTTTATTTCATTTTATTTTGTGATATTTTATTTTAAATAATTAAAATTCTTTATATCCCGCTTTTCAAACAGTTTTCAGAAAGGATTACAGGAAAGGAAAGGAAAGGAAAGGAAAGGAAAGGAAAGGAAAGAAAACATAATAGGTATGGGTTGTATCCAGTGGTCACTGTGCACTGGCAGAGAGTACTTCTCCATTCACAGAATGGGGCACCTGATTTTCACCAATGTTCCTTATGTATATATGCATTTGATTTATCTCCCACCCTTCCTCACAGAGGGCTCAGATCCACCCTATCCACCCTGATCCATCCTATCTAGGTTGCTGGGCTCCCCAAAATGGTTTGTGATGGCTGGGGGCCCCCTCTGTACAATTTAGGATATGGCAAGGAGGACTGCAATAAGTAGAGGGAGAATCGGCAAACATTGGGTGCCTTGGCTTTCATGAGCAGAAGCAGTTTTCAGTAACACAAAGCCATCATTGGATACAACCCAATAAAAACAGTTTTAAAAATATCACGTCTAAGAACATCAGAAGAGCCATGCTGGATCAAACCAAAGACTTATCTAGTCTAGCATTCTGCTCCCACAGTGACAAACCAGATGCCTATGGGAAGCCCACAAGCCAGACATGAGTGCAATGACACCGTCCTTCTCATATTCCCCAGCAAGTGGTATGGGGAGGCATTGATAGCCTAATTTTCCATGAATTTGCTTGATCCCCTTGTAAGGCTGTCCATGTTGGCAGCCATCGCTATATCCTGTGATAGTGAACTGCATAGTCTTGCAGATCTACTTTATCTTTTACTAGAATGCTGAGATCTACGGGGGGGTGGGTGGGTGGGTGGGTTACAAGACATCCATCAACCTGCAAAATGGGCAAACAGACATTAAGGAACAGGGTGCCTCTGAGCACATGCTTGGCCAGGAAGTGTGTGATTAGTACCAAAACTGAGTACACCAATCCTTTCACACAAAAATCCACTCCTGGTGTTCCCCCAGTCATCCTTTTTCAGCAACCTGATTTAGAGGGGAAAGGCCTTTTTAGTTGCTGCTGTTGTTGAATAACTGGGAATTAGAAATCCTGTTCTGAAACACAGTGGCATTAATCCAGCAACACACAATTTAAAACAGCAAAAATCAGTTCTAAAAGGCCTTTCAAAATTTAAACAAACACAAAATTTCAACACAGGCCTAAGAACAGGAAGGGAGGAAGGCTGACACATCTAAACTGCCAATATCTTCCCCATTTTCCCCATTTAGTTTTCTCCCAAGTGCAAAATCCAAATATACTTTCTGTAGAAGCTGAGAAACAGAGCAGATCCTCTTTAAATGTTTTTTTCACTTGGAGGAAGTGTTAGTTCCTGGTTTCATGAAATTCGCACTCAAGATAAAGTTATCCTGCCTGGCCTTGCAGAGCTGCTTGAAACATTCAGCGGGGTGGTGACAACTGAGGCCAGAACATTTGGAGGGGACCGAAGCTCAGTGACAGAACACATGCTTTGCATGCGGAAGGTCCTAGGTTCAATCCCAAGTGATTGAAGTCTCAGGGAGACTTGAGAGTACCCCTGCCAGTTCGGGTAAATATTGGGCTTTGTGATCAAATAGTCTCACGTAGGGCAAATAGCGTTGCCCTTATTTTCGCCGTAGTCTACGTAAACATTTACATAGACTACAGCGACCAAATAAGGAACGAGAGTGGCGGCTCCCTATGGGGGCCGCCATTATCCGTACGCGCTTTTTTTTTTTAAAGTCACCCGTGATAGGCTACGTGACGATTGACGTAGCCTATCACGGCTGACTTTGCAAATCTAGCCGTGATAGGCTACGTTAATCGTCACGTAGCCTATCAGGGGGCGTTTTTTTTCTTTCTTTTATTGCAATGGCGGCGGCGGCAGCCGGTCGAAAGACCGGCTGCCGCTCCCGCCCTGTTCGAACACCCGCCGAACCGCCGGCCGGACCCGCCGCTGGGAGGGACATTCGGCGAAGGTAAGTCCCGTCCCGGGGGGGGGGGTGCGGGGGGCGGGGGGGGTTCGGAGGATTTCTCCCTGAAACTTGTTTGGGGGGCCGAACACGTTGGTGCTCGGCCCCCCGAAGTTTCGGGGAGAAATTCTCCGCCATCCCTACATATAATGTTGCAGCTTCCTTAACCCAACCTCCTGCCATTCTGGTGTTTCATTCTGCCATGGCAGACTTCTTTCTTGCAATTATTTTACTGTTTTGCTGTTGTGCTTGTGTTGTGGCTAGGGGTGCAGGAGAAATCTGCCATGGACTCAAACAAGGCTGGATTCCAAAGAAGCTGCCCTCCAGAGTCTGCAGTGGACCAGCTGCACTCACCTCCAGGTCTG
Source organism: Heloderma suspectum (assembly GCF_057233095.1). NCBI lineage: Eukaryota > Metazoa > Chordata > Lepidosauria > Squamata > Helodermatidae > Heloderma > Heloderma suspectum. The sequence continues at coordinate 25,263,583 of NC_139467.1, forward strand.
GAGGAGTTCCCACGAGGCAGCTCTCTGGCTTCCTATAAAACACAATACTCTAATGGCAGCTGGTGTTACCTTATTGCAGGAAAGTTACAGCTGTAAATGGCATATTGTACTCCATTTGCAGCTGTAAAGCACTTTTACTTAAATGCAGCCATAAAAAGCTGCAATTTAGGTAAAAGTAAGTGCTTTACGGCTGCAAATGGTGTAAAAAAAACCCATTTGCAGCTGTAATTTTCTTGTGATAGGCTAATGGCAGTCACCATTAGCGTATCATGGCTACCCAGGGTTTCTGGATGCGCCTGATCTCAGAAGCTAAGCAGGGTCAGCCCTGGTTAGTACTTGAATGGGAGACCGCCTGGGAATCAGGCTTCCTGCACTGAGTAGGGGGTTGGACTTGATGGTCTTGTAGGCCCCTTCCAACCCTATGATTCTATGTTTTATAGGCAGCCAGAGAACCATTCCGCCAACTCTGGCAGATGCTGCAGGGCTCTGGAGGACTCCGCAGGGCCCCAAGCAGCCCAGATTGCCCTGCAACGCCCCCTCCCAGATCAGACAGCGGCGGGTTCATACATCCCTAGGCGTGGCATTCTTTTTTTATACCTCAGTGGTTTTTCAACTCCTTCATATTTTTTAATGTGCTGATGTTGCATTCATGAGCCATCTTGAACACTGGCTAGGGATGGATGGAGTCACTTGCTCCGTCCCTGCTTGCCGGGTGCTCTCTGAACCTTTGCTGTTGCCCATCCCCGCTTGCTGCACTGCGCGAACCCCTGGGCAGCCCAGGGAGAGCCCGGCAACCTCTGTGCGCCATTCTCAGGTTTAAATTCTCAGAATTCTCAGGTTTAATGTTTTTCTTTCACAAAATACACACTTTCATACGAATGTTATTCTGAAATACCTTTTTAAGTATGCATTTTATCCTAAAATATAATTTATGTTTGCATTTTAACCTAAAATATGCATTTTATACACACACAAACATTTGGCTGATAACTATATCTCAAAATTCGACATGTAAATACTGAAGGATCACACTGCGTTCAGTCTGTGAGAAGTTGTGAATCAGATCAGTGTGCTTAAAAATGCAGACCAAGCAAAATCCTCATACGTCCATAGTAAAGAGCCAGTCTTATGTTGTGGTTAGAGTGTCAGACTAATGCCATGGATTTGTTGTTGTTCAGTCGTTCAGTCGTGTCCGACTCTTCGTGACCCCATGGACCATAGCACGCCAGGCCTTCCTGTCCTGCGCTCTCTCCCGGAGCGTGCTCAAGTTCATATTCATTGCATCCGTGATGCTATCTAGCCATCTCATCCTCTGCCGTCCCCTTCTCCTTTTGCCTTCAGTCTTTCCCAGCATCAGGGTCTTTTCCAGAGAGTTTTCTCTTCGCATTAGGTGGCCAAAATATTTGAGGTCCAGTTTCAGTATCTGTCCTTCCAATGAGCAGTCAGGGTTGATTTCCTTTAGGATGGACTGATTTGACCTCCTTGCAGTCCAGGGGACTCGTAAGAGTCTTCTCCAGCACCACAGTTCGAAAGCATCAGTTCTTCGGCGTTCAGCCTTCCTTATAGTCCAGCTCTCACAGCCATACATTACTACTGGGAAAACCATAGCTTTGATTAGATGGACCTTTGTCAGCAAGGTGATGTCTCTGCTTCTTACTATGCTGTCTAGGTTTGCCATAGCTTTCCTACCAAGGAGCAAGCGTCTTTTAATTTCATGGCTACAGTCACCGTCTGCGGTGATCTTGGAGCCCAAGAAAGTAAAATCTGTCACTGCTTCCATTTCTTCCCCTTCTATATGCCAGGAAGTGATAGGGCCAGATGCCATGATCTTAGTTTTTTTAATGTTGAGTTTCAAACCAGCTTTCGCACTCTCCTCTTTCACCCTCAACAAGAGGCTCTTGAGATCCTCTTCGCTTTTTGCCATTAGGGTGGTATCGTCTGCATATCGGAGGTTGTTGATAATTCTCCCAGCAATCTTAATTCCGACCTCTGATTCATCCAACCCGGCATTTCTCATGATGTACTCTGCATATAAGTTAAATAAGCAGGGTGACAATATGCAGCCTTGTCGTACTCCTCAAAGCAGTGCTTGGATACAATCCAAAAAATGACAGAATGATCTCAATTCGAATTCAGGGTAAGCCATTTAACATCACAGTGATCCAAATATACGCCCCAACTACAGATGCTGAAGAAGCAGAAGTAGGTCAGTTCTATGAGGATCTGCATATGAGGATCAATCATATTGATCCTCATATGAGGATCAATCTTAATTCTGACCTGTGATTCATCCAACCGGGCGTTTCTCATGATGTACTCTGCATATAAATTAAATAAGCAGGGCAGCAATATACAGCCTTGTCGTACTCCTTTCCCAATTTTGAACCACTCGGTTGTTCCATGTCTGGTTCTTACTGTTGCTTCTTGACCCTCGTACAGGTTTCTCAGGAGACAGGTAAGGTGGTCTGGTACTCCCATCACTTTAAGAATTTGCCACAGTTTGTTGTGATCCACACAATCACAGGCTTTTGCGTAGTCAATGAAGCAGAAATATACATTTTTCTGGAATTCTCTTGCTTTCTCCATGATGCAGCGAATGTTGGCGATTTGATCTCTAGTTCCTCTGCCTCTTTGAAACCCAGCTTGTACTTCCGGTAGTTCTCGGTTCGCATACTGCTGAAGCCTAGCTTGTAGGATTTTGAGCATCACCTTGCTGGCATGTGAAATGAGCGCAATTGTGCGGTAGTTTGAACACTCTTTGGCGTTGCCCTTCTTTGGAATTGGAATGTAAACTGACCTTTTCCAGTCTTGCGGCCATTGTTGAGTGTTCCAAATTTGTTGGCATATTGAATGCAGCACTTTAACAGCATCATCTTTTAGGATTTTAAATAGCTCAGCTGGAATACTGTCATCTCCGCTAGCTTTGTTGTCATGCCATGGAGACCTGGGTTCAAATGCCTACTCAGCCATGAAGCTTACCGGGTGACCTTGGGCTAGTCACTGTTGCTCACTCTAAACCACCTCACAGGTTTGTTGTGAGGATAAAATGACAGGGGGATCTTGTATGCCTCCCTGAGGTCCTTGTAGAACAAGGGGCATAAAAATTGGTAGTGTGATACCATATATGTTTGAAATGTCCCTCATGTTAACATCTCCTTGCATATATGAAGCTAAACTAGTCTTTGGTCCAGATTTGCTAGATTTACACACACCAAGAGATTTTATTTATTTATTGCATTTATATCCTGCTTTTCCTCCAAGGAGGTCAAGGTATCATACATGATTTCCCCCCCTCCATTTTATCCTCAGGACAGCCCTGAGATTGATGGGCCCTACATCAACCACTGAGCTTCATGTCTGAGTGGGGATTTGAACCTGGGTCTCTCCGGTCCCAGTCTGAAACTCCAGCCATTACACTTCACCTGCTCTCATTGCGACATGAGGTGCTTTCAGCTGAATGCTTCTGTAGTTGAGGTGCAGTTGGGAAGGCATGATAGCAGCCCCCTTGAAATTTTCCTCCTTGCTTGCAGAAATGTAAGTTGCTGACTTTTTGCCTGTGTCTTGGGGTCTGACGTTTGCTCTGTGCACAAAGTGCCACTCTGATGTCCACAGAAATAGTAAGCCTGTTTCTCTGAATGTTTGATCCTAGGCTCAACACTGGCGAAATGAAAATTTTGAGCGGCCCATTGACCTGGAAGGCTCTGGAGACGATGACCCCTTCGAAGATGAAGAGATTGAAGAAACCGAGGAACTCTTCTCGGGCTCAGGATCAGGGGGTGAGTATATATCTAAGACCCTAAAATAGAAGGGGTTCATTGTACTGAATGTGGCTGGATAGGAAACATCCCTCTGGATCCTACGTTCCTAATAGTTGTGCTGTTATTCCAGCTAATGAAATTGTGTGTGGGGGGGAGGGGGCTTTTGGATGGCCCAAAGGTAGGGTGTAAGTAACGTAGTAATTTAGAAGCTTGTGGCTAGGGATGGACAACTCCGTCAATTTCAGTTTATCACAGTTTCTCATTATTCCAACTTCATTTTGTCCTTTTTCCGTATAGGTTGCAGGGTTGTTGTTTTTTTAAAAGTATGTCTGACGTACTTCTTGGGGACACACATCTTGGGGTGCATGTTTGTACGCATGTTTTCCTAATGTACACATTGTAAGTGAGCAGTTTCCCCTGATGGGAATGCTCTGTCGCATGTTATTTTCGCGACATATGCATTTGGGTGTGCACTTTTCGCTAACATATGCATTTTTGTACGCTTTTTTAAATTGGAGAACTGCATTGCAAAATTTGGAGAAGTGTGTATAGCGAAGGATAGCTGTGTCTCAGTTCACATTTTGGTTTGCGGAATGCAAACGTTTGCATTAAAATGTGAACCGAAGAATTTTGCCCTACTCGGGGGACACAGACAGAGCTTAATGCTACTGGAATCTTGTAGGTCCCCTCCCCATCTTGGGGCAGAGGAGATGTTAAGGGCGCTTTGTTAGGGGAGTGTGTGCTTTAAAAAAAGAATTGCAGCAACCAGGGTTTATGGCTGAAAGATTTACTTGGACCCACTTCTGGGAGAATTAGAGATTAGGCCTACAGCAGGATGTACAATGCCACAAGCAGCTGGAGACTTCTAGCTCCCTAAAATACCCTCCAAATTCCCCCCAAAAGACAATGCTGTTGCTAGAACCAGAATCGTACAAATTAAAGAATATTGACTAGTGCCTTATGATTTGCACATTTTGGATGTCTTCAGAGAATTTTTGAGATTCCAGTCCTATACCTGTTTACCCAGAGTTCAGCCCTATTGAACCCTATAGGATTTACATCTGAGTAAACATATAGAGAAGTGCACTGTAACAAGATCGTACTGTGCAGACTGTAACATGCAAGGATGGAAGTTGGCACTTGGACACAAAATGTTAGTATTCTGAGAACCTGAGTTCTCATATTGTGGGATGTGGGGGGGAATAAATGTGGATTTCTAGTTCTACATTTCTAAGTAAGGTAGAAGGGAACACCATCAACCACCTGAAAGAGCAGAACTCAAGCTTCAAATTGATATGTCAGATGTGGAATTTCCATTTGATTCAAGAGGCACCATTTCTATTCATTCTTACGCTGTAATTATTTCAAGAGAGATTGAGTTTTCTACAGAAGCAAATCCCAATGCAAAAGCAAAAACCTGTGCCATCAAAAGGGGTCGAAGACATTTCTTACAGAAAAAGATTTTGGGAGATATTTTTTGCACCTGAGTAGAGCACATCTCCAGTGCACTTTGCTGTGAGGAAGCCGTCACCAATCAGGTGCCCCCAGATGTGGCCATGCTGTCTGGAGACAATGGGAGTTGGAGTCTGCACATCTGGAGAGCACTTGGTTGAGGATGGCCCATGTAAGAGATGCTTCTGTTGCAGTGTGTTTGAGGGAGGCAGATTAGCTAGTGTAGCGTGCTGAGGATGACCTTCAGATCATCCTCAGCAGCCCTTCTCCGTGAGCCCCTGCCAAAGGAAGTGAGGCGGGTGGCTACTAGGAGGAGGGCCTTTCCGGCTGTGGAATGAGCTCCCTAGTGAGGTTCGCCTGGCACCTACATTGTATTCCTTCCGGCACCAGGTGAAGACCTTTTTATTTTCCCAGGCATTTTAGCTTTCTAGACCTTTAGTTTTGCTGTTTTAAATCTGTATTTTAAATTCCTGCACTGCTGCTAGGTTTTATTGTGGTTGCATTGTTATATTGTGGTTTTAACGTTCTACATATTTTCTATTGTTTTATTGTGTGCTCTTTGGTTTTAATTTTTGTGAACCGCCCAGAGAGCTTCGGCTATTGGACGGTATAGAAATGAAATAGATAGATAGATAGATAGATAGATAGATAGATAGATAGATAGCGTTCCTGGTCATTTCCCCTGCAATAGAGTAACACTGAGTACAGTCACTTCACGATTGGTGCCCTTGCTTCTCTTGCAGATCTTGAGCAGGAGCCTGCGATCCAGACGGTGGTGCGGCTCACCACAGATACCCCCGTCGTCCTGGCTACAACTTCAGCCATGTTGCCCGTCACATCAGTGCAGCCCGTAGCCACCCCCTTCGCACCATTCCCAACAGAGGAAGCCACCTCCAATCTGGTGACAGGCAGCCCCTACATCTCCAGAATGTCTGAGGCACTGACGGTCACTGTCCGGAAAGCAGTCGGCCCCGCCGCTGCCGTCACCATCCATGACGTCTCTGCTACCGCCATGACCGTCACTGCTGCCGCCACCGCCTCCGCTGCCACTGCCACTGCCACGTCCAAGCCAACGATGCCCCTGAGAGCTTTGCCTCCCTTTATTACCACTGTAGCCACGACTCAGTCCGTCACCCTTGAACCGCCAGCTGCTGCCACCGTAGCCAGAACGGAAGTGACTGCATCTCCCCTGGTGACCACCAGCATGGCAAAAACCAGAGCTGTGCCAAAGCCCAGCACTTCGCAGGAGCCGGACCTCTGTGAGGGAAGCACCGTGCTGCTCCAGCCTGCAAGCCCCACGGCACCCACCCAATCAGCCCAGGTATGGGAATGTATTTATTTATTATTACATTTCTACCCTGCCTTATTTTCCTTTTGCAAGGAACCCAAGGCGGCTTACATGATCCTCCTCCTCTCCATTGTATCCTCACAACAACCCTGTGAGGTAGGTTAGGCTGAGAGTCAGTGACTGGCCCAGAGTCACCCTGTGAGTTTAATGGCCGAGTGGGGACTAGAACTGGTCGCCTGAGTCCCAGTCTAGCACTCTACCTACTATACCACACTGGCTGTCTCTGGTATTGAGGGAGAAGCTTTATTTAGCCATTCCAAAAAGCCCCTGGCAGGCGGCAGCAAGCCCCCTCCCCCAGTGAGCTGTCTCAGTGGTGAAGTTAGGTATTCTTTTACTCTGGACCTAATGGTCTTAACCTGCCCCCCACCCGCACCCCCTTCTTAAGACGGCACAACGTATGTCTTCCATCCCAAATATGTCAAGCCAGTCTTTCTGCATTTGGGGGCCCTCCTACCCATCCTGTTGAGTGGGGCCCTGTACACCTGCCCCAAATTCAGGCCCTGATAGCACCACTGGCCTGCATGGGGGGAGAAGGTGATCCTTCTTGAATCAACTAAGCGTTTGGGACTGTAGCACACTTACTGGAGGAAGAGAGAGGAAAAAATACTACCCCACCCCCCGCCCCATGGATGTGGCTGATTCTCATATGAACTGTCTGGATCAAAGCCATCCCTACATGAAGTGTGTTGGCTTTTTAACAATCTGGTGGTTGAAGACAGAACAGGTGCTGCCAAGAAACCTGATCCCTCTCTCTGTCTCTGTTCCTCATTTGTAAAATAGGGATGACGCCATTTCTTTGCCATTGTTAAGTATGAAAAAGAGGTTATTGCATGGGGGTGGGTGGAGTATACTGTAGTGAAAGGGATAACAGGGCCTGGATAGAAAAGTGATGGATCAGCCGGACTATGAGTCATTCATTGTTCTTTCATGTGTTATATTTTTATCTTACCTTTCCTCCAAGTTGCTCAAGGGGGTGTACATTTCTCTTCCTGCCCCCATTTTATCCTCATGACAACCCTGTGAGGTAGGTTAGGCTGAAAAAGAGGGACTGGACCCAGATCATCCAGTGAACCTTGTGGTTGAGTGAGGATTTGAACTCGGGCCTCTCCAGACCTAACCCAACCCTTCTGTAACACCATTTTGGCTCTCCAGTCTTGACACCAACCTGACTCTCCCGTCCACCTGGCTCTGATTCCAGGGGGGGATTTTTTTCCTTCCACCCATGTACCCAACATGCTTATGCATTTAAGGGTGCGATCCTATGCATGTTTAGGCAGAAAAAAAGTCCTACAACTCCCAGCATTCCCCAGCAAGCTTTTTTTCCCCCCTGATCTGGAAAAATTAGTATTTTTCAAACAAGAAAAAATGTGCATTTTAAAAAATGCTCACTTTTTCCCAACTGAAAAAAAATGTGCATTTTTAAAAATGTGCATGTTTCCTGACCAAAAATGTAGACTTCCCCCCATAGGCTAAAGTGTGAAAATGCAGATTTGGGGGATTTGCACACATGTGCATATGTGTATTTTTGGAAGTGCACACTTGCAAAGTGTGCACTTTTGAACATGAACACAAGTTTGGGAAATTGTGAACATTTCCTGCGAATTGTGTTCCTACTTACATTTCCGTTTGGGGCATGTTCGCATGATTTCTGAACAGGAACAAAATTCTAGTGCATCCTTAGGGTTTTTCTATCCCTAGTTTGGAAGTTTGATTTACAGCAGTCTCAGCATACCAATTCTGTCTGTCTGTCTGCCTGCCTGCCTGCCTGCCTTCACGTGCATACCCCTACCGCTCCCTTAACCATATCCTGTGCTTTTTCACCAACTGCTCATATTGATGCCTGCATCGGTACTGTGCTGAAGCCGTGATACATCTCAGCTCATGGCTGATGCTAGGAAAGTGGGCAGATGCTAGGACATTTTGCAGCATGATATCATCTGAAAACAGCTTATTACACCATATATTTTCACTCCCCCTTGCACTCAGAACACAGTTTTTTCAGCAAGTTTTGAGACGGTATATGGCAAAATTTCACTCTTTGTGTATAATATCCCTTCTCTTGCGCCTCTCTTTCCAGCTGCTTTCTTCAGAATAAAATTTCCCCAGGGTGTATAGTATGTTCCTCTTCTGGACTTCTCAGTCTGCCGATGTTGGGGTCCTCCCCTGTGCTCCCACACAAACTCCCAGGCTGACTTCCTTTCGCATCTGGAGCCTCGGACTCCTGACAGGCAAGGCCTGATTTGGAATTGGTGGCAGCTGGTGTTCAACAGTGATTAGTCTCTACCTCCCCCTCCTGGTCACTGTGCCTAACAGGCAGCAGAACGATGCAATTCAGGAAACGTTCCGTGTAGATGATGGTCACCTCCACAGCCACACATCTCCTTACTTGCTCAGGAGAAGGAACCAGAAGAGAAGGAGAGAGGCCATGAAAGAGGAACCCAACCGGTTTTCTCAGCAAGTCTGACCCAGAAAAAGCAATGTTGATGTGCAATCATCTTACATGAGAGAGCCATGGACAGAGCAGTCTTATGGGGAGCGGGGCCGGGGAGGCAGAATCTCTGATGGAAGAACCACCAAATCCAAAGTAGAAGGTGGTGGAGTGCTTTTTCTCTTTTAACCCTTTTTGTCACCCATGGCCAACCTTTTCCATTCTCCTTCCTTTTCATTGCTTCCTTTTCATTGCTTCCAATAAGGGGGAAAATAACCAGGGGAGCTCCAGGGCAGGCATAATTCCCAGCCTGCTTGTCAAAGGGTCATTGGGGGAATGGGAAGGCCTACCATACACCTTTTTAGTCCCTATCGCTATATGAGCCCTAATGGCAGAGGAGCTTTCTGCTGCCTGAACAAGATGGCTTCCAGCAGGGTAGCACCTCTGCCCACCTCATATGGCTTGCTTATTAATGTATTATTTGTTTATTTACTTATATCCTGCATTTTGGATTCCTCACCAAGGATGACAAAATGCTAATGCCATCATTTGATTTAGAGAAATCATGCAGTAGTAGTATGAGTTTTAATCGATCAGTTGATTCCAGGGCATGGTCCCAGGGCATAGTCTGAAGTCACATGAGGCAGCCACCATGCTGAAGCTAAGCAGGTCTGGGTCTGGTCAGTGCTTGGAGGGGAGACCACCTGGGAACCACATGTAGCCACCTTGAGTTCATTGATGGAAGAAAGGTGGGATATAAACGTAATAAAATAAAAATAAAAAATGATGACATCTGTATAAATTTTCATCGAGCTGTCCACCACAACACCAAGATCTCTTTCTTGGTCGGTCACCACTAGCTCAGATCCCATTGGGTTATATTTAAAGCTGGGATTTTTTGCCCCAACATGCATCACTTTACACTTGCTTACACTGAACTGCATTTGCCAGAGAGATTATGCTGATACCAACTAACTGAAATAAGGACATGTGACCAGGGCATGGTCTGAAGGTACATGTGGCAGCCATCTTGCTGAAGCTAAGCATTCTTAGTCTGGTTGGTGAGTGGAGAACCACATATAGCCACCTTGAGTTCCATGATGGAAGAAAGGTAGGATATAAATGTAATAATAAAAAAATTAAATCTGTATAAATTTGAAGGGATGTCATGAAAGCTGGAGGAGCAAATCTATTTTCTGTTGCTCCAGAGGACATGAAAAATGGGTTCAAATGACAAGAAAGGGGATTCAACTGAACATGAGGAAGAACTTCCTGATGGTATAAGCTGTAGTGCTTTGGAAGGTGGTGGAATCTCCTTCGTTAGACGCTTTTAAGTCGAGGCTGGGCGGCCAGCTATCCGGGATGCTGTGGAGAACGAGGCTATCAATGCCTACTAGTCGTGATAGTTACACGCTAACTCCAGCACCAGAGGCAATAAGCCTCTGTGTACCAGTTGTTGGGGAACACAAGTGGGAAGATGCTATTGCACTCTTGTCCTACTTGTGGGTTTTTCCACTGGCAGTTGACTGGCCACTGTGTGAACAGAATGCTGGTCTAGATGGACTTTTATTCGATCCAGCATTTTTAGCTTGAAACTCTTAATGCCAGCAATTAAGCCTTAGGAGAGGCATTTTAGTCTTTTAGAATGGGGAAAAACTGCACAAAACCCAGGAAACCACCAAATGATTGGTGATTCAGAGAAAGGCATTGGGACCAGGGATAGGGATCATGGTCACCTGGGGAACCCTGGAGGGCTGGATTGGGACCCTAAGCCAGGTAGATTTGGCTCCTGGGCCTGAGATTCTGCACCTTTGTTTTAGAGCTTCCTGTGTGCTTGAATCACAGCAGTTATGTAGATTGCTGCCTTGGGTAGGTGGGTGGGTGCCATGATTCACACAGACTCATGTGAATCTGCTGCATAATATGCTTTTTTCAGATGGGATGAACAGAACATCTCATGGTGTTTTAAAGCTCATGGTGTGGGATGTCCCCACATCTGTGGGGACATCCCCACAGATATTTAGGTGGCTCTCTGCTGGGACCAAAGCAAAATCAGGCCTGAGAATCGATGTTCAGAGTCCAGCAACATTCTGGCAATGCTGGGGAAGTGAGATCAGGACTGGGTTAATGTATTGGCCCCAGGAGCATAACCAAGTCACCTGTAGTGTTAGAGGGGCCTAGAGATCCATAATGCTTGCTTAAGTTTATTATTGGCGCAATTCCTTTGGTAGTAGGCCTCTGAGCATGTTGAGATGAGTCAAAGGCCAATATCAAGATGTGCCTGGGAAGCGAAATTTGTTTGTCTTAAAGCTGCAGGTGGCTGTGCTGAGAACTAAACATTTCTGGTCTATGTTGGGAATGAACATTAGGTGGCGCTTGCTGCTGTTATGCTGCCTCACTGCTAACATGTATGGTATAAGACCCATTGTACTCCGTGGCTCTGGGTTCAGAGAAGCTGGGTACACCTATTGAGTACTTTATTGAGTAAGTTACTCAATAAAGTACTCCTTGTAAGTAGACCTGGATCTGATCTATCACTATCCTGGCACCTCTAAATTAAGAGTTCGAAGCCTACTGCAGGGGCAACACAGTTGGGACAGCAGCAAGGGAGGGGACGGATGGGCAGACATTCATTTAGTTTGCATTTCAATGAGAACATTAATTTCGCAGTTTTGAAGTGATATGCAAACCGAAATTCAGTTATTCTGAAAAATACGCATTCCCATCAAAAAAAATGCAGGCAAAAATGCATCTATTCAGGGAAAGTGCACACCCAAAATGTCTATATTAGTGAGAATAACTTTCACAAATGTACTGCAAGAAAACTGGTTGCAAATATGGATGTCAGAGGAATCCAGTTGCGGGGTGGAGCTCGATGAGCTTTTGTTGGCTCAGCCCCCCAGACTTGGACTCATCTTCCACTAGCTGGCCTGACTTGGTCTACAGCAAGTTGGACCAGCAAGCAGATTTTCCATTTTTGATTTGCACAAATACAGATTTACGCAAATTTTGTCCAAAACTTGCATATTCTGTACAAATCATGCAAATTGTGGCCAAATTTGTGCAAATTATAGCTGCAATTTTCGCCAATCGCTATTTGCACAAATTTTAAAACAAACAAATACGTTCCTGGATTTTGGGAAAAGACCTGTGGCTTGGCCCACAAATGTGAGTCGAGTCGGGCGTGCCGTGGAACTCTGGTTGGCCCCAAAAGGGCTGGATTTTCCCATGATGGACATCCCTAGTTGCAAAACAAATGTGTGCTTCCAGTAAAATTGTGCACAAAAATGCATGCATTAGGACAAATGCACATCAAAATGCTTAGGAATTTTCATGTGGACGTAAAAAAAAAAAAGCAGGATGAACTGAATGTAAGGTTGGAAAAAGGAGAAACGGAGAGAAACTGAAAGTGACAGATTCTTCCATCCCTAGCTGAGAGGGTAGGGAACAATATAAAATAGGTCAAGTCCCAGGGAGAAGCACTATGAAGGGAAAAGAACATTCTTCCTTCCTCCCACTCTCTCTGAGTTCTTCTTGTTCTCTCTCCCAGGCAGAGCCTGTGAACGTGACCCTTTCCACGACAACCAACAACGAACTGGAAGTCCCCATCAGTGGGGACTTTGAAATCCGTGAGGAGGACGACACGACTCGGACAGAGCTCGGTAATGAAGTCGTAGCCCTGGTCACCCCGGCAGCTGGGCCAGTGCTGAGGAAGAATGCCGAGCCCGGGCTCATAGATAATACGATAGAGTCTGGAAACTCAGCTGCGCAGCTTCCCCAGAAAAATATCCTGGAAAGAAAAGAAGTGCTCATAGGTAAGACATGTGCAGGGCGTGTGTGCATGTCTGTGTGTGGATGTGCAGTTGATAGAAAAATTGTGTGTGTGTGTGTGTGTATGTGTGTGTGTGTATTTATTAGAGCTGTGCACAAATGGCCTTTTGAAATTCACCTTACTTTTGGGCAGAGAAATTTGGGAGACAATTTCACTGAATTTCTCCAAGGGGAGAACAGTTTCTCCCAGGTCGGGCTCTCCATTGGCAGGGTTTGTAGCACAGCTTCTTTCTTTTTTGGTAAGTTGTTGGGGGGGGGGGTTGTGCTGCAGCAGCATCAACTGTCACTCTGTCAAAATTTGTCCTCCAATTTTCTGAAAGTTTTCTCTTCCCATGAAAGAGGCCTTCATTGTTCTGCCTCATTCAGGATGTTTTATAATTTATTTTTGTGGTGTTTTTGAGCTTACCTAATCACAGCTAGCCCCCTGGGCTGCCTGCACGTCCTGATCTGAAAAAGCCCCATGGGAGGAATTACCTCATGGTGTCTTAAACTGGGCTTTAATTGACGTGTAGGAAGCTGAGGAGGCCTCAGGCTTCTGGAGAGATGATTGTACAATGAAAAATAGGACACTTGTGCTCACACCTCAGCCACCTCCTAAGTAAGGTAATCCCAAGAAACCCAAACCCAACCCATGAGAATTTCCCCAAAATTTCTTCAGTATTGAATTTCTTTTCAAAAGCAATTTCTCATCTATCAAATTGAATGAGAAGGGTCGAAAAACATGTGGCAGAAAGTTCCGGCACAAGATATATAGATATAGATATAGATATAGACATACATCTGAAAATATCAATAGAAATATAATGCAGTGTTTGCGTGCAACCTCTATATATTAAATACATCATTTTGCAGTAATCCCATAATGTGAATGTAGAAAGCTGCAGATTACAATCGAAAACCAGTGATTCAAGAAGACGTCTTTTAGATGTGTATCCAGTATGCTCCTGTTTTGAATACATGAACCCCACCTTTCATCTGAAGTTGTGCCACACACTGTTACAAGCTGAGAAGGAGAAGGAACTGGGTAGCCCAGTGATAGAGAATATGCTTGGCACGTACAATGTCCTAGGTTCAATCCCTGCCAGCTTTATGTTCAAAAGAATCAGGGCTAAGCTACATGCTGTGTTAAATGCATAGCGTGTGGCTGATCCCACCTACTTCTTTTTAAAAACTTTAATGTAAGCATGTTGATCAGGGAGACCACGTGCAGGTAGGAGGATTTAAACCTACCCACTCAGCCACTCCACACCCTGCCTAAATTTCCCTAAAGAAAAGGGAAACAACCCTCTGTTTCTGCTAATTGAGAGGTGGGGCTGTAGAACCTTAGGCCCAGGGGCCAAATCCAGCTCTTGGGAGATTACAATATGGCCCTCTGGGGTTTCCCATATGGCCAGACTCCCTCCCCCTGACCACCGATTGATTGATCGTTTCCTGGGTTTTGTGCAGCTTTTGTGCAAATGTTGAAATGCCTCTCCTATAGCTTAGTTTTTGGCAGGCAGAGCTTTAAAGTAAAATATGCTCAGGGTGGGGGTTGTATTTTTGATCCCATCCCTTTTGCCTTTGGCCCCTCCCACTACTGGAATGTGGCCCCTGAGAGGGAGGGTGGCATCTGTGTGTGGGGAAGCGGCTGGGTGGGAAAACTTAATTCCCCACTGCCACAATACCTCAGACGGTGGTCCCAATCCAAATTGGTGACCCGCTCACTTACATTATTTTTTTTAAAAAAGTTAGGATTGGGTACACACTATGCCAGGCATTTCCAACGGACCTGTGATCACATTTGGGAATTTGAGAAAGTGCCGTGGGCACCACCACAAAATGGTGGATCAATGGATCACCACTTTGGCATCTACCTGTAGCATCTGTGGATCTCAGGCTGCATCTTATTCGGCAAAAACTTTTGTTTCATGTCTATTAGACAACACAATGTCTCTTTAATAAGGGATTGTCTAATTCAGCTAATTGCTGGTGGTGCAATACAGCTGATGCTCCTTTTAAACATATGTTTTGGCAATGTCCAGTAGTTGCAGCGCTTTTGAGGAGAAGGTTCTTACACAGATAAATATTCCCTGATATACACGCTCTTTTAAAGTATTTATCCACTTCATGGAAATTAACAAATGGTCAGCGTAAATGGATTCTCTGTGCCCTTTTGACAGCTATACGACTGATATTACAACATTGGAAGGATAAACACACATTTCCTATAATGCAGTGGATTGGGGACCTTACAACACTTTCAATATTTGAACGGGTGGCATATGGACAGTGCCTTCAAATGGATACTTATTTGGATATTTGGTCCGCTTTTGTTGAAGCCTATGTATAATTGCTAGAAAGTTGTATGCATTTCATATATATTCATTGCTATGGAGATATACAAATCCATGTACGTATATTTTTAAAAAATGGGTGTGGGGAGGAGTTTTGCAGATGCCCGTGGTGCCACATTGGGGACCCCCTTCATGGGTGCCATTGGAGGTGCCCATGGGCATCATGGCACCTATTGGCCCTGCTTTGGGGACGCTGCGCTGTGCATTTAGTGTAGTGTGTGGTGTAGCTCTCAAATGGGAGGTGATGGGAAAGACGTCTGTCCAAGCCCGAGGAGAGCTACTGCCAGTCAAAGTAGATAACACTGGGCTAGTTTGACCCCACTGGGCTAGTTGGACTACTGTCAGTCAGAGTAGGGAACAGTAGGCTATTCTTTATTTATTTAAAGTATCTTTATCATCCCCCTCAGCCAAAAAGGCTTCCAGAGCAGCTTACAAATGATCAGTCAAACAAGAGGGTTCCTGCCTACAGGCTTATAATTTAAAAAGACATGTTGCCTAAGGAAAAAAGGGATGGGTAGGGAAAAGGAAAAAAAAAAGTGGTCTTTCAGCAGGGCTGGCGGAATGGCCCTGCTTCCCTTCTCATCTCCCTCAACTCGGCCTGCTGGAATGGCTGCCTAGGTGACAGTTGTGGGAGAAGGAGCCTTCAGGAGGGAGATCTTCAGCACAGCTGGCAGAACCGCCTTACTTCCCCTGCTCATCTCCCTCTGTTACTGCCAGCTGAAATGGCTGCTGGTTGGACCCATCATCTACTGTTGTATAAGGCAGCTTCCAAAGTTCCTGGGATCAAACCATCTCCTCCTCCTCCATGTGTAGCCTAGGCCAAACCCCCTTTGAAAGCCATCTAAAGTAGCATCCATCCCCATGTCCTGCAGTGGTGGAGCCTCCTTTCAACACACCCCTAACTCTTTTCCTTTTGCTGTCTGTTTCCAGCTGTGATTGTGGGCGGAGTCGTCGGGGCTCTGTTTGCGGCCTTTCTGGTGATGCTGCTGATCTACCGGATGAAAAAGAAAGACGAGGGGAGCTACACATTGGAGGAGCCCAAACAGGCGAGTGTCACGTACCAAAAACCCGACAAGCAGGAGGAATTCTATGCATAAAACAACCGCAAGTGCCTCGCGATCTCTTCCTGTCCTGATGCTGTCCCTTTTTTTAAAGAAACAAAACAACTCTCTGTTATTCACCTGGCCTCTTTCTCTCTTTCTAACCGAGTCTGTGAATTTTAACAAGAAGGATTGAAGAAACCGACAGTTCTACAAAGTACCGCACGTTTTTTTAAAAAGGAAAATAAGATAAGAAAAAGAAAAGTCGAACCTGGTCCCAGCGCAGAGAGCATTTAACGGAACACTGCTGCGTGGAGCAAACAGGTAGCAATTTCAGCACCCTCGTGGCTGTCTCTTTTGGACGAATGCTTGAGTTAGCAGCTTTGCCAGGAATGTCCTGGATTCACACCTCCCTCAGGACTAGAGCCTTGACTTAAGAAGAATGAGGTGGACAGTTTGGGTCTCTGGCACTTTGCAATACACTTCAAGACAAGGGACTGGCTACACTGACTTCAGGCGCCAGGAGATGCAACATCTGATCATCCTGTCTGCTCACAGCCAAATCCATCAATTGCGCTAGAGCAGGCCTTGTGGATTGCTTCACTGGAGATCTCCCGTGGTCTGCGGAGAGCACCTTTCACGACTGTGCATCGCTTCCTTTCTGAGAGCACCTCCCTTCATCCCATTACCATTCACAACCAGACACTTTAATGCTATGTGCCTGCAGCAGGATAATTCTAAGCTTGCAGAGGTTTCCGGTTTAGCCTTTTTCCCAGATTTCTTCAGCTGGGTTTCACTGTGACATTAAAAACTCGACTTGCACAGTATTGCAAGCTTAGGCAGATGACCGAGGAACACTTTTAAGGGTGTTATTCATGGGGAAATGGAGATATGTGTGTGCGTGTCTGGAGGGGTGGGGGGAAGGCAAGCTATCTTCTAAGTCTGTAGGAAATAGATCATGTTTCACACATCTCAACAAGCGGTGTGGTCATTTCCTTCTTTGACAGGCTGATGGGGGAATATGGGGGAAGGGAAGAACAGAACAATATGAGTCCATTATGCACTAAAGCAAATCTTTGGTCCTCTATGACTCTGTAAATAAGTAGAAGTGCAGGAAAAAAGATCATAAAAGTACTTATATAATTGATGGGGGGTGGGGGAATCCCCCAAAGCAGTAATTCCTAGGTCATGCCAAGCAGGCAAGAATAACATTTCACACAAATCTTCCCTGTTAATCAAATTAACATTTTTCACTGACAACTTGGGTGAAGGAAGGGCACCTCCTCACAGATTTGCAGACGATACACATCTGAATGTTGCAGAGGGCCAGGAGGAAAAGTTCTGGTTGGCCCAGATACATTGGAGCACTGGATTGTATGCAATAAAATAAAGCAAAGCAAAGACAAAAGTTAACTATTACTGATCAGAAAATAAAGCCCAGTGTACAGAGAAAAAAAATGCAGTGTGGGTGGGAAAAAAAATACTGTTGAAAATCTATGAATGCGAAGCGTGGTTTAATTATGCGCCACTAACAGGATGCTGTCACAAGATGCCAATTGCTACTGGCAAATGCCAATTCATGTTGCATTAAGTGAGCACTGTATGCGCACGTCTTGACTTGAGCACTGTGACCGGATTTGGTCAAATTTAAGAGGTCCAAAAACAAATGGGAGAAGATTGAAAGCTGAACAACAAAGGTGATAATGAACTTGGCACATGAAGAAAAGCTGGGCACTCTGTTTCACTTTGAAAAAGAAAATAAAAAAGATAAAGGGTGCAGACTGGGTGCAGGTCAGATCTACTTTGTTTTTTTAATTAGAACCCCGAGATCCACCAACCAGAGCCAGGTACAAAAGACAGAATTAAAGAACAGGGAGCCTGAGCACATTCTGAGCACAGGAATTTGTTTTTAGCATCAGAACTGAACTGAGCTCACAGTCCTTTCACACAAATGTACGTTCCTGATTACCCCATGCTTTCTGCATCTCAGCAACCTACTTTAGGTCGGGGGGAGGGGGAACACATTGTTGCTGTTCTTAAAACAGTTGAGAAGCAGACGCTCTTGCCGATCTAGTGCAAATCACCCAGAGGTCTACCGGTAGATCTGTGCCTACCCCAGATTTAAGAGACTGGCAAAGACACTGAAGGAAGAAGGAGAATGAGCTTGTAGCAATGAAATTAGCCCCCACTGTCTCTGCATCCTTGTTGCCTGTCTCCACAGCTCTCCACATACTGGGGTTTGAATATCTGCAGTGGGAAGCCATCTCTGCTAGGGATGTACAGTTTTTGTTAAATCCATTCCAACTGTGTTTTGCAGATTGTCAGGCGTCTTTTATTCCATCATTTGCTCATTGACAGAATTGGATTCTTTTGACGAGAATTTCATCCTACTTTTGCTAATGCACATTAGTGTGAATTCAGACTGGCACTAATGCGCATTTGCACAAATACACTGATGTGAATTAGCGCTAATCCCCCCAAAAGTAAAAAATGCATATGACTTGGAGAAATCCAGTCCACTGCAGAATCTGCAAGTCAGATTCATAGAAATCCAAACTCATCTGGATCCATTGCATCCCTAGTCTCTACTCATGTAGCGCCCCCCCCCCGCATGCGATTGAGATGTGGAAAATCAGGGTTCTAAACTGTGCAAGGACCTTCCATGAGTACAGAATGTGCCCCACTGTGGAAGTTACCTCTCCAACCCAAAGAGGCCTGTGGGGACAGGTGACCAGGACACAACAGAAGGGAGCAGGTCCAACAGGCTCATCCCTCCCCTCCCCCTCATATGCAGCAAAAGGGCTATGGCTCAGTGGTAAGAGCACCGATCCCAACTTTCGTCCCCGGTGTCTCCAGGTTAGGGCTGGAAAAATTCCTGCCTGCAACCCTAGAGAACTGCTGCCAATTAGTGTCAACAATACTGGGCTAAATGGACCCATGGTCTGACTCAGCGTGGGTTGGGGGGTGAACGTCTGAACAGGGCTTTGCAGTGTCTTGTGCTACGCTTGTTTGCTTCAGTCAATAGGACTTACTCTTAATGAGTTCAATGGGACGTACTCCCAAGTAAGTGTGCCTGCGATCACAGCCATAAATGCTAGGAAGTAACAGTCGTAGTTGTAAAAACAGTTAGCATCAGGGCATGAGTAGCCATGGGGATTTCAGGCAGGAATTCATGGGAAAGCGTGCCTGAAACTGCGGGAGAGTCATTGGTGCCAGTCAGGGCCAACAATACTGGACTAGGTGGACCAGTGTGTGACTCAGTATAAGGCTGCTTCTGATGTTCCTATGTTGAGCCCCTTATGTGCATCTGTTAACAATGGATTAACACAGAAGCCACACAATTTTGTCATAACAATCACGGTGAGAGCAGATTTAACTTAATATTTGTATTCTCAATATGAAAGTGAGCTTATCTGTTGGGGATGGGGGGAGCAGAAAGCAAGAATAATGTGAGCCCTTCCTGCCCAATTATGTAGTTAAAAGTAACCAAAGGAGGTGACCCTAAAAAAGGACAGAGACATCAACACAACCCACCCTAAATCAAACCAGCTATTGCTGTTATGCGAATCGACAATGGGAGGGAGTATGAGGTTGCCAGTTTGTTTTCTGACTCGTTTACAACTAATGGAATTGGTTTGAAGAAGCAGATTTGCTTCTGTTATGGAGCAATGCTGCCATACTTTCTTGATGGGAGAGCAGGGGTGTCTGGACTCGCTTTGACAACTTTGAAAAGGTTGCCCGTGAGCTGTAGGAACTGGTGTCATGCTAGATTAGCCTTTCCAAATCCAGTAACTCCAGATGTGTTGGACTACAGCTCCAATCATCCCCAGCCAACCCACCCATGCTGGGGGTGATGGGGCTTGTAGCTCTACACAGCTGGAGGGCACTAGTTTGTGGAAGACTGTGCTACATTTCCAAGTGGTGCTCTGAATAACTGTGATTGTTGGCTGAGATCAGCTAAGACCTAGCCGGTCCTGGAAATAACCTTCCAATACTGCTGTTGAGAATGCTGTTGAGGGGAACGTGGGTCAGGGTGTGCTGTTAGGGATGCTGGAGAAATTCAAGATAGACTAAAATGAGCTTGGATTTCTAAGAATCCGACCTGCAGAATCTAGTGTGGAGCGACTCCCGCAGGCCACGCAGAGTCCATGGACTTTCGGATGTTTTCTTTACTTTGCCTAAATTTACGCATATTTATTCATAGGAAAATATGCAAGTTTCTGCTGAGGAAACGAATGAAATGCGGGACAATACGCTAAATGTTATGTATTAAGGTAAATTATGCACATTGTTACAAAACCTCTTATGTCATTATTTGCATATTTTTCCTCATGACGGAAAAAAAAATCGCATTCATCTGTGAATGGACGACGGAACAAAAGGTGCCTGACAATCCTCAAAACACCGATGGAGCGGATTTTACACAGTCTGTACATCCCTAGGTGCCGTTGCACTCATGTCCTGCTTGTGGGTTTCTCGTGTGCAGCTGGTTGGACACTGTGTGAACAGAATGCTGGACTAGATGGACCCATGGTCAGATCCACCATGGATCTTCTTATGAGACAAACCCATTTTTTCCCCCTTCACTGTTTTCAGTTGGGTTATTGGATGTTTCTTCATTAGAAATTCAAGCAGAGTCACTGAGCACTGTGATAGAAACTACCTGCTCAGCTTAGTTCCAAAACACAATGAAATCCATCCATTCCCCCCACCTTCCATAATTCTGTAGCTATTGATCTTGTGGCTTTTCTTTTGGACTCCTGGGTATCTATTAATTTATTCCAGTTCTACACAAATCATCCTTGTGCATGCAAACTAGAAACTCGTGAGAAGTAGCCGTGTGTCTGGTTTATTTGTTTTTAATCATCTACAGACAGTGACTTCCCCTGCAATACTGTGCATATTTACTCAGACATATGCCCCGCTACATTCAGTGGGACTTCCTCCTAGACAGGGATGCATAGGACTGCTGCCTCAGGAACATATCCGAAGCCCAGCGGAAGTATCTTTGGATCTTGCTCACACTAGTGCAGAAAAATGAAGCAATAGCTTATGTATTTGGTAGGAATAAAACTGAACTCTTATGAACATGAGTGAAAAAATGGGGGTGCTAATTATAGCCACACCTCCAAGAGTTCTCTTTAAGATCTTTTCTTTTTATAAATGCAGAAGACTGTTGTGGCACCCACAGTGACACTGTGAAATTAAGGATCAGCAACTGATCTGAGTTTAATTTTTTTTAAATGTGAGTTTGGATTATTGGTATTCACATCCATGAAAATACCTCCTACCAAGTCTGGAGTAGCTATTCTCAGTGGTGACCACTCTCAGTCTGATGTGGCTTCTCCGTGTGGTTGCTTGTTGGTATGAAATAAATCCAGTCAGGTCTCTCAGAACTGAAGAGGTTTGTCGTGTCCTAACCTCCAATGAAGCAGCAGCTGTTTTCAAGGTATTTCTCTTCATCCTAAGAGCGAATGTTTGCATCCTGCTATTAAGGCTCCTCTATAGTGCTGTTTTCCTAAGAAGTGATGGCCAATGCCAAGCCAACTATAGCAAGTCCTAGTGACAGAATGCAAGCATTAACAAGCACAGCATACAATCTGAAAAGGACAGGAGAGTTGCGCCTAAGGGGTTTGTTCCAGAGATGATGCATGTTTAAAAAGAATGCTACCCCAGGTAATAATTGTAGACTATGATACACTTCAATCATGGTCACCAGCCCTTGCTCTGTCATCCTAGTCTGGCAACATGGTGGCCCTCTTTGATTTGACATAGTTAAATGGTCCAGTACGAGGTTTGAAATGCAGTCCTTTGCAGGTGTTAATTTCTTTGTGTGTGTGTGTGCATGCATGGGGTGGGGGGCATCTCTGTGAATGTAGAATCAGGGCTGAACAGCTTGGAGGAAATATATAATGCTCTGTAAGTCTTGGTGGTGGTGGTAGTGTGTGTGTGTGTGGGGGGGGGGAAGGGGCTTCTTCACATGGAGCTTTTATCCTGCTATTGAGATTGGTTACTCACGGAAGTTTGCTGGTCCTTTAGATGACGTTGTCAACCCCCAGGGTATCTCCTGCACTAAATGACCTTTACTTCATTTTTTTAAAGATCGGATATGAGCTATCAAATTACCACTCTTGAGTTCCACTTGAGTTCCCTCATGAAAAAGGAAAAGCTGTAATAACAGGAGCTAGACCACAGTGCCACCTAGTGGATATATAATGAAACATATGGTTGACTCATATTAGGGGGGAAAGGAGTGGAGAAAGTGGGGGGAGAAGCACGTGTAAAAGGAGTTCATTGCGATCCTGCATTTAAAACGGAAGCAGAAAGCCCCATTTTAAATACTGGAGTTTAGGCTGGTGTAGAGATGCTCAGAGAGAGGATTCTGTGTTTTCTCCACAGCACAGTGAATGTTCAGCTAAGGGAACCAGGAAAGAATGGAAACAAAAGTGGGAAAAGTGCCATTTTGTGTGAGCTTCATCCTCTAACCTGTGGCTGATTTGAGAGCGTGGGGTTGTATAGTTGAATCAGTTACTTGAGTGAGGAGAACAGGCTCAGCAAACTGATATGGTCCAGATGTGTGCTGTAAAAACCCCATGGTCATGCTGGCTGGGAATGGTCAGAGTTGTAGTCTGACACATCTGGAGGGCATCAGGCAGGACAAAGGTGAGCTATGATTTGTGCTCCCCTTCCTGTCAAAGTTTGTTTCCATGTGAGGAAATGTCTTCCTAACAAACATTCTATGGTGACCGTTCCTGAAATGGGTACTATGAGACATTGGAATGAGATAAATCCCAGTTAGTGAGCAGAAACAGGCATCGGAGCTATTCCTCAAAAACTGTTTATACAATGTATATCCAGTTTTCATGCCCAAGTATACACAGTAGATCAAACTCCTCTCTAAACCCTGGTCTGTCTTGGGGCTTCCAAAAATTTTTGGTAGCTTTTAAAAAAAAATTTGAGGGCTGAATATTCAAAAGGAAATGGGAATTAAACCAACATTTTGAATTGAGAGCTTCTTCTGGATTTGAAATCATGGGCGGCAGCATTTGGGTGAGTGTGCAAAAAGTGGAGATAACTTTCTTTTCAAAGTGTTGAAGTTTGGTATTTCACTTCCCTCTTAGACACCAGGTAAACGTTAAATTCCAACATTTGTTTATATCCTTTACTGAGAATCTGCCATGAGCTGGAAGGCTTTGCCTTTCAGTGTCGGCACAGATGTTCCTGCACTATCACCGCCTATAGGGTAAGAAGTGAAGGAGTTATAATTCTGTGACTCTGGAAAGACTTTATGTAAGTGTGGTAGGCAAGAAGGAACAGTCATATATAGTAGCCCCCAAGACTTCAGCATTCATCTAAAACCCCTCTAGAGGCTGACAGCACACAGCCCTATGCATGTCTAGTTGGAGGTAAGTCCCACTGAGTTCAGTGGGGCTGACTCCCAGGTGAATGTGTATAGGGTTGCAGCTTGAAAGACTTTTCCTGATGAAGTCACAGTTGCTGTTTTGTCTCACTACTGTTTCTCAAACCATGGTTGCATTTTCCCAGCAATCAACTTCTAAATCAGGCTTTCTTCAGCTTGGTGCCCTCCAGATGTATTGTACTACAATCCCCACAGTCCTCAGCCAGAACACTGATTGAGGCTGATGGGAGTTTTAGTCCAAAGCATCTGAAGGGCACCAGGTTGGGGATGGCTGCTCTAAATCTTTTGTTGCTGGGAATATACTATGTATTCTTTCTCTGCAAATCCATTGCAGCTCTGTGAAGAGATTTGATGCCGTGTGACCATTGTGTTGTCAACTCTTGATGGCACACTTTTCATTTTCCTCTTCCCCTGCAGGATTCTTGATCCCACAGATACTGGCATAAGTTGCTCCATTCAAATCTGACCTCTGCAACGAAGCGTGGTCCCCTTTCATCCCACCAGCAAAACTTAACTGGCAGTTTTGCCCCATTGAAAGATTAATGTGATTCTCTTTTCTCCTAGCTTTGAGACTTCAAAGAGCTTTGGGTTTTGAGAGAGGATTGCTTGAGTTTCTGTTATGTCACATTTTGCTAGAGACCCATCAAGTGGCTAGCCGCAGCCTACTGAAGGAAGGAAGGAAGGAAGGAAGGAAGGAAGGAAGGAAAACTAGCTCCAGTGGGCGGAATTCCGATCACACAGATTGTATACGTGATGGGGTGTGTGTGTGTGTGTGTGTGTGTGTGTGTAGTTAATGGGTTGGATCCAGATTTAGTCAGACTTAAAAATGACTAACGTAAGTCCCATTGATTTCAGTGGGTCTGCGCCAAGTATGATTACGTCTGGCGCCAACCTAATGTGTATATATGCCTATATATGTGTACGTGTTATCAGACGTATGTCTGTCATACAAGATTAATTTAAAACATGTACATAAGTAATGGAGAAGGTCTTCATTGGGGGGCATCATGAAATCTAAACTTTTCAGAGTCCTCGGGCTGAGAATATGGCTGAAGCTTGAGTTTCCGCTCATTATCTGCCTCGCTTGCCCTAAGACTGAAGCCACCGTTAAGATCTACAAGTGGGACCAGCAACAACATGTTGCAGTGTGAAGTGCTCCTGTTCAGGGTGCCAGCTAGCCAGCCAGCCATACCCTCTTCCAAAATATTCCATTCCCCCCGATTCACCCCCCGCCCTCAACAGTCAGTAATTCTGTGGTGGCTGAGCATGTTCGGTCCTCTTTGGGCTGTTCTGCTTTTCTGTCCCTCCAAATAATTCTTGTACTTCTGCAAACTTTGGGCCGCCTCCAAGCCTGCTGCTACCTCCCTCTTGTGTGTGAATGGTGCCATTTTGGCTACATAAGGATCGACACTTGGAGAATGAGTTTGCTATTGGCATATAGGATTTATAATGACATCCCAGCTTCCCCTTCTCCTCTAGATTTCCTCAAATACAGATGGAAAAGAAAAACAAGCCTGGGTAAGAACGCTTAGAAATAAAGCATCTCCTCTTTGCCACTGGCTTCTGAGAAGGGACCATAGAGCCATCTGGGAGCATTTGCCATGCATACAGACAGTTGCAGTTTCTACCTCTGGTATCTCCAGCTAAAGGGGTCCCAGAAAAAAGGGTCAGGAAAGTCCTCTGCCCCAGAAAGTCCTCTGCCTCGGAGTAGCAGTGGTTCCTCTGGAACCACTGCTACTCAGAGTAGACCTGCCTTCACCAGTCAGGCACCCTCCAGATGATATTGGCTATGATTCCCAACACTGCTGCTCCTGTTAGCTGTGGCTGATGGGAGTTGTAGTCCAAACATCTGGAGGATGCCACATTGGGAGAGGCTAGACAGACCAATGATCTGACTCAGTTAATGCTCTTCTTGGGTCCCCAGGGCTAAGCCAAGATATTTTGGAACCTGAAACAAAACACCCAAATAAAACATAGGAAGATGCCTTATACTGAGTTGGACTGTTGCCCCATCTAGCCCAGTATTGTCTCCACTGACTGGCAGCAGCTCTCCAGGGTTTCAGGCAGGATTCTTTCCTCGTCCTACCTGGAGAAGCTGGGGATTGAACCTGGGACTTCCTGCATGCCAAGCATGTGCTCTATCACACTGAGCTATGGCCACTCCCAGGAAAGGAGTGGCCATAGCACCTCATTGGTACCCCTGTGCAGAAAACCTGGCCTTTAATGTTGTATAAATCTCAGTGATGTGGTTAGGTAATTTTAGACACAAGACTTAATGGTCTTATGGGGTAGACAGTTACATGTGTGCAAGTGGTTGTGCAAGCAATTGTGCAACCACTTACAGGAGTGTGGGCCATCAGATACCAATGTATTCCACTAGTGCAGTGCATAAGTGCTTGCACAACTGAATGATTCGGTGGAGCTCTGGAAGTGCCATTTGAGTTCGTGGAACGACACTGTTGGATACTGCCCCATGTGTAAGTCCCATTGAGTTCAGTGGAACTTACTTCCAGGTGAATAGCTCTACGGTTGCAGCCTAAATCTGCCTCGTGACAGGACCAGCACAATGAACATGCCGTCGATCTGGAGACATTCACCTGGAGATGAACCCTTGTTAGGTTTGAACTGGGAACGAATAGCCACTGGCTCATTTTTGCATTGCCCTCAAGTTTCATGAGTTCTGTGACTTTGCTCAATTCTTCCTTTTTCAGGGCCTCCACCATGCTAGTGCCATCGATGCCGTAGGTGCATATCTGGGATCAAAAACCATATATTTACAACTGACAATCAAATGAGACAAAAAGCAAAAAAAAACAAACCAATCCCGCCCCACAATCTATATACACTGTTTTATATAAATCTTTTTTTAAACACTTGCCAACAATCAGTCTGCTTGATAGAATCACTGTTATTTGTATCTCCAAGACAAAATCCATCCCGCTTATTGTTTTGTAAATAGGAATACGTGTATAGAATTTCAGACATAAAGCATTGCTATCGATCTCGAAAACTGCCTCCCAGAATATTTGGGGAAACAAAAGTACCGCTACACATTTGCTGTGGAAGCTATTGGAAGAACCAACAGGATAATGGAAAATTGCAATATTGGATACCACATCAAGTGGTGTATTATTCTACTAACACTGGGAAGCAATGCATGTAAATATTTTAATAGTAAACATGTCTTAAAACAAGTTTCTTTTTGTATGTACATAACTCTTCTAGAGATTAGTGCTGAAATTGCTATTTAGTGTCTGTTTAAAACTCAAGGGCAAAACAAGCACCACATGCTTAATTGTTTTTGTCCAGAATCAATGGCCAAAACCTTTAAAAATTATATATATATATATATAATATTTGCCAATGTAGCGCTGTAATGGTAATGTCTATTTTTTTTATTACTCCTGTGTTGTGCTCATTTATAAAATGAACAAAAAATAAACACCAACGTTGACATCGGAGCCTTTGCTTGAGTATTTGTGTAACCCTTGAGGGAGCGGTAAAAATGAGTTCTTTCTCCACTAGGCTCCCCCACCTTGTTGAGTAGTTGGCTATTCCAGCTCCACCCCTCTGAAATCAGATTGTTCCAACAGCTACATCTGGAAAGACCAGAAACAAATGGCACCCTGCAACAAAAGCCCTATTTGAGTGCTTACCCTCATGCAAGTACAATTGCTTGAGGAGGAGAATGGGCTGTGTTCACTGCCCCCACCATCCTGTCCTCACTCCCCCTGCCCCCATCTGCCATCCCATGCATTGAGTGAAATATAAGAAGACCAAAGGCCAATCCAGTTCAGCTTTCTGTTCACACAGTGGCCCAACCAGATGCCTATGGGAAGCCCACAAGTAAGACATGAGTGCAGTAGCACTTCTCCTGTTTATGTTCCCCAGCAGTTGGTGTACATAGGCATACTGCCTCTGATACTGGAGATAGCATATCTCAGGATCAGGATCTCAGGATCAGGGCAAAGCTTAGAGTCAGAAATAGGAAAAGTGCAGCTCGGGTTCATGGGTTCATATGCAGCTCGCTGAATATGAAACAGCAGTGCAATGCAGATGCTAAAAAATCTAATGCCATTTTGAGCTGCATTAACAGAAACATAGTGTCCAGGTCATGGGAAGTAATAGTTCAGCTTTATTCTGCACTGATGAGGCCACATTTGGAGTACGGTGCCCCATTCTGGGTCTCACACTGGAAGAAGGACATTGACAAATTGAAGCATGTCCAAAGACAGATGACCAGGATGGTGAGAGGTCTGGAGACCAAGTCCTATGAGGAATAGTTGGAACCAGAGCTGGGTATGTTTATCTTGAAGAAAAGAAGATGAAGAGACATGACGATGCTCTTAGAATACCTGAAGGGCTGCCATGCAGAAGATGGACCGTGCATGTTTTCTGTTGTGGTCAGGGAATTTCAAGAAAATGGATTTGGATAGTTTTGAAGGGGATTGGACAAATTCGTAAGGCTATCAGTGGCTACTAGTTATGATTAGGGATGTTGGAGAAATCCACAAAGGATTAAAATGAGTTCAGTTTTCTATGAATCTGACTTGCAGATTCCGCAGCAGACCAGCTTTTTCTGAGTAACATAGATTCTGTGGACTCATGAACCAGTGTTTCACCGGGGTGGGGGGATTTGCACTAATGTGCATTATTGCTAATGTTCGTTAGTGCATTTGCACATTTGCTCAAGTATGCATTTGTGCATTTGCTCAAGTGCGCATTTGCACAAATGCAAATGAGTCCTTATGTGAATCAGTGCAAGTAGAATGAAATTCTGGTTAAAAAAATCCAATTCTGTCAATGAGCGGATGACAGAACAAAAGATGCCTGACAATTTGCAAAATAAAGATGGAATGGATTTTAACATACTCCTTTCATCCCTGGTTATGATAGGTATACATTACATCCAATGTCAGAGATGGTGGATTCTCACCAGTTTCTGGGGAACATGTGTGGGAGGGTGCTATTGCACATCCGAATTGTGGGGTTCCCACTGGTATCTAGTTGGCTGCTGTGGGAATAAAATGTTGGATTGGAGAGGCCTTTGATCTGATGTAGCATAGCTCTTTTTATGTCCAGCTAAATGTTAGGAGTAACGTCCTAATGGCCAGAGCTGTTTGACAGTGGAGTAGACTGCCTCAAGAAGCAGTTGGCCTTCCTTCAGTGGAAGTATTTAAGCAGAGGCTGAGTGGTCATCTGTCAGAGATGCTGTGGTTTGAAGATCCTGCAGTGAACAAGGGTTGGACTAGATGACCTCCAAGAATCCTTCCCAGAGCTTAGAAAAAAGCTTGGGAAAAAGACAAGTAAGGGAAGACATGATAGAGGTGTACAAAATTATGCATGGTGTGGAGAAAGTGGATAGGGAGATGTTTTTCTCCCTCTCTCAAAATACTAGAACCCATTGGGGTCATCCCATGAAGCTGATTGGTGGGAGATTCAGGATGGATAAAAGGAAGGTCTTCTTCACCCAGCACAGAGTTAAACTATGGAATCCACTACCACAGGATGTAGTGATGGTCACCACTTTGGATGGCTTTAAAAGAGGTTTAGACAAATCCTTGGAGGAAAAGGCTATCAGTGGCTACCAGTGCTGATGGCTATATGCTGCCTGCAGTAGCAGAGGCAGTGAGCCTAGGTAAACCAGTTGCTGGGGAACATGGGTGGGAGGGTGCAGTTGCACTCATATCCTGCTTGTGGGGTTCCTGTGGGCAGCTGGTTGGCCACTGTGTGAACAGAGTGCTGGACTAGGTGGTCCGTGGTCTGATCTTCTTACCTTCTTATGCTGCAACTCTAGAATTCTCTGAATTGAATGGAATAAATGTGAAATGTGACTGTCTTTATGATCTCTACTTTGACCCTAAGTAAATATCTACAGACATTCCAGACAGGAAACATGAAATGAGAGAATCCTCTCCCTTCTTTTTGCATCAAATTTCCCTTGTTTTGTATCAAGTACAAATGTGAAGTATTTGCTCGCTGCTTCCACCATACGAGCTTTTCAAAGAGCACTGGTCCCTGGGATAGATCCATCTGAAACACCTTGTATCACTTCTCCCAAATCCATAGCTGTAGCTCAGTGGTAGAGCACCTCCTTTGCATGAAGAAGGTCTCAGGTTCAATCCCTGACATCTCCAGGTAGGGTCGGAAAACTTCCTGCCTGAAACCCCGGAGAGCTGCTGCCAGTCAGTATCGACAATACTGGGCTAGATGGAACAAGAGTACGACTCCGTCTAAGGCAGCATCCTATTTTCCTATGTAAGCTCAGCCATTATTCTTTGGGGGCTGATCAGCTGTTGCTTGGTTCAGTCAGCAGAGGGAACAGTTTAGCCAGCTATAGTAAGCAATGGACAGACAAACCTTTGAAAGGAAAGTTTACAAAGGCTGGTGAAGAAGAAGAAGAAGAAGAAGAAGAAGAAGAAGAAGAAGAAGAAGAAGAAGAAGAAGAAGAAGAAGAGGGGGGGAGAAGAATAAAAAGCTGGCAAAAACAAGCATGGTGTGGGGAAAATTAGGGCTGATATGTTCAGGATTCCTACTGAATTTCTGAAGCCTCTCCTACTAAATTTTCCATTGCATTCTAGAGCAAAGCTAAAATTTCTCAGAAGGCCTAACATTTCCCAGAACCAGCCAGAACTCTGAAGGAGCTATCTAAGGTGCTTCACACCTTATTCTGCTGACTGGGTCCCTGGACTTCTGCCTAAGGTCAGTGGGAGATGAACGAGGGAGGTGAAAGCAAAAGTAGGGCCATTCTACCAACCTTGCTGAAAAGGCTACTTGACTTTCTCCTCCTCCATGCCCATAGTCCACACATACTCCTTTTATGCATCTTTTTGTAGGATTAGGGATGTATAGATTTTGTTAAATCCATTCTGTCTGTGTTTCCTGGTTGCCCGGTATCTCTCTTTCCATCATCCGTTCATTAATGGAATTGGGGCTTTTTAAAACTAGAATCTCAGTCTACTTAGCGCTAATTCATATTAGCTCTAATTTTCATTAGTGCAAGTGTGCATTAGGGCTAATGCTCACTTGCACAAGTGCAAATTAGTTAATGTGCATTAATACTAATGTGCATTAGTGCAAATCCCCTCCAAAAGTGAAAAACTGGCCTGCAAGTCTGCAGAGTTTGCATGACTTAGAAAAAGCTGGCCTGCCACGGAATCTGCAGGTTGGAGTCATAGAAACCTGAACTCATTTGCATCTGTTGCAGATGTCTCCGACGTCCCTAGATAGGACTATGACCTTTGCCTGGATTGGAGCAAATACTTTTAAGCTTGTACAGACACACCCAATCCCAAATCCACTAATTCTAAAAGCCTCCATCACTGTGAAGGAAACTATGAATTTTTGCAAACAAATTCCACCAAAACAATTTTTGTGAGGAATTTTCCTGAAATTAATTTGGGCCTGAACTAGAGCTGAGGTGGCAAATTTGCAGGGGGATTTCTCAGAGTTGATTGGGGATGGGGGGGGGGATCAGTTAGGCTGAAACCAGACTTAGTCATATTGATTTAATTGATTAATTTCTATCCTGCCTTTCTGCCAAAGAGTGGCACTCAAGGCACCTAACAGTAAAAAGCGAATTAAAACAAAATCTTAATTAAAAAGCAGCATAAAAAACAAATAAATGAAAACACAATTAAAACAAATCAAAGACATAAGCAGCACCAGTCAATTAAAAAAAAAAACCTTCAAAAGTAGAACACCTTATATGCTTGCCTGAATTAAAAAAAAAATAAAATTGTGTGCTGGCAGAAAGAAAACAGAGAGGGAGCCAACCCAGTTTCCCTTGGCAAAGCCTGGGAGCAGCCACAGAGAAGGCCCTCTCTCATGTCCCGACTAAATGTACCTCGAGAGTGGTGGTACTGAGAGAAGGGCCTCCCCTGATGATCTGAATACCTGGGCATGTTCATATGGGAGAAGGTAGGCTTTCAGGTAGCCTGGTCCCAAGCCATAGAGGGCTTTGTCGGTCATAACCAGCTGTGAAGGTTACAGAAGCAAAGGGGGAAAAGGGGTCAGGCTTAGGAGTCTGGAGTTTTCTGTTGGGAGGGGGTAACCCTGAGAGGAATCGTTTCGTTTTTCCAGCTAAATGTCAGTTTCATTTCTCCACAGGTTTGAAGCAGGTTTGATCCCCCCCCCATCCCCAATCAACTCTGAGAAATCCCCCTGCAAATTTGCCACCTCAGCTCTAGTTCAGGCCCAAATTAATTTCAGGAAAATTCCTCACAAAAATTGTTTTGGTGGAATTTGTTTGCAAAAATTCATAGTTTCCTTCACAGTGATGGAGGCTTTTAGAATTAGTGGATTTGGGATTGGGTGTGTCTGTACAAGCTTAAAAGTATTTGCTCCAATCCAGGCAAAGGTCATAGTCCTATCTAGGGACGTCGGAGACATCTGCAACAGATGCAAATGAGTTCAGGTTTCTATGACTCCAACCTGCAGATTCCGTGGCAGGCCAGCTTTTTCTAAGTCATGCAAACTCTGCAGACTTGCAGGCCAGTTTTTCACTTTTGGAGGGGATTTGCACTAATGCACATTAGTATTAATGCACATTAACTAATTTGCACTTGTGCAAGTGAGCATTAGCCCTAATGCACACTTGCACTAATGAAAATTAGAGCTAATATGAATTAGCGCTAAGTAGACTGAGATTCTAGTTTTAAAAAGCCCCAATTCCATTAATGAGCGGATGATGGAAAGAGAGATACCGGGCAACCAGGAAACACAGACACAATGGATTTAACAAAATCTATACATCCCTAATCCTACAAAAAGATGCATAAAAGGAGTATGTGTGGACTATGGGCATGGAGGAGGAGAAAGTCAAGTAGCCTTTTCAGCAAGGTTGGTAGAATGGCCCTACTTTTGCTTTCACCTCCCTCGTTCATCTCCCACTGACCTTAGGCAGAAGTCCAGGGACCCAGTCAGCAGAATAAGGTGTGAAGCACCTTAGATAGCTCCTTCAGAGTTCTGGCTGGTTCTGGGAAATGTTAGGCCTTCTGAGAAATTTTAGCTTTGTTCTAGAATGCAATGGAAAATTTAGTAGGAGAGGCTTCAGAAATTCAGTAGGAATCCTGAACATATCAGCCCTAATTTTCCCCACACCATGCTTGTTTTTGCCAGCTTTTCATTCTTCTCAGCTGTGCAAATGCACTCCTGGCCACTGTTGAAACCTGGCCATCCAGGTTCAGTGGGTCCACTTAGAGGTAGACCTAATGAAATGAATGGGATTTGAGTCACAACTAACTGAAGTCCCATTGAACTTAATGGGTCTACTCTAAGTATGACAGACTCAACCCATTGTCTTCTCCTCCAGTCCCTGATCACAGTCAGGGACAGAGACTACAGTATCCCATTTGTCCCTGATCCAAATCTTCCATCCCCACACACAGCTGCTTCTTGCCAAAATGTCAAGAGACATGAGATCTGATCACGAATTGTTGTTATCTTGTCCAGCTGGGTCTTCTGTTTCAATGGGGATTGTGCCAAAGGCTTCATGGAAAAGGTGACTTTTTATACATTCTGTGTTGAGAACAACCTCCCCTCCTTTGTTTCACACCTTTTTGCCCCATACCCCATCTTAATGAAAGCATCCTGTGAGAGAGACCCACACCTTGAGGTGTCCTGCCACAATTCTGCCTCCCTAACATGCTGTTTTATTCATGAAAAATCCAGATTACTGTTTACTCTCTTGATTAGAATCCAGGTGCCCTTATTTACATTTTGTCTGAAATTAATTCAGTCGATTCTTTGAAATGCAAATGCTTGGGAGCACTATCACTGAAGGAAAAGTGGAGATGTTGTCCTTTAAGGAATGGCGCATCTATTTATACATAAGCGGCAGTTCATTTACTTGTGAGGTTTCACATTTAGAATTGCTTTAAAGTCTTCAAGAGAGAGAGAGAAAAGAACAGTATGGTGTCAACCATGGGTCCAAATGTTCCCATTACAAACTAGAAATTGCCAGTAGTGGTGGGTTCTTTCTCCTCTCCTCCTACTCCCAGATCCAATTTGCTGAAATAAACAAGCATAGGGAAATGTATGTTTGAATCTCCCGACACGCCATCATCAGTGGGCTGTCATACATTCTCAAAATAGAACACTCCACCTGAATAATATTTGCTCCCTATAACCTCCTGCTACCTCTTTCCGTTTTGCTTCTGTCTTGCAGTCTAAATGTAGAAGGGTCAGATTCCAGAGGACTGAAGAACATACGAAGAGCTCAGCTTCTCTGAGATTGACGGTCCAATCTTGTCCAGCATCCAGTTTTCCACAGGGGCCTTTGGGAAGTTCACAAGGAGAGCATAAAGACAATAGTTCTCTTGCATTGTTGCAACTGGAATTCAGAGGCATACTGCCTCTGAATCAGGATGTTGTGTTTAGCCTCCATTCTCTCCATTTCCAATGTTCAGGCAGTGAGTGTCGTTGCTTATGTTCCCAAAATGGCATCACTCCCACACAAGGGGTATCAACTAGGGTGCTGGAGAAATTCAGGACGGACTAAAACAGCTCAGATTTCTATGAATGCAACCTGTGGAATCCTCTGAGGACTGACCTCCTCAGGCCATGTGGAATCCGTGGTCTTCCAGATCTTTTAAAAAAACTTTCCCAACATTTATGGAAATTTATTTGTAGGGAAATATGCATGTTTCTTCATCCCAGAGTGCAGGACACAGAATAATGGGCTCAAGTTACAGGAAGCAAGATTCTGGCTGAACATCAGGAAAAGCTTCCTGACTGTTAGAGCAATACGACAATGGAACCAATGACCTCGGGAGGTGGTGGGCTCTCCCACACTGGAGGCACTCAAGATGAGGTTGGACAGCCATCTGTCAGGGATGCTCTGACTTGGATTCCTGCATTGAATGGGGGTTGGACTCAATGGCCTTGTAGGCCCCTTCCAACCCTACTATTCTATGATTCTATGGTTCTATGATTCTATATAAATTTTTGCGTACCCTCTTATGGAATTATTTGCGTATTTTTCTGCATAATGAAAAAAATTTGAATCCATCTGTGAACGGTTGATGGAGCAAAAGGCACCAGACAGTCCATGCTGGAAAAGATTTTACACAATCCATACATCCCTAATATGATCAGGCTTGGAGTGAATGGAGGCTTTTTTTTCTCTCCTCCCCCCCCCCTCACTCTGTGTGTGGGTGTGTGTGTGTAATTTTGGGGGAAAATGGGTGTGGGTGGGGGAAGCTGTAATCCTCCCCTCTGGAGTGCGCTGCTCCTGATCTGAATTGGGACAGCATGCAGTTACACTGAGATAAAACCATCCAGAGACCTGTGTGTGCAACTAAGTAGTCCCTGGATCTCTGGGGCATGTTGACTTGCCCATTCATTTCAATTTTCCTCAAATTGATAGGGTACTGGT
The DNA here is from genome assembly GCF_057233095.1 of Heloderma suspectum. Classification (NCBI taxonomy): domain Eukaryota; kingdom Metazoa; phylum Chordata; class Lepidosauria; order Squamata; family Helodermatidae; genus Heloderma; species Heloderma suspectum. Next base: position 25,298,570 of record NC_139467.1, read on the forward strand.
GTAGGCAGGGAAGCTGCTTCTGATGCAGTATGTATGTATGTATGCATGTATGTATGTATTTGATTTATTAGCCGCCCATCTGGCCAGCTACCCAGCCACTCTAGGTGGCGTACAATACTTATAACAAATTTGCATAATCAGCTGAACAACAACAACAACAAAAACCAACACTGCTCTAAAAAATCCCTAACCCACCCCAAATGCCCACCTGAACAGCCACATTTTTAAAGCCTGGCGGAAGCTCATCAAAGAGGGGGAATGGCAGAGGTCACTAGGGAGGGAATTCCACAGAGTCGGGGCCACCACAGATAAGGCTGTCTCCCTAGTCCTCACCAGCCTAGCTGTCCTGGCTGATGGGACAGACAGAAGGCCTACTGAGGCCGATCTCGTTGAGCAGTGTCCCTGGTGTATTGGAGGCACTCCTTAAGATAGACTGGGCCAGGACCATATAGAGTTTTAAAGGTCAATGCCAACACCTTGAATTGGGCCCGAAAAACAACCAGTGCAACTCCTTCAGCACTGGAGTGATGTGGTCTCACCTATGGCTGCCTTTAATCAGGTGGGCCGCAACATTCTGCACCAGCTGCAACTTCCGAACTGTCTTCAAGGGTAACCCCACATACAGCGCATTACAGTAGTCTAGGCGAGAGGAGACCAGGGCATGAACTATAGATGGGAACAGATGGTTAGGGAGATAGGGGCACAGCCGCCGTCTCAGATGGAGTTGGTACAGTGCTGCCTGGCTCACAGCTGACACCTGAGCCTCCATGGACAGCTAGGAGTGTAAAATGACCCCCAGAGTGCGGACCTGGTCCTTCAGGAGTAGCCGCACCCCATTAAACACCAGGTCAACATCACCCAACCTCCTCTTGTCCCACAAAAAGTACTTCAGTTTTGTCGGGGTTCAGTTTCAGCTTAGTCCTTTCTATCCAGCCACTCACTGACTCCAGACACTTGGACAAGGTTCCTACAGCCAACCTTGGCGAGGATTTAAATGAGAAGTAGAGTTGAGTGCGATCCGCATATTGGTGACATTGCACCCCAAACCTCCTGATGATAGCAGCTGAGAAGTTCAAGCCATCCCTTCAAAGTCTGATCTTTCAAGTTGTGGGTTTGTACATGCCACCCTGAAGCCCTATAAAATAGTAGTATCAGCTACTGCAATTTGAGCACTGGATCTCATTCTTTTTTCTGAGGGCTAAACTACATGCTACATAAAAAAGTTAGTGTGCCATTGATCCTCACAATTTCCTCTACCTTAGTGGAAGCATGGGGGTGGGGGATCTGGAGTGGGATCCCCCCCCCCAGTTTGCATCATCCCACCATCACAGGGACAAAAAAAGGGAAAGAAACTCCATTGGAGCCAATGGAAGATTCTCCCCTTTTTAGTCTCCACAAGGAGGAATTGGGTGGTGGTGGTAAAATGGCTGGATGAGAAGGTTTAAACATTCCCAACCCATGTGCAGGGGTTCTGATCCAGGTTGTGGCTCCAACATCAGGGCTGACGTCAAGGCTAGGCATGGTTGGGCTCTCGCAGAGGGCCCACATAGAATCATAGAGTTGGAAGGGGCCTACAAGACTATCAAGTCCAACCCCCTGCTCATTGCAGGAAGCCTGATTCTCAGGTGGTCTCCCATCCAAGTACTAACCAGGGCTGACCCGGCTTAGCTCAGACGAGATCAGACGAGATCAGGGGCATCTAGCCCTTTGCTCAGCCCCCTGGAGTTGTTGCTCCTCTTCACCACTCCAAGCTGATTGTTCTGTCTCTTACTCTGGCCCAGACAATGGTGGTGGTGAGGAGGGGAAGCAACAGATTCCACTGCTCACTGGCTGTCTGATTATGAAGCAAGCAAGTGGTAGCAATGATTAGAAAGAGGAGAGGGGCAACAGAAACGGATAACAATGGTGAGAAGTTAGACTCATTGAAGGAGGGGGCCCACTGAAGGTGTTTTGCCCATGGGTGCTCAAGAACCCAGAGCTGGTATAACCTCTACTTGTGTGGGTCCTGTGGGGATGAATCAGAATAAAACTTGAAAAAGATATAACTGAACAAACGTGTCTTTTGTTGTTGTTCAGTCGTTCAGTCGTGTTCGACTCTTCGTGACCCCATGGACCATAGCACGCCAGGACTTCCTGTCCTCTGCTCTCTCTCAGAGTGTGCTCTAGTCCATATTCATTGCATTGGTGATGCTATCTAGCCCTCTCATACTCTGCCGTCCCCTTCTCCTTTTGCATTCAATCTTTCCCAGCATCAGGGTCTTTTCCAGGGAGTTTTCTCTTCGCATTAGGTGGCCAAAATATTGGAGCTTCAGCTTCAAGATCTGTCCTTCCAGTGAGCAGTCAGGGTTGATTTCCTTTAGGATTGACTGATTTGACCTCCTTGCAGTCCAGGGGACTCGTAAGAGTCTTCTTCAGCACCACAGTTTGAAAGCATCAATTCTTCAGCGCTCAGCCTTCCTTATAGTCCAGCTCCCACAGCCATACGTTGCTACTGGGAAAACCATAGCTTTGATTAGATGGACCTTTGTTGGCAAGGTGATGTCTCTGCTTCTTACTATGCTGTCTAGGTTTGCCATAGCTTTCCTCCCAAGGAGCAAGCGTCTTTTAATTTCATGGCTACAGTCACCGTCTGCGGTGATCTTGGAGCCGAAGAAAATAAAATCTGTCACTGCTTCCATTTCTTCCCCTTCTATATGCCAGGAAGTGATGGGGCCAGATGCCACAATCTTCATTTTTTTAATGTTGAGTTTCAAACCAGCTTTCGCACTCTCCACTTTCACCCTCAACAAGAGGCTCTTTAGATCCTCTTTGCTTTCTGCCATTAGGGTGGTATCGTCTGTGTATCTGAGGTCGTTTCTCCCGGCAATCTTAATTCCGACCCGTGATTCATCCAACCCAGCATTTCTCATGATGTACTCTGCATATAAGTTAAATAAGCAGGGTGACAATACGCAGCCTTGTCGTACTCCTTTCCCAATTTTGAACCAATCGGTTGTTCCATGTCCGGTTCTTACTTTTGCTTCTTGACCCTCGTACAGGTTTCTCAGGAGACAGGTAAGGTGGTCTGGTACTCCCATCTCTTTAAGAATTTGCCACAGTTTGTTGTTGTGATCCACACAATCAAAGGCTTTAGTGTAGTCAATGAAGCAGAAATAGACGTTTTTCTGGAATTCTCTTGCTTTCTCCATGATCCAGTGAATGTTGGTGGTTTGATTTCTAGTTCCTCTGCCTCTTCGCAACCCAGCTTGTACTTCCGGTAGTTCTCGGTTCACATGCTGCTGAAGCCTAGCTTGTAGGATTTTGAGCATCACCTTGCTGGCATGTGAAATAAGCGCAATTGTACGGTAGTTTGAACACTCTTTGGCATTGCCCTTCTTTGGAATTGGAATGTAAATTGACCTTTTCCAGACTTGTGGCCATTGTTGAATGTTCCAAATTTGTTGGCATATTGAGTGCAGCACTTTAACAGCATCATCTTTTAGGATCTTAAATAGCTCAGCTGGAATACTGTCATCTCCGCTAGCTTTGTTGTTAGTAATGCTTCCTAAGGCCCACTTGACTTCACTCTCAAGGATGTCTGGCTCAAGTTCAGCGACCGCACTATCATGGCTATCAGGGACATTCAGATCTTTCCTGTATAGTTCTTCTGTGTATTCTTTCCACCTCTTCTTAATCTCATCTGCTTCTGTGAGGTCCCTGCCTTCTTTGTCCTTTATCATGCCCGTCTTTGCACAAAACATTCCCTTGATATCTCCGATTTTCTTGAAGAGATCTCTAGTCTTTCCCATTCTATTGTTTTCTTCAATTTCTTTGCATTGTTCATTTAAGAAGGCCTTCTTGTCTCTCCTTGCTATTCTCTGGAAATCTGCATTCAGTTGGGTATAACTTCCCCTTTCTCCCTTGCTTTTCGCTTCCCTTCTTTCCTCAGCTATTTGGAAAGCCTCATCAGACAGCCACTTGGCTTTCTTGCATTTCTTTTTCTTTGGGATGGATTGAGTTGCTGCCTCCTGAACAATGTTACGGACCTCCGACCATAGTTCCTCAGGCACTCTGTCTATCAGGTCTAATCCCTTAAATCTATTCCTCACCTCCACTGTATATTCATAAGGGATATGATTTAGGTCATACCTGAATGGTTTAGTGGTTTTCCCTACGTTCTTCAATTTAAGCTGAAATTTTGTGATAAGAAGCTCATGATCTGAGCCACAGTCAGCTCCAGGTCTTGTTTTGACTGACTGTATGGAGCTTCTCCATCTTTGGCTGCAAAGGACATAATCAATCCAATTTCGATATTGACCATCTGGTGATGTCCATGTGTAGAGTCGTCTCTTGTGCTGTTGGAAAAGAGTGTTTGCTATGATCAGCGTGTTCTCTTGGCAAAACTCTATTAGCCTTTGTCCTGCTTCATTTTGTACACCAAGGCCATGCTTGCCTGTTATCCCGGTGATTTCTTGACTTCTGGCTTCACTGAGTTATGCAAGCCCCTTCGCCACAACAAGGCAGTGATCCATGAAGGGGAAAAGTGTCTTTAGTAAGAAGCAAATTATGCAAACACATGCATCTTTTCCCCAGTACAAATAAATGCACAATTAATCTCTGGATTTCTTACTTGCAACTTTGCCGAAGGCCAGTCTCAAAGTGTTTGGTTTCTCAAGGTGCTGGATACTTCACTAGTCCCTTCTGTAGATTCCTTAACTTTAGTCCACAGGACAATCCGCAATTAGTAACTCAAACATCGTAGTTTGCAGTATTAACCCTGCAGTAATAATGCAATGATAACAAATATCAAAGATACAAAAATGATTCCCCATCCTCTTGCAATTCTGCTTTATACAATATCAGTTGAGTTGACCTTATACAAGGTGATAAGAGCCCATAATCATAAATCTACGATTTATGGAACTCTACCATTCCGCTTCCCAGCAAAACCAACTGGCTCTTTTTTGTTGTTTCTTCTCTTAGCCCTTCCTCTGAGTGAGGACTGTGCAAGGGACTAAACCAACTAATCTATACAGGTTACATTGGCACTGCCCTGCATGCTTACAATAAAGTAAAGAAACAGATTAACATAGCTTGTAGTTTAGCCCTAAGGATACAAAGGGTTGGGAGTTCTCTGAGCTTGCCACATATTAGTCCCTGGTCAAAAATGGCAGCTACTTTTTTGTTTGTTTGTTTTTGTTTTGGTAGCTACTTTGAAAGATCCCAAATCATGCTTTGCCACAGGAGAAGGCACAGATTAGGTTTTGCCTTTGGGGCAAACACATGGCTTGGTTGGGCATCAACACGGCATTATTATCAGTCTTGCAAAGTAGCAGGTACAGGCTGACCTTGTACCAGGGATGTCTTACAATTTGTTTTACGTAATGTTGTGCAATGTATTTATTTAGCTGCATTGGGGAGAGGAAAGCAGCCTCTGACAGCTGTTGCATTGAGACATCCCCCAAATTTATTATATGCTGAGAAAAAAAAAGTGGGGGCACTTCCTATGGAACACTTGGCAGAACACACTGTATGAATACCTGACTGAGCTTTCAAATATTTATATGTGTATGAAGTCTTGTCTAATGGCTACTCTCTGGCTGTTTTGCTCAGATGCAAACGTCCAAGCCAGAAGTGATATATTCCTGTAAAGACAGTACCCACCCCTCTCTTTTTCAATAGGTTTGGCACTGCCAAGAACAATATGAGGGTAAAAAGATGCAAGAACATTCGTGCTCAAGTGTAGCATGATGTACTCAGTAGATGTTGGCCAGGGAGCTTGGTTCACTGTTTACAATGGTGGCATGGTTGTGGGAAGATAGGGGACTCAGACTGGACCACTTGCTAAAACCTGCTTATGGCCAGGTTGGTGGTGTTTGAAGGGGAGCGAAGAGATCACTGTAGCACAAAGCTGTAGTCATTCTATCATTTATTTATTTATTTATTTATTTATTTATTTATTTATTTATTTGAATTGCCCTTCAACCTTGCGGAAAACAGGCTGGTACAGAAGAATATGATTAAAGTCACACAAATTGCAGTAAAAGCATGAAACAAACAGAGGGCAGTATCCAATTTGGCATGAGTGCTAATGTAAATAATGTTGCATTAAAGTAAGCAACCTCTAGCACAATGCCAATAGCATTTGCTGGTGTCACGGGGAAGCTCATCATGCCAACAAACATGACTGGCATTGCACTAGATGCTGCGTATGCTAGCAGAACTTAATTTACATTAGCAGTAGTGCCGAACTGGATACTGCCCATATCCTAATCCAACAAAAGAAGGCATCAAATTCAACTGAACAGATATATCCTATCAACCAAGTAACATTAAAATGCCTGGGCGAACAAATGCAAATTTGAGCTGGTGGCCTTTCCATTCAACCTTTGGATGAGCTGTAATTTTCATTTCCATCCTGATGTACCTGCTTCTGCTCACCACAAATGTCTTCCTGTTTATTCAGTGTTTAGTATTTAAGCGTTTAATGTCTCATCATGGAATTTGGTACCAAATTCTGCATCCTCCATTATTCTTAAAAAAAAATTAAAACAAGTTTCTAGTCCTTAAGGCTACAAGTATGTAATAAAGCTGGAGGAAGGCTTGGGCAATATTTCCAATGGTCAAATGACTAGTAAACTATCCAGGCTTCATTTATGCACTGATCTCTCTCTGTCTCTCTGTGTCTCTGTCTCTGTGTGTGTGTGTGTGTCTCTCTCTCTCAGGGTGCATGTGTGTGATTTGGGTCACCTAATCTAGGGCTAAACCATATACCATGTATGAGATCCATGATCCAATTTCCTGATGCTCTGATGTTGCTGTGTTTAAAAAAAATGTAAAGCTAGCATGTAGTGGAGGGGAGGAGCTCTGATTTTGCTTGGAGCTTCAGTGCTGGAAAGAGGCTTTGTTCAACTGCTACCCTCTGTCTGTTTCCCAGATCTAAATTGCTCCTTCCCACTGCTATTAGCCCTTTAGCAGGAAAAGTACCTGTGATATGCCTAGGCTTCCTGCACTGCGCAGGGGTTGGACCTGATGGTCTTGTAGGCCCCTTCCAACCCTATGAGTCTATGAGATCTATATTTTTCCACTTCGGGGGTGGGGTGGGGATTCGGATGCAGAAAATGGCACAGGGGAAAGGATTAAACACCCCAACTGCTTGCCCCGCTACTCTGATTAAAATTAGAGCACCCCACAGCTGCTTTAAAGGAAAACAGGGTGTTGAATTCAGCCTGAGGGCTAAATTCAGTTTCAGATAAGGTCTTGGGGGCTACCTTCCAGTGGTGTGTGGGGCCAAAGGCAAAATGGGGTGGAGCAAATCTACCAAAACTACCAGCATATGTTAGCTTAAAGCTCTTACTGCCGGTAACCAAGCCTTCGGAGGGGCATTTTGGACCTTTCAGAACGGGGAAAGAAACTGTGCAAAAGCTGGGAAACCACCAAACAATTGGCGATTGGGGGAAAGGGGGTGGGCCAGGGGAAGGGCGTGGCCTTCTGGGGAACCTCAGAGTGCCAGATTGGGGACCCAGCTGGGCTAGATTTGGTCTGAAAGACTGTGGCTGCCTTTACATTAAAGGAAGAACCCACAGTTCTTCCGTTGTGGAGCCTTGCCTTGTTTACAGCAGGCGCCCAGACAGTGACCACATGATTGCTGAGAGGGGAAGCTTTTAAATTTCAAGGTTCCACAGAGATCAATGAAACAAAGCCATCTAGTGACTGTTTTAATAGCGTAACAATCTGACTTAAATAGATAGTTCATTATTTCTGGATCTTTTTGAGAGGGAATAACCAGGAAAATACCTCCGGATGTGCCCTGGAGGTCGATGATGTCATGAAAAGGACCCACAAACTTCCATGAGTGAGCAAGCTCAATAGCAGGATAAAAGCTCCGTGTGAAGAAGCCCTGAAAGTTCAACACCCTTGATGTAAAAGAACAACAAAAAATAACAACAACAGTACATAGTTAAAAGTATGGAATTTGCTGCCACAAGATGGAGTGATGGCTGCCAACTTGGAAGACTTTAAAAGGAGATTAGGCATACTCATGAAGGATGAGGCTGTCAGTTGCTACTAGTCGTGATGGCTATGTATCTTACCTCTGAATACCAGTTGCTGGGAAACATGAGCAGGGGGGTATGGCTGCATTTGTGTCCTGCTTGTGAGCTTCCCATTGAGGGCATTTGGTTGGGCATGGTGGGAACAGAATGCTGGACTAGACAGACCTTGGTCTGATCCAACCCAACATTTCTTATGTTCTTATAGGGATGTCCAATCACAAATCTGTTTCCTTTGTGGTTCAGCCCCTGGCATAACATTTTCATTGCTCTCTCTTTTCAGTAGAGTACACACAATGTCCTCAGTTCAGCTCTTAGGCTGAGGGCCAACTCTGGTTATGGAACAACAGTCAACCTCTGCCCCTGACCTGAGCCTGTGGGCATTGTCTTCTCCAGAATCTTTAAAAACAACAACTCCAAAATCCCGCCCTCTGCCCTCCGCTTCTATTCATGTGTGAGCATCCAACAAATGAGTAGGACAGTTTCCGCCCCCCCCCAACTCGAATACAACTGCCTAAAGCTAGCTTCCAGTCCTAGAACCTGGAATGGTAATAGCTTTGGAGATGGCAGTATTTCATCATAAAACAGAGAGAAAATATTCTCAGGTGCCCAGACAAACATTTATTATGCCCAACATGTTTCGGAAAGGACATTCCTTCCTCGGGGACCGCTTATCTTGCCATATTTCCAGTGCTTCTTCCAATGCTTGAGCATTTTGAGACAGAAGAAGCATTGGGAAGACTTTTTGCAATACATTTGAAGAAAGAGGAGTGGCTCCCGAAGAAGGAAAGTCCTCTCCAAAAAGCACTGGGCATAATAAAGGGCTTTTTTTTCAGGTACCAGAGAATATTTTATCTTCTGCTTTGGGACACATACGTGCCTCCCCGTCTTTCTGTTTCCATTATTCCATTATTCTGTCATAGCCTCATATGCAAATCAGAGAGCTTTGGTTATTGGGCAGTATAGAAATGAAATAAATATATAAATAAATAAAATCATACCCCCTTGCCTGTGTTGGCCCAAATAAACCATCTCATGGAAATGGTCATGTGAAATAAGATTCTGACCTGGTGACCAGCATGGAAAGTCCACAGGAGTCTAATGAGAAGGGTTTGTGATAGTCTCTAATTGATATTCTTGCTAGTTTGTAAAGTTTCTGTGGGACTCTAGAACCCACTTGAGGAGATTGCACCATCTGCACCACCAGCTGTGATGGACCATTTCTCAGTGGCAGTTTCAAGGTCTCAGATGCAATCACTGGCATCTCCAAGTAGGGCTGAGAAAGGCTGCCTGTCCGCAGGCTTGGCATTAGCACTAGGGATAGGAAAGGAAGTCAGATAAATCTGCAACGGATTCAAATGAATTTGGATTTCTGTGAATACGACCTGTGCATTTATGGATAGCTTTTTCTGAGTCAAGCAGATTTTGCAGACTTGCAGACTAGGGATTTTTGTTTTTGTTTAACTTCAGTGGGGGATTTGCACAAATGCACAGCCATGCTAATGAATTAGCACTACTTCTCATTAATGTGCATTAGAACATTTGTGTTAGTGTGCATTAGCACCAATATGAATTAGTATAAGTAGAAGGAAATGCTTAGAAAAAATCTGATTCTGCCAATGAGCAGATGACAGAATGAAAGACACCTGACAATCTGTGAAACACAGATAGAATGGATTTAACAAAACCTGTCCATCCATGGGGAGAGGGGGAGAAATGTGTTTGTTTCATGTTTTTATGTGAATGTGCCTAATTCCACACTTTTGAACCAATACTGTATGCTAATGTTGGATAAAAAGTTCTTGCTTTCGGTTTAGAAGAAAAGGATGCCAGGCAGGCAGCAGTGGATCCAACACTATTTTATTGAACGTTTTGCAAAACGGGTGCAGAGCAGTCTGGACCCCGAGACATGTGTGCAAAAACCTTTTATATCATATCACTTCTATTGTTCTTGCCAGTAACCAATGAAACAGTTAGTATCAGCTTACCAAGTCAATAGCCAATAAACAGTCAGTATCAGCTTACCAAGCCATTAGTCATGAGCGCGTCATTATGGTTCTCCTTTTGGCTTCGCCCACATTTTTCCCGCCACTCGGGCTCCTACGTAACTGAGGCGCCAACGGTTATGGAGTCTCTTTTTTTCTAACAATTCCCTCCTTTAAGTCTTTACTCACATCTTAAAGCATTTAAAACGGAGCCTCTTTATTGGTACAATAAAGCAAGAGCATCTGTTTTGACAGAGCGGTTTCTATCAAACGCTGGGATAAGCCTCTAACACAGGGGATAATGCAACAACCAAATAATACCAGAACTCCTACTACCACTACAAGCGAGATAAGGATTGAGGCTGCTAGGTGTTTCCATTTTCCAAACCACTTTTCTAACCAGGCGGTCACGGGGTTGTTAATCCCCGAATTCTCGGCTAATTCTTCAGACAAGGCGTTGAGGCCCTGCAAAGCCCTTGTTACCGTGCCATCTGGGGCAGTGTTGTTAGGGATGAAGGTGCAACACCGTCCACCTAGCATGACACAACCCCCCCCTTTTTCTGCTAACATCATATCAAGAACACGCCGATTTTCCCAAGCCATTTGGCTGGTGGCATCTAGCTGCTCAGCCAATCCTTTTACAGCATCTCGAGTATAGTTTATAAATCTCTGTTGATTATAATAAACGTAATTGATCCAATCTACATTTTTGTTAATGGTCACCCACCAAAACAGGGTAGATTCAAATCCTGCAGCAATTTGATTTCTTCCTTTGAACTCATCTGGCACTCCCCTTGGTACTCCTATGGAGTCAATGTATATTTGATCATCAAAAGGGGTTACTGATCGTTTCTGCCGGGGTTGGCTAGTCTTCTCTGCTGGATGATATGCAATTGAAAAGGGGACTGCCAACTGAACTAACCCACAAGCTCCGGACCAATTGGAGGGCAATACCTCATACAACTCTAGACCACTACAATACCACCAGAGATCAGCCCGTGGGACTGAAAGGGAATTATTCCTAAAGCGGGTTGAATTAACACATCTTATTTTACTCGTCAGGTTCCCTATATGCCCCTCTGTGTCTGCAAGGTTTCGGTGTATGCATCCGGTATGGTTTCTTCTTTGCAAGAAGACTGTGGAAGGTCTGACGCGATCCTTTAATTTGAGTGGGGGGTATAATTTATTGAGGGTTTGGCATTCCTCCTCTCCCCATGCATCAGGGTGTTGGAACAAACGGATCATGCAGGTGAGGAGGGAAGGAGTGTCCCACCCCAGAGGAAAAGGCAGCACCTTTGCTACTGATCTTCCTGTGGCACAAACAAAACAGTCAGACTTATTTAAGGACTTGGCTGTATACTTTATCCACTCTAACCACACATTATCAGTTTCCTCTGTTATTGGGATTCCTAACCTGGTTCTCCAGGGACGCCTCTCTTTCTCGGGAATCTGTACCAGAAGTGGTTTGAGGGGTGTAGGTATGACATTTCGGGGTTTTATCTTAAAGCTGTCAAGCTTTAATACCTGTCCTTGAGGTATCACCATCCATGTTAATATTTCTTTGACTAACATTACCAACACCACCCACAATACTTGCTTCATATTACAAGTTTTTTGTAATTCGAACCCGAGCTTTTCCCAGATGTTGTGACTTGTATATTACAGGTGATTGTGGCTCCTGGATGGCTTCTTCGCCTGTGTCCCTGGCAGCTTCTGAAGGGGTGCCAGGGAGCAAAGGACTGTTGCCCGTGTCCTTCTGTTCTTTCCAGGTGACAGAAGGAAGCAAGGGTCGCCTAAATGGCTTTATCCGGCTGCAATGTGTCCATTTGCTAGAACCCACAAGCTTTACACATGAGTGGCTGGTTGGTCCCACCAAATAAGGCCCCTCCCACCCTTCCTTTAAAGCTTCTTTATTCCACTTTTTCAGCAACACCTCGTCTCCCGTCTGGAAGGGATGGATAGGTGCATCTAATGGCAATCTCTGGAACGGAACGGAATAAGCTCGTAGCTGTGAAAGAACAGACTGTAGAGAAGTCAACTGATCCCTTAGCATCTGATCACCCATCTCCCACTTGACTTCCTCCCTCCTTCCGCAGTGTACCTGAGGCGGGAACCCAAACATCAGTTCGAAGGGGGACAATTTTATGTCCTTTCTTGGCATCCTTCGAAGCTTCGTTAAAGCTATTGGCAAAGCCTCAATCCAAGTGAGCTTCACCCCTCGTTGGAGTTTGGTTAAAGTCTGCTTGAGGCTCCGATTGATTCTTTCAACTTGTCCACTTGCCTGGGGCCTCCAGGGGCAATGTAAATGCCACTCTACTCCCAGAGCCTGTGCCAGTCCCCGTGTAATAACTGAGGTGAAGTGTGAGCCCTGATCGGACTCTATAACTTCGGGCAGGGAGAACCGGGGCACCACCTCCTGTAACAATTTAGCAACAACAGTTTTAGCTTGGCAGTTCCTACATGGAAACGCCTCTACCCACCCTGTCATTTGACACACTGTTACAAGCAAATACCTGTAACCCCTACATGGTGGCATTTCAGCAAAATCAATCTGCACCCTCTGGAAAGGATAGTAGGCCCATGGTCGCCCTCTTTTTGGAGGAGGGGGTGCCCTGGGAGGGTTGGTTTTCTGGCAGACTTCACAGGTTGCGGCCAGTCGGTGGGCGCATACAGTTATGCCAGGGGAGACAAACAGCCTGTTGCAATAGTCAATCATGGCTGATGCCCCAGGGTGTCCAAGAGAATGGTGAACTTGTTCTAGAACAACCCTCTGCAGGGTCTGTGGAAGAAGCAGTCTTCCATCTGTCATCTGGATCCATCCGTCGTTGCAGGGACTTATTCCGTGTTCTTGTGCCATCTGTAACTCAGCAGGGGAGTATGTGGAGCGCTCTTTTCTTTTGGGTAGAATGAGGAATGTTCCTTGGATTCCCTCTCTGGCTGCTCTTTTTGCGGCCTCATCTGCCTTCTGGTTTCCCTGTCTCCATTTTTCCTCTTTTTCTTTCCCATGGGCTCAGACGTGGACAACAGCCACTTGTGAGGGTCGCTGGAGGGCATCCAGAAGATCCACTATTAGGCCGCCATTAGCCACTGGAGATCCGTTTGCTGTAAGGAATCCCCTCTCTTTCCACAGTTGCCCATGAGCATGCACAACGGCGAAGGCATTTTTGCTATCGGTATAGATATTTACTCGCTTTCCCTTGCTGGCTTGCAGGGCTCTTGTCCGGGCTACCAGTTCAGTGGATTGGGCGGAGAAATGAGAAGGCAACCTTTCCTCGTGCACATTCTCGTCTAGAGTAACGACGGCCGCTCCTGTGTAGCGCCTTCCATCCAGCATATAGCTAGACCCATCTACAAACAGGTCTCTGGCTCCTTCTATTGGTTCATCCTCAAGGTCCGGTCGGCCTTTGGTGTCTAGGTCTAATACTTCAAGGCAGTCATGATCTGGGAGTCCCGATCCGTTTGTGCCCAGTAATGTTGGCAGTAGTGTGGCGATATTAAAGCTAGAGCAAGCCTTAAAAGTGAGGTTTTCGTTTGTCAGTAAACCTATTTCATATTGGGAATGCCGGGCTGGGTTGAGAAATTTGCTTCCTCCTCCTGATCCCAAAATTTGTGGCACCCCATGCGGCACCCAAACTTCAATGGGTCCTCCCATCGTCATTTTCTCGGCCTCAGTACAGATCAGAGCTGTTGCCGCCACTGCTCTCAGGCAACTTGGCCATCCTCGTGCTACGACATCTAGGACCTTGGAATAATATCCCACTGGTCTCCAAGAGGGCCCTTTTCGCTGGCAAAGCACTCCCGAAGCTATGCCCTTATTTTCATGCACATAAAGTCTAAATGGCTGGCTGGGATTTGGTATGGCCAGTGCGGGTGGTGACACAAGAGCAGCTTTAAGGCTGAGGAAAGACTTATTCATTTCCTTAGTCCATTTCCATTTATCCAGTCTATCTTTCTGCAGCGCCTCATACAGCGGCCGCGCTGTCTCCCCATAGTTTGCTATCCATAGTCGGCAGAATCCGGTCAGCCCCAGGGAGGCCCTCAATTCGCGGGGGACTTAGGGACAGGAGTGTCACGGATGACTTCGACTCTTTCTTGCCCTAGGCTCCGAGTCCCTTTAGTTAAGTGGTAGCCTAGGAATTTTACAGTTGGTTGGGCCAACTGTACTTTTTCTTTTGACACTTTATAACCCCCCCCCACTAGATGGTTGAGGAGAGAAACCGTCCCATTCAGGCACGCATTCTTGGCCTTGGCTGAAATCAAGAGGTTGTTAGGGTTGGCGGAGAATTTCTCCCTGAAACTTCGGGGGGCCAAGTGTTCGTGCCCCCGAAGAAGTTTCGGGGAGAAATTCTCCGCATCCCCCCGCCCCCTGCACCCCCCCCCGGGACGGGACTTACCTTTCCCGAATGTCCCTCCCGGCGGCGGGTCCCGGCGGTGGTTCGTCGGGTCTTTGTCAGGGGTGGGGGCGGCAGCTGATCTTTCGACTGGCTGCCGCCGCCGCCATTCCAATAAAAGTAAAAAAAAACAACAAACGCCCCCGTGATAGGCTACATGACGATTAACGTAGCCTATCACGGCTAGATTTGCAAAGTCAGCCGTGATAGGCTACGTAAATCGTCATGTAGCCTATCACGGGTGACTTTAAAAAAAAAAAAGCGCGTACGGCTAATGGCGGCCCCCATAGGGAGCCGCCATTCACGTTCCTTATTTGGTCACTGTAGTCTACGTAAAGATTACGTAGACTATGGCGAAAATAAGGGCAACGCTATTTGCGTTGCCCTTATTTTCGCCGTAGTCTACGTAAAGATTTACGTAGACTACAGCGACCAAATAAGGAACGTGAATGGCGGCTCCCTATGGGGGCCGCCATTTGCGTATGCACTTTTTTTTTTTTTTAAAGTCACCCGTGATAGGCTACGTGACGATTTACGTAGCCTATCATGGCTGTCTTTGCAGATCTAGCCGTGATAGGCTACGTTAATCATCACGTAGCCGATCACGGGGGCGTTTTTTTTTTAAACTTTTTATTTCGCGGCCGGGCGAGGCGAGGCGCCTCCTCCCCGGCCTGAATTTCGGCCGGGCGAGGCGGGAGGCCTCCCCCCCAGCCTGAATTTCGGCTGGGCGAGGCGGGAAGCCTCCCCCCTGGCCTGAACTTCGGGGGGAGAGCAGCGAAGCACCTCCCCCCCACCGCGAAAAGCTGCGAGACCAGGTAAGTGGCTTTCGTGCACTCCTAGAGGTCGTCACAGTACTGGAGGAGATGCACCTCTGAGTGCTGCTGGACCCAGGGTTCGAGATCCTTTTGGAGCTGCTGGCCAAAGACTACCGGTGAGAGATTCAGCCCCTGAGGGATTACTGTCCATGTTAATTGAACTTTGGACCCCCCCCCCCTCTGGGCTCTCCCATTCAAAGGCGAACAAAGGCCTTGAATCAGGGTGGAGGGGGATGCTGAAAAAGGCGTCTTTTAGGTCTATGACAGTGAACCAGGCGTGCTCTTCCGGAATTCCTACAAGGAGGGTGTGTGGGTTGGGGACCACAGGATGGGGGGCCTCAATTTGCTGATTAATGAGCCGGAGGTCTTGCACTAAGCGAAAGCCCTTGCCCCCCCTTTTGACACAGCCAGGATGGGCATGTTATAAGGGGACATTATCTCAATAAGCCAGCCTTCTTCTCGGAGCTTTGTTATTACTGGTTGTAGGCCCTCCTTTCCTTGATGGGAAAGGGGATACTGTTTCACATGAACAGGCCTTGCTCCCTCCTTGAGGGGAATTTTGTATGGTGCTGCCGACTTCACACGAGAGGCCCCTCCAATCCTGGCCCAAGCTAGAGGGTTGACTCTGTTCTCTATTAGGCTCCAGTCCTCGGTGGCCTCTGGGGTGGATTCTTCTGCAACCTTCAAAAGGGCCATTTGGTAGTTACTACTCTGCTGTTTAGGGAGCCGTATCTCCATCCTTCCATCAGGAGTAAAAGCAATCTCAATTTGGAATTTAGTCAATAAGTCCCTTCCTAGCAATGCCACCGGACAGGAGGGGGTACAGACAAATGCATGTTCTAGGTGTGTTTTCCCAACCTTGGTGAACAGGGGACGAGAGAGGGGCACTTGGGTTGCCCTTCCCTTGACCCCCATTATGGTGGTGAACCCCCCACCTCCCGTTGGGGGCTCACTGAGGGGGAGGACGGACAGGGCGGCCCCTGTGTCCACAAGGGCTTTGTAGGAGCAGCCCCCAACCTTTATTTTGACCATGGGATCCTGTCTTGCCTCAGAGACGGCTAAGAGGGGGCCGGGCCCCTGTCTGTCCTAATCTCTTTCTTGTTCATACAGAACTCTCTCTGCTCCTCCTGTATTTTCCCCTCTCTCTTTCTGCTTCAAAGCCTCACAATCACGCTTCCAGTGCCCCATTTTCTTACAGAAGGCACATTGATCTTTCCCCAGGGGAGATCCCTTCCTTCCCCCTTTCCTCCCCTTTCTAGCTCCCTCTTTGTTGGGTCTAAGAACCACAGCAAGGAGTTTGGCCTGCCTCTTGTCTTTTTCTTTTCCTTCTACCTCTTCTCACCTCTCATAAACCTTTTGAGCTACCTCAACTAAAACTCCTAGGTCAGCTGCCAACCCTCCTTCAACTTTTTGCAACTTCTTTCTGATGTCCTGGCAGCTATTTCCCACGAACTGAGTCATGAGGATCCTTAAATTATTTGGATCATTCAAGTCAATGTCAGTATATTTAGCGAAGGCTTCCCTCAGCCTTTGGAGGAACACGGCAGGAGGTTCGTTTTTGTCTTGCTTTAGAGTCAGGACTTTTTGCAAATTGGGGGCCCTTCTTGCGGCTTGCTTCATGCCTGCTAAAATGAGCTGAAAATAGTCAGCATGTAAGCGTCTATGTGCCGCTGTGGCCACCCCCCAATTGGGTCGCCCTGTGGGCAGAACGCTGTCTCCTCCTCAGTTGCCTGGGGATTTTCCTCCCTATACTTGGCTCGTGCCCCCGCAAGGATGGTTGGCTTTTGGCTGAGGAAACAGGTGTTCAATAGCATTTGTGTATCGTCCCATGTGGGGTTGTGAGTAAGCCTCACATTCTCCATCAGAGACAGGAGTGGCCCAGGATCCTCTTCAAAGGAGGGGTTAAATTGTTTCTAATTATACAAATCAGATGTCGTGAATGGGACATAAACAAACATCGTCCCTTGAGGATATTGGGCGGTAGGGTCGGGGACTTCTCTGATGGGGAAGGTGAACTTCACTGGTGGTTGGAGGTCCTTTCGCAGGTTATAGTTAGGTCCCCCTTTTGCTTCTCTTTGTAGGACCTCCAATCTTTCCTCTAGGGAATGTAGACGATCTTGGAGAGCGTCCCGGCATTCAACTAGAGGGGTGGGGTCCTCTGCTACTATTTCATGAGAGGGGTCCTTCTCGGGGGCATCTAACCGCTGGGCGGGCCCCTCAGGAGAAGGTGGTGGTTGCAACGGGCGTGGTCGCCCTGCGACGGCTGTCCCGTAGGGAGGAGGAAGCAATAGGTCCTCCGGTGCCGTGGCCACGACCCTAGGTGGTTCTTCTTTTGGTGGTTTCCTTTTGACCACCATGGGAAGGGCAAGGGACATGCATTCAACAACCCATGGAGCGGGCCTGCCGCCAAGGGGCACACAAGTTGCCCACGAATCAATATAAGGGAACTGGTCCCAACTTCCCCTCTGTGCTACTGTTGTTCACACATCAGATACCAAGGTTGGGTCAAAAGACCCCTCGGGTGGCCATTTGGGTTCTAATATTGGCCTTTCCCAGGTGCAAAAAAAGACAAGACGATCCTTTGTCATCTTAGTTCCATAATCCTGCTTAAAACATGACCAATTGCGCAAACAACACTCCAAGGGCGTATGGGACTTCTTCGCAGACTTAGATGGGGACCCGCCCATGACGGTGGGAATTTCAATCAGCAATTCTTGTGCTTCGCCCTCCTTTGACCTAGCCCGTCTCCGGGGTAGAGAAATGCAGATCGGGGCTCCCCACTTGCTTCGCCCGTAGGCGTCTCACACAATCACAAACACACCACCGTCCCGCGTTTATCCCCTAATGTAAGCTGTTTCACTTACCCCCAAAGCCTCTTCTGTCCTCTCCGCAGCTGCATCCAGCTGCTTATTGATCCATTGCCGGTGCCTAAAAGGAGTGATCATGTCTCCCTCTTCCTCTGGCGTTGGTCCCCAAGCGCCTCCGCCGCCGCCGTCGTGAGGAGAAGGCAGTGTAAAACAACCGCCTGTGGCCACTTCTCCTCCATGGCCCCTCGGCTCAGCGCGAAGGGGATGCGCCCCGAAGCAGGATCCGAGTCACAGCACCAAATTGTTAGATAAAAAGTTCTTGCTTTCGGTTTAGAAGAAAAGGATGCCAGGCAGGCAGCAGTGGATCCAACACTATTTTATTGAACGTTTTGCAAAACGGGTGCAGAGCAGTCTGGACCCTGAGACACGTGTGCAAAAACCTTTTATACCATATCACTTCTATTGTTCTTGCCAGTCAGTAACCAATGAAACAGTCAGTATCAGCTTACCAAGTCAATAGCCAATAAACAGTCAGTATCAGCTTACCAAGCCGTTAGTCATGAGCGCGTCATTATGGTTCTCCTTTTGGCTTCGCCCACATTTTTCCCGCCACTCGGGCTCCTACATAACTGAGGTGCCAACGGTTATGGAGTCTCTTTTTTTCTAACACTAAGGGTTGGGAGCTGCTTTCAGCCTGAGGCCTGAATTCCATTTCAGAAAAGTTCTTAGGGGAGTATTCCAGTGGTGGGCAGGCCTGAAGGCAAAATGGGTAGGGCTCCCTGAAAAAATGCCTGCATATTTTAGCTTAAAGCTCTTACTGACAGCAACTAAGCTTTTGTCCTGTTCTAGACCGAGTCCTGGCTTTTTGCAAGCAAATACAAGGATCAATGCAACAGAATAGTCAATTTGGCAAGCAAAAAGCACACAGATTTCAGTTCAAGGAGGTTTAGGCTAAGGCAAGAGGGGTTAAAATCCAGGCAGAAGTCAGAACACAGGCAGGCAGGCAGGCAGGCAGACAACAAGGAACAGGAAAAATGCGTGAAAGCCTGTAAAGCACTAAATGATTGGTGGTTGCAGAAAGGAGGTGGGGCCAAGGGAAGAGCGTGTGGCTTTCTGGAGAACCTCGGAGGGCCGGACTGGAACCCCAGGAGGGCCAGCTTTGGCCCCAGGGTCTGAGGTTCTCCACTCTTACAATATGCAAAGCTAGACTCAGTTATCCTTCAAAATTCACATTTCTATGAATTTTTCAATGGAATTCTTCAATCAAAGATGTGTCTATTAGGGAAGAGTGCAAACAAAGATGTATACATTTGGGGAAAATAATATTGAAAAATGCAGCGTATTAGGAAAATTGCTTGCAAAAATGTGTATATTAGGCAAAATTGCATACAGAAATGCATATAACAGGAGAAATTTGCACTAAAAATGTGAATGAGTTTTATGCGACAAAAATTCTCAAGCTTTGGGATGAACTGAACATAAGATAAGAATAATCTTAACACTAAGGCGAAAGGAACCCAAGATTCACTCACCTCTTCTGTTGAAGGCATGAACTGGCTCGTCTCAAAATCTATATTGGTGGGAGCATTTTGCATTTCAAACCCTTTCCCACAACTTGACAGAGGCACATGCAACCAATGCAGTTTCTTCCTGTTGCTTTGGGGGATATTGTAACTGCTCATTAACTTATACACAGTTTGGAGACTTTTGTCTTTGCTTTTGTGATAATGGATTTTGATCAGGGAATCTATGAGAACACAATCTCATTGAGTTCATTCTCTCTCTGCAGTCTTCCACTTCCAGTAGAAACCATTTTTTAAAACACCCTGCTTCACAGCAGTACGAATGTCGAGACCCACGTTTCCAGAGTACTCTAAATTCAGAACGTGTGCTTTCTTTAAAACAGAATGATTTCTCTCAGACATGTCTCTGAGAGGAATCCCCCCTGGGTCCCGTAATATAGTCTGGGTGTTCTGATATATAGTATTCTGAGAATTTGCTGCAGACTCCCTGGTGACCGCTTCCTCATCCAAATCTGATTCCTTTCTCCCCCACCATCCTTTTCATATAAAGACATCCTTATACAACATTTGCGGGTGTTGCTGGCTTTCATGGCTTCTTGTTCAGCTTCCCTCCCCCACCCTCCGCCCTTGCCCAGCCAGCAAGGAGCTGGTTACAGCAAGGAGCAGTGAATACTGGCTCCAGGCTTGGGTGGGTGCTTGGGGAAGTTCTTTTTAGTGGGACACCCTTTCCTCCGTCTCCTCCTCCTCCTCCCTGTTGTTGTCACTGTCCATTTGCTTGCCTTCTTCCTCTTGGCCTAATTCACACCTCCCACCCCAAGGGAAAAAGGCAAGACAAGTGGGAAAAGTTGCTCTTCTGGTTGTTGTCTCACTCACTCAGAGCAAGGAGGAGGAGCAGAAGGGCCCCCTTCTTGGGCCATGGGCCTCAGCAGTTGCCCTATGATGCCAGCCCAGATGCCAAGGACGATTGGATTGCACAGGAAGCCATGTCGGTCCATCAGGAAAAACAAAAATCCACAGTTGGTCAATAACTTCATTAGGGCCAACTACAATTTTTGCAAAGTTGTGAGCAAGCTTTCAGATTCTCCAGAACCCTTCATCGGGCTAGGTGTTAAGCAAGACTGGGGGTAGGGTGAGGGGTGGTGAAGCTGGCTTTATGTTGAAGCCCCCAAATCCACATTTGCTCAGAATTTTAAAATGGGTTGTAGGAGGAGATTGCAGACTGAATTGGATTAGGCATTACTAGGTGTGATGCAAATTTCAGGTAGTACCTCTGGCTGCTGGGACAAAGAAACAAAGAATGGCTGATGCAGTTTCCCATCTGCTCAACAGGCAAAGCAGGTCAAAGCGTTTCTTATATGTGTCAGCTGGACCAGCTTGATCTGACATAGGTGATTTCTACACAGGAACTGCCATTCTTTGTTCATTCATTTTCACAATTAAAAAAGAGAAGTAAAAATAATGAGAAGAAAACTGTAATGAATCTCCCACAGGTAACAGGAACTGAGCAAACAAGGCTATTCATCAGTAATGCTGCTGCCTTTCTGAACAGAAAGTAACAAAAGGGGCAAAAAGTTGCAAGATGGAATCTGCTAATTAATGTTGCAGGGGACCTTTGCAGAACAGGACTTGATCCTGAATAAACATTGTAGAAGAAGATAAGTCATCAGCATGGGTGTTGCTGGATATGTCACTATATTTAGTGCCATGTGGAACCACCATCTAAAGTCTGCTTCCAGTTGATCGTGAGAAAGCAATGCCTCAGTAATGCTAAAAGGCCCAGGTGTGCAAGCAACTATGGCTTGAAAATGGGTTGCTTTATATCTTGCAATATAGACTCCATGATACAATTGAAAGGAAGTCTTGGCAGCACGGGGTATGGTCAAGAGTACCACCTTTTGTAACCTCCCAGCCCTGCTTGTACCATAATTTCTCCCAACCTAGAGCAGTGGATAGGTGAACCCTGCCTGCCCACCTGGAACAGAGACGTAAGGGTTGTATTTCCAGAAGGAGTGATTTGACAGCATTGACAGCAATGATATTGACAGCATTGACAGTAAGGATGTCAGAGAAACCTGCAATGGATTCAAATGAGTTGAGATTTCTATTAATCCAATGCACAGATCATAGCATCATAGAATAGTAGGGTTGGAAGGGGCCTACAAGGCCATCGAGTCCAACCCCCTGCTCAGTGCAGGAATCCAAGTCACAGCATCCCTGACAGATGGCTGTCCAGCCTCGTCCTGAATGCCTCCAGTGTGGGAGAGCCCACCACCTCCCGAGGTCATTGGTTCCATTGTCGTATTGCTCTAACAGTTAGGGTGTTTCTCCTGATGTTCAGCCAGAATCTGGCTTCCTGTAACTTGAGCCCATTATTCCGTGTCCTGCACTCTGGGATGATCGAGAAGATCCTGCAGCAGACTGGCTTTTTCCAAGTCACATGGATTCTTTGGTCGTGCAGACTGTTTTTTGTTGTTTTTCTACTTTTCAGAATTGTACGCACATTTAGTCATGCAAAACCCCCAAAAATTACAGTGGCGGTGGGGGAATCACCAACTGAAAATGTGCATTTCCCTCCATAGGTTAAAGTGTGAAAATGCGGATTTGGGGGAAATTTACACATTTCTGCAAATGAGTGCTTTTGGACATACACATTTGTGCATGTGCACACTTTCCAGTGTGAACGCAAGTTCGGGAAATTGAGAAAAACCAGATTTTGTCAATGAGTGGATGATGGAACCAAAGGCGCCTGACAATCCGCGAAACACAGAATGGATTTAACAAAATCCGTACATCCCTAATCGATAGCAACAACGAGAAGCCCATGGGAGCACAGATGATGATGGCGTCTTGGCAGCAATATTAGGGTATTTCTCCTAAAGTTTAGCTGAAATCTGCTTCCCTGCAACGTAGGAACACAGGTTCTAGACCTGTCCTCTGGACCAACAGAGAACAAGTGTGCTCCATCTTCTGAATGGCAGTCTTTCAGATATTTGAAGATGGCGATCACCTCTCCCCTTAATCTTCTCTTCTCCAGGCTAAACATATCCAAGCAAGCATCTTATGGCTGATTGGTTTGGTAGACTTTTCTGGGTATACAGTGCAGTTCCTCTTTTCTCATTTGTTGCATATCAGCATCATATCAGTTATATACCAGAGGACTGAGCTGAAAGGGCAAGAGGGCAAAGTTGTAAGTAGCTAGGAGAATCTGTGAGAATGTAGAATGTTTTTACTGCTTATATGGTGCAGGAGTTAAATGTAGGTGCCTCTGGGTAGTTTATTTTGAGATTAGCCCAGTTTCTGCAGAGGGCCACCTATGCATGCCACCCCATTTCACCTGTCCTGGGTATACTACTGATGGATCACAGCACTCTGTCAGAGACAGAGAGAGAGACAGAGAGAGAGAACATGCTGGAGACATAACTGGCTTTTAGGTATCTGCAAACCTGCCTTGTAGGAACAATCATCAGAAGGCCCATCTCTAGTGGAATGCAGGACTGCAATCTCTCCCATGTGTTTTAGACACGGCGGTCTGAAAACAGGTCAAGGAACTCTGGTCTTTTCCACCTGCACCCTATTTTTTCTGCCATCACAACTTTGCACAAGCATAAAGAGGCATTCTTGCTGGTGGTTCAGAATTTTAATTCTGCTTCCAGCTGATTGTGGAAAAGCAATGCACCAGCAGCACTCAAGAGCCATAGTGTGCAAGCAACCTTCTCCAACCAAGCATCATCCAGACATTTTACTGCAACTCCCACAATCCCTGATGATTGGCTATGTTGTCTGGGGCTGATGGGATCCCAGCTGTAGTCCAAAACATCTGTAAGGTGCGAGGTTCAGGAATTCTGACCTATGGGAACCTTACAGTGTGAAAACTGTATTTATTTATTTATTCATTTGATTTGTACCCTGCCTCTTTCTCCCAAAAAATGGTGCTCACGGTGGCTTACATTCACTGCTAAAAAACAATATGCAAATACATTCAAACACAATTAAAAGCAATTAAAAACACAACAACAACAGAGTAAAAACAGTATCCAGCTCAGCAGAGCCACCTACACACCAAAGGCCCACTTGAATAAAATGGTCTTTGCTGCCAGTGGGATGAAAGCAGTTAGAGAGTGAACCTAGCCTCCCTCAGCATGGAGTTCCACAGTTCCACAGCCAGGGAGTGGCCACAGAGAAGTCCCTGTGTAGTGTAGTTCTGCCAGATCAGGCTTCCCCAACCTTGTCCCCTCCAGACCTGGTGTTTTGGACTACAACTCCCAACATTCCTCACTATTGGCCATGCTGGCTGGGGCTGATGGGAGCTGTAGTCCAAAAATCTGGAGGGTGCCATAGACTCTTCACTAATTCTTTCATGCTTGACCACACCCCCCGTGGCCAAGCATAACACTTTTTTTAACCCTCCCTGCATAAACTGGGATTCCTCCCAACCATATTGTTGTCACTGCCAATTCAAGTCTCTCCCCCCCACACACACACACCATCCCCACTTCACCATGCCATTCTTCTCCTGTTTCTCCAGACAACTGGAAACAGTCAAATGTGCAACAAGGGGCAAGTCCAACTGCCAGGTTCAATGTTATTTTAATCCTGAGCATGAAGAAATGCCAGGAAATGCTAAGACCCCCAGGGTGTGTGTGTTCATTTCATTGCTACCTGTCTTAATAACAAGAATGGCCTACATATAGTAACTTTGGTGCACACCATTCCTTCTAGTGAGGAATTTGAATAGTGGAGTTTAGAAGTGAAATGGGGCCAAGATAGTGGTTTCTACTGCTGGGGGCTGGCGGCTTGTATTTCAGTGGGGCTCTGAATCTGCTCTGGGTTTCAGTCAGAAGCAGTCAGAACTCTAAAGAAGCTATCCAGAGTGCTGATCCCAATCCCCCCAAATGGGTTCAGCACCTTGGATAGCTTCTTTAGAGTTCTGGCAGCTTCTGACTAAAACCCAGAGTGGATGCACAGCCCCACTGAAATAGGAGACACTAGCCTCTACTCGGGGGGCTCTCTAGGTATACAGAAGTATATCCATTTGTAAACTAAAAGAAAAAGAAACTGCGTGAGTCTAGCAATTAATTCTACAGCTGAGGGCAGTTGAGCTTGGTGTGTTACATGTGCCAGTGACGAGGGGAGGGAAGAAAATGGAAGCGGAGTGGGCAACCCCTGCTTGAGGATTTAATGATCTATAGCAGCCTCTCCCAACCACATGTCCTCCAGATGCTTTGGACTTCAACTCCCATCAGACCCAGCCAGCGTGGCTAATGGTCAGGAATGCTGGGAGTTGTAGTCCAAAACAACTGGAAGACACGCAGTTGGGGGAGGCTGTCTTATCCTGGAGGTAAGTATTACAGTCAGAGGGATGCTCGTAATGAGGTTAAGACTTCCTTCTCCCTGTGCTATCATTCCGGACTTCCAGCTATATAGCAATAAAATGCTCCATTTCCCTTCAGTTCTATATAGCATAGCAGGGGAAAGTTTCAGGGTAAGGGTTAGCTGAAATAGCCTTCCACATTCACCACCCTAGTCGTGGGCAGAGAAATGAGCTGGCTGTTTCGCCCACTGTTTGGGGTGGGGTAAATATCCACCAAATGGGTTTTTGGGGGGAGGGGGTTACTTTGTTTTCTTGCCTGCTGTGCCTAAAACCCCCCCCTAAGGACCAAAGTCTCCATATTTTGGGTGGAGAAATGGCAGCTACAAGAGAGAGAGAGAGAACGAGAGACCACACGAGTGAGTTTTTAAAACAGGCACGGCAGGTAACAGAACACTATAATGCCCCATTTTTTTGGGGGGGTATTTTATGATCATACCTCCCTCCCAATTCTGGTGGGATGTTGGTACTGAAATGGTTCACTCTGCACAGTTTTGGCCCACCCAGGGGCAGTTTGTTTATTGTTTTTGTCAAAATATGGTTTCACCTTTCCTATCCCCTGACTCACATTTATTTAAGATTTCCTGTAAAAGAGATCCTAATTCACTTGCAGAAGCACTGCCTACAGAAACACCTCTTGTGGAGTTGGGAGGAGAGGGAGAAATGTGGTATGCTTTAAATATTTCCACCTAGCATGTGGTTGAGGCTGTAAGGTAGGCCGGGACTGTAGCTTTCACACCCCCTGGGACTGGGTGTCTAACTTCACTAACACTCAGGCATGAAAATAGGCCTTGAGGTTTGGCTCAGCTCCAAACAGTTGCTTACCCTGTTCATGAAGCCAAGGCAGAGATCTGCTGCAGCTTGTGAGGGGTACCTGGGGGCATTACTGATAAAGAAATAGGCACGTTATGAGAGAGGTTCCTTAGCAAATGATGAGAGTGACCTACTGAGGAGAAATGTGATTTCAAAGACGTCTAGGCCCAGGCATAGGGTGTCAAACGAGGAAGTGAATCCCAGGGGTATTGAACCTCAGGCTTGCATGGGGTCCTCCAGGGTTCCCCATATGGCCATACCCCTTTCTCCAAGCCAAATGCACTTCTCCAACTGTTGGTTGTTTGGTGGCTTCCCAGCTTTCACATGTTTTCTGCCAGCCCCTCACCGTTCTAAAACATTGAAATTAGTGCTGTGCCGAAAATTTCTCCCACATCTTTTTCAAAGATTCTCATTCAATGGATTCCTGCGTTGAGCAGGGGGTTGGACTCGATGGCCTTGTAGGCCCCTTCCAACCATCCTATTCTATGATTCTGTGATTCAATTTGATAGAAGAGAAATTGCTTTCAAAAAGAAATTCAATGGTAAAGAAATTTCAGAGAAATTCTCATGGGTTGAGTTTGGGTTTCTTGGGCTTACCTTACTTAGGAGGTGGCCGAGGAAAGAGCAGAAGTGTCCTCTCTTTCATTGTACAATTTTCTCTCTGGCAGCCTGTAGCCTCCTCAGCTCCCTTCACTTCAGCTGAAGCTAGGGGTGGAAGAAAGTCACTTAACTGTCCTTGAAGGACGTTCGCGGTGGGGGGGAGGCGCTTCGCTGGCCCCCCCGCGAAGTTCCGGCCGGGGGGGGAGGCTTCCCGCCTCGGCCCGGCCGAAATTCAGGCCGGGGGGAGGCTTCCCGCCTCGCCCCGGCCGCGAACGCGAAAGTTAAAAAAAAAGAAAAACGCCCCCTGATAGGCTACGTGACGATTCACGTAGCCTATCACGGCTAGATCTGCAAAGTCAGCCGTGATAGGCTACGTCAATCGTCACGTAGCCTATCACGGGTGACTTTAAAAAAAAAAAAAAGCGCGTACGCTAATGGCGGCCCCCATAGGGAGCCGCCATTCGCGTTCCTTATTTAGTCGCTGTAGTCTACGTAAAGATTTACGTAGACTACGGCGAAAATAAGGGCAACGCAAATAGCGTTGCCCTTATTTTCGCCGTATCTACGTAAATCTTTACATAGACTACAGCGACCAAATAAGGAACGGGAATGGCGGCTCCCTATGGGGGGCGCAATTTTCCGTACACACTTTTTTTTTTTTTAAAGTCACCCGTGATAGGCTACGTGACGATTGACGTAGCCTATCATGGCTGACTTTGCAAATCTAGCCGTGATAGGCTACGTGAATCGTCACGTAGCCTATCAGGGGGCGTTTTTTTTTTTTCTTTCATTGCAATGGCGGCGGCGGCAGCCGGTCGAAAGACCGGCTGCCGCTCCCGCCCTGCTCGAACACCCGCCGAACCGCCGGCCGGACCCGCCGCCGGGAGGGACATTCGGCGAAGGTAAGTCCCGTCCCAGGGGGGGTGCGGGGTGCGGAGGATTTCTCCCCGAAACTTGTTCGGGGGGCCGAACATGTTGGCGCTCGGCCCCCCGAAATTTCGGGGAGAAATTCTCCGCCAGCCTGAACCCCAGGGGAAGGCATCATGAGCTAATTCCTCACTTAGGGCTTTTTCTGGTCAGGAACTGCAGGCAGCCTGGCTGCCATCAGGTAAACTCATAAACACCACCAAAAGAAATTCAGCATAAATTATAGACTATCCTGAGAATGAGGCAGAACAATGGATGCCCCTTTCATGGGGGAAGAAATTGGAGGACAGATTTTGGCAAAGCACACTCCACTTCATCCCTGGAGCTTGACACAACACTGCCCCCCACATACACCTGCATTGTGGTGGAATACTGCCCTCCCCCCACACACCTGCATTGAGGTGGATGCAAAATGGGGGCCAGCCTGCCAATGCAGTTGATGCTGTTGAACCACAAAAAACCACAAAGCCCTTACCAAAACCGAAAGAAGCTGTGCTACAAGCCCTGCCAATGGGGAGCCCTAACTGTGAGAAACGGTTGAGAATTTCACCTTCCCCTGGAGAAATTTGGTGAAATTATCTCCCAAATTTCTCTGCTCACAAAGAAGGTGGATAATGTTGAGAGGCCATCTGCACAGAGCTCTAAGTGAAATATCTCTATAAGGCTTCGTTATTGGCAGTAAGAATCTTAACATAATTTGGGGGGATTTGGTTTGGTATTTTGGCCGTAACCCTTTTGCCTTTAGCCCCACTCACCACTGGAATCTCCCCCCCCCCCGCCCAAGCTCCTCTGAAATTGAATTTGGCCCTCAAGCTGGAAGAAGTTGACACCCTTGCTTTAGGGACTGGTAAGTCTAAAAATGTTCAGGGCTGGGCCAAGACATTTTGCTGTCTGAGGCAGAGCAGCAAATAGTTCCCCTACCCACCCATCATCAAGCTGTGTAGTATTCAAAACCAGCCAAATTATTTTAGCCCATGATTCAGAGACCTCTCCCCATCCCTGTCAGTAAAATTACAGGAACAACAAATTAAATAAGGAACCATTGAATGCCCTTTCATGACATTCCAAGTCAGCTGCCCCACTCTGCCCAATAGTAGGGCTGGCCCTGAAAAAACTGCCTGACAAAAATCAACAGGTGAATCTTTTTCTGGCATGGAGATGCAGTAATGATCTTGGTGCCTCCACTGAGCAAGACCTGGCGGACAAGCATTAGGAGCAGGAACTTTTCAGTTGTGGTTCTGAACACCCCCACTGAGATTGCTTCAAGTCTGAAGTGAACCCTGGATATTCCAGATAGCCATGTGGCCAGACGGAGTTTAAAATGTTCGTTTTGGGTTTGTTCTCCTTTTCTGTGTTTTGTGTGATGATGAACTGCTAGGATTTTTATGGGTCTCTCTGGTTTTTGCTTGTACTGTTTTCCCCCCTGCTGTGCATATTTGTGTATCGATCATTTGATTGATACGTTATTGATTTTAATTGATATGTTAGGGTAGCCACTTACACATCACCAAAAAAGAGGACAAAAGAGGGCCATAATTTACATAACATTTCATATGCTCATTTATACATAGAGATGCATATTTAGAAAGAATAACAATAATTTAAATAGAGATACAATACATCTCCCCATAGCAGGGAAGACTGAGCAGGTGACCTGGTTTCCTCTTCCATCTGCTGTCTAGATGTTAAGTACTGATGGACAACTTCAAGGCCCCCTGCTGCTTTTCCTTCTTATAGTTCTTTAT
This sequence comes from Heloderma suspectum, assembly GCF_057233095.1. Taxonomy (NCBI): domain Eukaryota; kingdom Metazoa; phylum Chordata; class Lepidosauria; order Squamata; family Helodermatidae; genus Heloderma; species Heloderma suspectum. Next base: position 25,327,574 of record NC_139467.1, read on the forward strand.
CTTTAAACCGGATTTGGACTGGAGAACCCTTCAAATAGAGGACACCTTCAAAATAGAAGACTGTCCTATGGCAGTCCTTCAAATATAGGACAGTTTTCTGTAAAGTAGGACACCTTCAAAATAGAAGACTGTCCTATGGCAGCCCTTCAAATATAGGACAGTTTTCTGTAAAGTAGGACACCCTGGGCATCTTGGGTTATTTTATAAGTAAGGCAGGAAATACATTTTGAAAATAAAAATAAGAATAAGACAATAAGAATAAGAAACAATAAGCAAATAAAAATAGCATGCAATTCTATGCATATTTAGGCAGGAAAAAGGCCTAAAACCCCCAGCATTCCCCAGCCAGCAGGCTGGCTGGGGAATGCTGGGAGTTGTAGGGTTTTTTTCTGCCTAAACATGCATAGGATTGCACCCTAAATCAGTGAATGGAAAGAATTTAAGCCGTCAGTTTTTGTCTATCACACATCCGTTAAAAGATCAGCATCCCTGTTCTTAAAAAGGCTGGAACCTTCCACAAGGGAATAGCGCCTCTCATTTTGTACTATCATTCTTTCTTTTGGGGCCAGTTAAACGAATAAATTCTTATAAATCTACTGAATTCAAGTTGGGATTCTGCAACCGCCATATACTAACTGGAATATAGGCTCTGGGCTTGCGCCACCACCTGAGGAATTAAGTTGGGGAAACCTGGCCATGAGCCAGCATCTGTTCCTCCCATGAGCATCCAGGCAGACTGCTGGAAGCGTTGTTCTAGCTAAGGACGGACAAACCCTGCTGTGCCCAGCCATTGTCCATCTGTCTGAGGTCAGCAAACGTTTTTGAGATTGAATATGGCAGTGGAAGGCGATTGTGGGAGTGGCGGATGAGAAGCAAAATAATGCGGCACAAAAATCTCAAACAGAGTTGGATAGCGCCCTGGGGGTCCTACGAGGTTTCTTTATTTAAACTAAGAGCCAGCGTGGAGTAGTGGCTAGAGTGTTGGACTGGGAGTTAGGAGATCCGGGTTCTAGTCCCCACTCGGCCATGGAAGCTCACTGGGTGACTTTGGGCCAGTCACAGACTCTCAGCCCAACCCGCCTCACAGGGTTGTTGTTGTGAGGATAAAATGGAGGAGGACAATGTAAGCTGCCTTGGGTTCCTCAAGGAGGAAAAAAGGCGGGATATAAATGTAATAAACAAACAAACAAACAAACAAAGTAGATACGATGTTATTCATGACTTGAGTCTTTGTGTGGCTTTTCTCTCTCTCTCTCAAAAAACCCCAGACTGTGTGTGTGTGTGTGTGTGTGTGTGCGCGCATGACAGATGGGGACTGTGTTGTGAGGAGAGTGGCTGTTAACTTTCCCTCAGTCGTGGTGGCAATCTTAAATGGTCCTGTCCACATCCCCAATCCACAATGGGAGAAACGCTTCAGTTTCTGAAGCCACATCCATTACCACATCCATTGGCATCCTTTGAAGGGCAGTGATTAAAGCCCCCTCCTCTCACCAAGCCATGGCCCTGAGCCAGCATGGGGAAACCCACAGCAGCTATTTGTTGGCTTGGATCCAGATTTACTCATACTTAAGAGTAGACCCATTGGAATCAATAAGTTAGTCATGACCAAATTCAAAGCGCTGGTTATAACCTATAAAGCCCTATATGACTCAGAACCACAATACTTCAAGGACCGCCTCTCCCAGTATGAACCCACCAGATCCCTGAGAACAGCTTCAGAGGCCCTTCTCTGTGTGTGTGTGTGTGCGTGCGCATGTGTCCCCCCACAGAGAAGCTCGAGGGGTGGTAGTTTGGGAACGGGCCTTTCCTGTGATAGCCCTGTGCTTATAGAACATTCTTCCCAAGGAAGCTCATCTAGCATCAACACGGTCAACTTTTTTTTTTAAATTAAATTTCTTAATCGCCCATCTGGTCGGTCACCCGGCCACTCTGGGCGATTTACAGCAGTACAATTTAAAACAGTAAAATTACACATTAAACATTATTTAAAAATACCCTAAGCCACCCCAAATGCCTGCCTGAATAACCAAGTTTTCAGTGCGTGACAGAAGCTCATTAAAGAGGGGGCATGGTGGAGTTCCCTAGGGAGGGAGTTCCACAGAGTGGGGGCCACCACAGAGAAGGCCCTCTCCCTCGTCCTCACCAGCCTAGCTGTCCTGGCTGATGGGACAGAGAGAAGGCCATCCAAGGCTGATATTGTTGAGTGGCCTCTCTGGTGTTGCTGGAGGCATTCCTTGAGATAGGCTGGGCCAGAACCGTGTAGGGTTTAAAGGTCAAAGCCAACACCTTGAATTTGGCCCAGAAAACAACTGGTAGCCGGTGCAACTCCTTCAGCATTGGAGTGATGTGATCACGCCAGCAGCTGCCTTTAGTCAGGCAAGCCGTTGTGTTCTGCACCAGTTGCAGCTTCCGAACTGTCTTCAAGGGTAACCCCACGTAGAGCACATTACAGTAGTCTAGACGAGAGGAGACCAGGGCATGTACTACCGATGGGAGCAGATGGTCGGGAAGGTAGGGGTGCAGCTGCTGTATCAGATGGAGTTGATACAATGCTGTCCGGCTCACGGCTGACACTTGAGCCTCCATGGACAGCTGGGAGTCCAAAATGACCCCCAGGCTGCGGACCTGGTCTTTCAAGGGTAGCTGTACCCCATTCAACACCTGGTCAACATCCCCCAACCTCCTCTTGTCTCCCACCAAAAGTACCTTGGTCTTGTCAGGGTTCAGCTTCAGCTTATTCCTCCCCATCCAGCCACTCACTGTCTCCAGACACTTGGACAGGGATTCTATGGCCAACCCTGGTGAAGATTTGAACGAGAGGTAGAGCTGCATGTCATCCGCATATTGATGACACCACACCCCAAACCTCCTGATGATAGCCCTCAGCAGCTTGACATAGATGTTAAATAGCATCGGGGAGAGGATGGAACCCTGTGGCACTCCACACGTGAGTGGCCACGGATCCAACACCTCCTCTCCCAGTGCTACCCCCTGGTACCTGCTGGAGAGGAAGGACCGGAACCACTGTAAAACAGTGTCTCCAATGCCCAACCCCTCCAGGCGGTCCAGGAGGATACCGTGGTCAACGGTATCAAAAGCCACTGAGAGGTCAAGGAGAACAAGGAAGGAGCATTCGCCCCTATCCAGAGCCCTCCTCATTTTTGGTGCCAGGCAAAGACACAATTATTTTCTCAGGCATTTGGACATTTGTTATGGCCTAGTTGTGGTTTGCTGCTTTTGTGGTGATCATTCTAGGCTGTGAGTGGGGGTAGATTTTGTGTATTTGTAGATGAACACTTTTCATATTGTATTGTTTTTAGATTATGTTTTTATGGCCTTTATTTTCATTTGTATTATTGTGCTGTTTATTATTTATATTCATTTATCCCCCCGATATATTAATTATGGATTTCTGTATTCTGTACGGGAGGGAGCAATCCCATGGCCCCTAGACATTGTGGGGATTCATTCCCCCATAGTGGGGATTCCCCCCTCCATGGTCGGAGACAGTGCTCCGACCTCAGAAGGGGGAGTTGGAGATCCGAACCCCCTCCCCCACCCCCTTGCAGCTGGTGCGGAAAGAGGGTTACTTTGACAGTAACAACCAATCGGGTTCCCTTGATGAATGAAGAGTTAATTAACGTGTAATTTAGCTGATGTTTCTGGACCATTTTCAAACACAGCCCCGTGGATAGCACATTAAACGAATCCCACTCACATTTCCCAGCAACCGGTATACAGAGGCATACTGCCTCTGATACTGGAGGTAATCTAAAGCCATCATGACTAGTAGCCTTTGATAGCCGTATCCTCCATTAATTTGTCTAATCTCCTTTTAAAGCTGTCCCAGTCAGTGAGCCATGCTAAATCCGGCGGGAGGGGGTGTCTTTGGGCAAGATACTCTCAGTGGGGCCCCTTGTTTGAATGGACCCACTGCCTCTTCACCCTCACTATTGCTTCCTCACTGGGGGGCCAGGGGAGACATACCCTGCTTCTGATTGATAGATGGATAAATCCACACAAGATGTAGTTCTCAAGTGATGGAACCATGCAAGCAAATCATTGATCTCTCCTGAAGGTCTAGAAGTCTGTTTCTGTACTCCATATTTCAGCATTAAGGGAAGGACCATAACTCAGTGATGGAGCACATATTTTGTGTGCAGGATGTCCCAGGTTCCATCCCTGGTATCTCCAGTTAAAAGAAGTGGGTAGCTGGTAATGGGAAAGGCTTCTGACTGAGTTTCAGGCAGTGGAGGCCGGTGGCTCCATTTTCGGTGGGGCTGTGAATAAATTCTGGGTTTCAGTCAGAACCAGGCAGAATTCTAAAGGAGCTATCCAAGCTGAACCTTTTTATGGGAGGATAGGGTTCAGCACCTTGGATAGCTCCTTTCGAGTTCTGGATGGTTCTGACTGAAACCCAGAATGGAATCACAGCCCCACTGAAATTGGAGCCACCAGCTTCCACTGGTCCCAGGAGAGTGGGACCAGTGCTAGTCAGAAGAGGTGTTGAATCTCTATGAGCCCGAGGGCGAAATTCAATTTTTGAGATGCTCTTAGGGGCTCCATTCCAGGGGCAAAAGGGAGTGGGCCCAATATATCCCAAACATCAATAATACCAGAATATTGTAACTTAAAGCTCTTACTGACAGTGTCTAAACCTCAGGAGAGGCATTTCAACCTTTTAGAATGGGGGAAAAATCTGCACAAAAGCCAGGAAACCACAAAATAATTAGTGGTCAGGGAAAGGGGTGGGGCCATGAGAAGGGGGCGGGGCCTTCTGGGGAACCCCAGAGCACTAGAGTTGGCCTACAGGCCTGAGGCTCAACATCCCTGGAGTAGACAATACTTGGCTAGATAGAGCATTAGTCTGGCCTGATAGAAGGCGTCTTCTTACATTCCTCTGACAAAACAGAAGGAAAGGGAATTGATCTCTCACAACTCATTCATCTAATGAACTCCTTGGCAAGTTCCTTCACTTCTGTTTATTTTCACCACTGTTCATCAGTGTGACACAACCTCATGTTACTTCAACACTATTTGAGATGTGCTAATATTTATTCAGTGCTGTTTTTCTGTGGTTGGCAGGAGGGCAAGACACATCAAATCCAGTTAAACTTGCAAGGAATGTTTGGTCTGGCCCTGGGCTTTCAAAGGCTCGGCTCTTCTCTGCAAGTTTCGGCACTCATTTGCATACATATGTGATTGCATGCCCGGTTGAGGCAAGGACAAGACAGTCACCAGCCAAATGTCATTTCCTGGTGGATAAAAGGGGGGCTCAGACAGCACCATCGGTACACAGCACCATCTCAAAATGTTGCAGGCAAGTGTGTTTTCAGAGCAGGTTGCTCAACATGTCCACAGAGCTTAATGCTCCATAAGAAGAGCCGTGCTGGAGCAGATCAGTGACTCAGCCTCCCATTTTCCACTGTAGCCAACCAGCTGCTTCTGGGAAGCCGACAAGCAGGACTCTTCAGATGGTATCCAGAGAGCCACACTACCTTCTCAAGCTGGAAGCTGCAGGAAGCAATCATGACTAATAGTAGACATTTCTTCCATGAATTTGTTTGATCCCTCTTTTAATGCCATCTAAGCTGGTGGCCATCTAAAGGACAGCACACTCTGGCCTCATCCATCGGCTGGGAAACCAAAGGCCTCTTGGAGGCTGCACCCACTGCCTCCAAGGAAGAACATAATGGCGAGGTGGGAGACCAACCTCGCTCCATCCATCAGCCAGAGAAGGAGGTGCTGCTTTCCTCTTCCCTCCCCCTTCCTTTTTCTTTTTGTATTGTGCCTCTTAGATTGTGAGCCTATGCCTATCATTCAATATACATACGTTGCTTAGAAAATTTTAGCTGCTTTATGAAATAACAACAACAACAATAATAAATGTGGGCTCTTTGAAATCAATGGGACAAGTCGGGGCAAAAAATCCCAACTTTAAGTATAAGCTGATAGGATCTGAGTGTCATGTTTCCCTTGGTTCCCCTCTTTCCTTATGCACTCACACACACAAATAGAGAGGCTTCAGTCTCACGCCTTTAATTCATTATCAACAGGTTCGTTACAGATAGGGATGGGTGGATTCCCTACCTGCTGGTTCGTGGGGAATCCGCCCGTGGGGGGGAGGCGATCCATTCCCCCCCCCCCGGAATCCTCTTCGGCTGGCTCCACTCCACGTCATTTCTGTGGAGCTGCCAGCCGGCTCCGAATTGTCAGCGATACGGCCGCCATGCTGTATCGCTGGCTGAAGGGGACTGGCTGCAGATGCAAATGGCGTCCTGGATGCCATTTGCGTCTGCAGTCAGTTCCCTTCAGCCAGCGATACGGCATGGCGGCCATATCACTGGCAATCCGGAGCTGGAGGATCCGGCCGAAGAGGATTCTGCGGGGAGGCAGAGGTAAGTGTTCCATTCCGCCATGGACTCTTCATTGGAGTCCATGGCGGAATTCTCTGCCATCCCTAATTACAGATGCAAATCCTCGAAGACTCTCAGGCTACAAAGGAATGCCTCCAGGGGATTCAAATGGGAACACCAACGTTGCCTGCAGTTTGAAGTGAGGCTGGCTGGCTAGACTAACTTAGGGAGGGATATCCCACTCTTCCAGTGATGCTTCCCTATGTCATCTCTCACGCATCGCTAACCGGGTCGACCATCTGAGCTCCGCCCCTGACATTCCCTCTTAGTTCTGTGCAGCTGTCTAGCATCTCTTAGGTCACAGCCCCCACTCTCTTCCTCCTCCTCCTGGCTTCTCACAGAAGAGGGAAGGGGGGGTCTTCAGGCCTGGCCATCTGGGAGTTAGTAACCTCAGAAGCACACCTACCCATATCTGAACTGGCTTGGGAAAATACATCCCCTGGTTCTGGCTGTTCCTCTTCTGAATATGAGCTGCTAACTATCTCCCTGCGCTCAGAATCAATCCTGACACTGAGCTAGCAGTGACCAACCAAGAAAGAGATCTTGGGGGAGTGGTGAACAGCTCAGTGAAAATGTCAACCCAGCGTGCAGCTGCTATGAAAAAGGCAAAACCCATTTTAGGCATAATTATGAAAGGAATTGAAAATAAACCTGTCAAGATCATAGTGCCCTTATACCAATCTATGATGTAACCACACTTAGGATATTGTGTACAGTTCTGGTCACTGCACCTAAAAAAAGATATTGTAGAGCTGGAAGAAGTGCAGAAAAGGGCAACTAAAATGATCAAGGGGCTGGAGCAACTTCCCTATGAGGAAAGGTTGCAGCATCTGGCGAGTAAGGGGAGACATGATAGAGGTGTACAAAATTATGCATGGTGTGGACAAAGTGGATAGGGAGATATTTTGCTCCCCCTGTCATAATACTAGAACCTGGGATCATCCTATGAAGCTGATTGGTGGGAGATTCAGGACAGATAAAAGGAAGGACTTCTTCACATAGCGCATAGTTAAAGTATAAAATTCACTTACGCAAGATGTAGTGATGGCCACCACTTTGGATGACTTTAAATGGGGGTGGACAAATTCATGGAGGAGAAGGCTAGCAATGGTATGAATGCACATTTTTTCCCAAATGTATGCATCAATTCTGCACATCTTTGTAATGTATGCATTCTTTTCCCATTGATTAAAGCAGGTTTGTATGCATTTTTCACATTTTTCCCACACCTTTTACAAATATACATATGCTGTTGAACATCTCTCTTTTTTTTTTAATGTTTTGGTCCATGAATCACATTTCAAGCTCGGAAATGCATGGACTTTGACTGCAGATTGCATCTGAGTCTGTGTTCAGTCCGGAAGGTGTGAACTGAAATGAATTTCTCATACTTCCCTACCTACAAGAGATGCAGTACCCATCAGGTAGTCCGAGACAATCCCAGCTCCCACTCAAGGGCTGCCTCCAGGTTAGCTCTCACAGTCTGGCATGCTGATCCACTGTTCTTTCCATTTGCAAAACTGGCACCATCCAGCTAAAGCTGGTCAAGAGTAACTTACATCGGTTTCACTGGGACCTACATCACAATGAATTTGTTCCATTGGGACTTAGTCAGAGGAACAGAGGAATATCCTTCTATCAAGTCAGACAATTTGTCCCTCTAGGTCAGTGCTATCCACCCTGGCTGGCAGCAGCTCTCCAGGAACAGAAGCAGAAAGAGGTATTATTGGGGGTTGGACTCGATGGCCTTGTAAGCCCCTTCCAACCCTACTATTCTTTGACTCTATGATTCATCAATACCAGAGTGCAAACTATACCCATAAAACATGCTACCTCCAGTATCAGAGGCAGTATGCTTATAGAATCATAGAATAGTAGGGTTGGAAGGGGCCTACAAGACCATCGAGTCCAACCCCCTGCTCAATGCAGGAATCCTGCATGTACACCAGTTGCTGGGGAACATGGGTGGGGGGGTGCTGTTGCACTCATGTCCTGCTTGTGGGTTTCCCATGGGCAGATGGATGGCCACTGTGCGAACAGAATGCTGGACTAGCTAGACTCTTGGTCTGATCTGGCATGGCTCTTCTTATGTTCTTAAGTTAGAGAGGACTAACTTTAATCCTACTGATTTCAGTGGGTGAACTCTAAGCATGTGTATTTTGTGAGTATAGTTTGCACTCTGGTATTGATATGCAAGTACAAAAGGTGCAGTGAGAAGTAAGCCTTCAGGTCCTTGAAGGTGAAGGGTCAGATGATTCAGCTAAAGTTAGCCATGACCATGGCCAGGGGAAGGCCCATGGCATAGGGTTAGAGCACATATTTTGCATGCAGAAAGCCCCAGGTTCGATTCTTGCATCAGGTAGCAGGTGATCAGAAAGACCTCTTTCTGCTTCTGTTCCTGGAGAGCTGCTGCCAGCCAGGGTGGATAGCACTGACCTAGAGGGACAAATTGTCTGACTTGGTAGAAGGATATTCCTCTGTTCCTCTGACTAAGTCCCAATGGAACAAATTCATTGTGATGTAGGTCCCAGTGAAACCGATGTAAGTTACTCTTGACCAGCTTTAGCTGGATGGTGCCAGTTTTGCAAATGGAAAGAACAGTGGATCAGCATGCCAGACTGTGAGAGCTAACCTGGAGGCAGCCCTTGAGTGGGAGCTGGGATTGTCTCGGACTACCTGATGGGTACTGCATCTCTTGTAGGTAGGGAAGTATGAGAAATTCATTTCAGTTCACACCTTCCGGACTGAACACAGACTCAGATGCAATCTGCAGTCAAAGTCCATGCATTTCCGAGCTTGAAATGTGATTCATGGACCAAAACATTAAAAAAAAAAAAAGGTGTTCAACAGCATGTGTATATTTGTAAAAGGTGTGGGAAAAATGTGAAAAATGCATACAAACCTGCTTTAATCAATGGGAAAAGAATGCATACATTACAAAGATGTGCAGAATTGATGCATACATTTGGGAAAAAATATGCATAGAAATAATGCATGGATTTTTATGCAAAAAGAAAAAAAAGCAATGCTTGCAATATGATATGGACTCAAGTCAGAATGAGCTTCAAGATGGATGGCTTTAAAAGGGGGTTGGACAAATTCCTGGATGAAAAGGCTATCAATGGCTACTAGTCCTGATGGGTGTATGCCATCTCCAGTACCAGAGGCAGTGAGCCTATGTACACAAGTTGCTGGGGACAGGGGTAGGAGGGTGCTGTTACGCTCATGCCCTGCTTGTGGGTTCCTGGTTGACAGCTGGTGGGCCACTGTGTGAACAGAGTGCTGGACTAGATGGACCCTTGGTCTGATCCAGCAGGGCTCTTCATATGTTCATATGAGTTGCAATTTGGAGAATGTCAGCAAACTCGACTTTTGCTGATTTGCACAACTTTAATCTCTGCTGCATTGGAACATTGGTCTAAAATAAGTATCATTGTTGCTTTTGCCCTTTCAGGCTGGTGATGAAAAAGGATCCTTAGCAGGGGTGGGAGTCCCAAGAGTGGGTGATGGGTCCCTCAGCCTCCTGAAATAGGGTGTCATCTTGGGGAGAAGGCCTGAAGCTAACCTTTGAATGGTATTAACTGCCGTTGGTCACAGTTTGGGGTGTAGTAAGGTCCTGCTCCTCTTCTTCAGGTTCAGGATGTGAGTCTGACATAAAGAAATAAGAACAAAAACTATGTATATATGCAGATGATGCAGTACTAATGTAACATTGCCAGTGCTGTCATTAAGCACTTTCAAGGATGTTATCAGCATATATGGAAAACTTTTGGGGTACATTCAGATGAATGATCTTTCGAGCATCAAGGTTTATGCACATATGTCTATTCCAAAAGAACTCTGTTGGCTTCCTGTTCACTTCCAGGCCCAATTCAAGGTGCTGGCAGTTAACTTGAAAGCCCTAAAAGGTAGGGATGCTTGCGGAATTCAAGATGGACTAAAATGAGCTCAGATTTCTAAGAATCCGACCTGTGGAATCCAATGTGGAGCGACCCCCTCAGGCCATATGGAGTCTGTGGACTTTTGGATCTTTTTTCTTACTTTCCTGAAATGTATGCATATTTATTCATAGGAAAATATGCAAGTTTCTGCTGCGACTGGTAAATTTTGTTGTTGTTCAGTCGCGTCTGACTCTTTGTGACCCAATGGACCATAGCACACCAGGCCTTCCTGTCCTGCGCTCTCTCCCGGAGCGTGCTCAAGTCCATATTCATTGCATCAGTGATGCTATCTAGCCATCTCATCCTCTGCCGTCCCCTTCCCCTTTTGCCTTCAGTCTTTCCCAGCATCAGGGTCTTTTCCAGGGAGTTTTCTCTTCGCATTAGGTGGCCAAAATATTTGAGCTTCAGCTTCAGTATCTGTCCTTCCAATGAGCACTCAGGGTTGATTTCCTTTAAGATTGACTGATTTGACCTCCTTGCAGTCCAGGGGACTCATAAGAGTCTTCTCCAGCACCACAGTTCGAAAGCATCAATTCTTCGGCACTCAGCCTTCCTTATAGTCCAGCTCTCACAGCCATACATTACTACTGGGAAAACCATAGCTTTGATTATACGGACCTTTGTCAGCAAGGTGATGTCTCTGCTTCTTATTATGCTGTCTAGGTTTGCAATAGCTTTCCTCCCAAGGAGCAAACGTCTTTTAATTTCATGGCTACAGTCACTGTCTGCGGTGATCTTGGAGCCCTATAAAGTAAAATCTGTCACTGCTGCCATTTCTTCCCCTTCTATAAGCCAGGAAGTGATGGGGCCAGATGCCATGATCTTCATTTTTTTTAATGTTGAGTTTCAAACCAGCTTTTGCACTCTCACCCTCAACAAGAGGCTCTTTAGATCCTCTTCGCTTTCTGCCATTGGGGTGGTATCGTCTGCGTATCTGAGGTTGTTGATAACTCTCCTGACAATCTTAATTCCGACCTGTGATTCATCCAGTCTGGCATTTCTCATGATGTACTCTGCATATAAGTTAAATAAGCAGGGCGACAATATGCAGCCTTGTCGTACTCCTTTCCCAATTTTGAACACACAGGGAAAAGCTGAATGGAATGAGGGACAGTACACTAAATGTTACACACTAAGGTAAATTATGCAAATTGTTGCAAACCTTGTTACGAAATTATTTGTGTATTTTTCTACATGATGAAAAAAAATTGAATCCCTCTGTCAATGAATGACAGAACAAAAAGTGCCTGACAATCTGCAAAACACAGAGCAGATCTGACACAACCCATACATCCCTGCTAAAGGGATTGGGATCCAATTACTTGAAGAAGTGCCTGTTCCCATACCAAACTCCCCATGCATCAAGCTCTCCTGTTCCCATACCAAACTCCCCATGCATCAAGCTCTTCTGTCCCCATACCAAACTCCCCATGCATCAAGCTCTTCTGTCCCCATACCAAACTCCCCATGCATCAAGCTCTTCTGTCCCCATACCAAACTCCCCATGCATCAAGCTCTTCTGTCCCCATACCAAACTCCCCATGCATCAAGCTCTTCTGTTCCCATACCAAACTCCCCATGCATCAAGCTCTTCTGTTCCCATACCAAACTCCCCATGCATCAAGCTCTTCTGTTCCCATACCAAACTCCCCATGCATCAAGCTCTTCTGTTCCGTTCCCATACCAAACTCCCCATGCATCAAGCTCTTCTGTCCCCATACCAAACTCTCCATGCATCAAGCTCTTCTGTCCCCATACCAAACTCCCCATGCATCAAGCTCTTCTGTCCCCATACCAAACTCCCCATGCATCAAGCTCTTCTGTTCCCACACCAAACTCCCCATGCATCAAGCTCTTCTGTTCCCATACCAAACTCCCCATGCATCAAGCTCTTCTGTTCCCATACCAAACTCCCCATGCATCAAGCTCTTCTGTTCCGTTCCCATACCAAACTCCCCTTGCATTAAGCTCTTCTGTTCCCATACCAAACTCCCCATGCATTAAGCTCTTCTGCTGCAGCCCTTCTCCAGGTGCCCCCATTATCAGAGCTATGTTACTTAACTACAAAGGAAAGGTCTTTTCAGTGGTGGCATACAGATTGTGGGATGCTCTCCCCTAAGAAGGTTTGCTTGGCCCCTAACGTGCAGTCTGTCTAGCACCAGGCAAAATCATTTGATTTACTCAGGCATTTTGAATTGTTGTCATTTTCAGCTATGCTTTTAAATACTGTATTTGTTATTTTATTATTGCATTTTATATGATAATATACATTTTGACTGTGCTGCTCTGAAATCCAAACAGGATAAAGGGTAGTATATAAATGCTCAGGAGTAAAGAAATAAAGAAAGGTTGTCACAGAGAGGAAGGCCAGGATCTCTTCTCAATCATCTCTTCTCAATCTCTTCTTGATCAGAGTGCAGGACACAGAATAATGGGCTCAAGTTACAGGAAGCCAGATTCTGGCTGAACATCAGGAAAACACTTCCTGACTGTTAGAACAATACGACAATGGAACCAATTCCCTAGGGAGGTGGTGGGCTCTCCCACACTGGAGGCATTGAAGATGAGGCTGGACAGCCATCTGTCAGGGATGCTTTGATTTGGATTCCTGCACTGAGGGGTTGGACTTGATGGTCTTATAGGCCCCTTCCAACCCTACTATTCTACAATTCTATGAAATGATTATTTATTATTTTATTTAATCAGTACAAAGATCTAAAGAAATAAAGAAAGGATGGCAAGATACATCGGTAAGTAGATAACGGTCCACAACCTTTTTGGGCTGGTCAGCATATTTGGAATTTTGAGAGCACAAAATGGCTGCCATGAAGGGGGCTTCCCATTCATGAAATGGCTGCTATGGTAGGCTTGGCCAGCCACAAAACACCCATTTCCCAGACATCAAGCTGGTGAGGCTAAAAGAAAATGGGGAGAGCAATCCTATGGACCCTAGACAGTATCAGGTGAGGGGCGTGGCATGGGATAGTTCGGATTCCTGGATCCAAGGTTGGAGACAGCGCTCTGACCTTGGAGCCAAGAGTCTGAACTTCCCTCCCCCTCCCTCTCTCAGCCAGCATGCAAAGAACCATGCCAGCTGCTTCTCCAAGTTCACAAAAATGACCTCAGAGAGGATGGAAGGCGGGTGGTTCTGTGGGCGAGCAGGGGAGGGGACAGGGGAAGCGAAGATATGAGCTATTCCCAGTCTTCCACAACCTCCTTCCCTCCCCCTCTGCAGAGCCCTACCTTTTGTTGTTTATTCGGTCAGTCATTTCCGACTCTTCGTGACTTCATGGACCAGCCCACACCAGAGCTTCCTGTCGGCCGTCGCCACCCTCAGCTCCCCCAAGGTCGAGTCCGTCACCTCCAGAATATCATCCATCTACCTTGCCCTTGGTCGGCCCCTCTTCCTTTTGCCTTCCACGTTCTCTAGCATCAGCATCTTCTCCAGGGTATCCTGTCTTCTCATTTTGTGGCCAAAGTACTTTAGTTTTGCCTTTCATATCATTCCCTCAAGTGAGCAGTCTGGCTCGATTTCCTGGAGTATGGACTGGTTTGATCTTCTTGCAGTCCAAGGCACTCTCAGAATTTTCCTCCAGCACCACAGTTCAAAAGCATCTATCTTCTTTCGCTCAGCCTTCCTTATGGTCCAGCTCTTGCAGCCATAGGTTACTATGGAGAATACCATTGCTTTAACTATGCAGACCTTTGTTGTCAGTGTGATGTCTCTGCTGTTCACTATTTTATCAAGATTTGTCATTGCTGTCCTCCCAAGAAGTAAACGTCTTCTGATTTCCTGGCTGCAGTCAGCGACTGCAGTCATCTTTGCGCCTAGAAAGACAAAGTCTGTCACTGCCTCCACGTTTTCTCCCTCTATTTGCCAGTTATCAGTCAAGCTGGTTGCCATAATCTTGGTTTTTTGAGGTTTAACTGCAAGCCAGCTTTTGCACTTTCTTCTTTCACCTTCGTCAGAAAGTTCCTCAGCTCCTCCTCACTTTCAGCCATCAAAGTGGTATCATCTGCATATCGGAGATTGTTAATGTTTCTTCCTACGATTTTAACTCCAGCCTTGGCTTTATCAAGCCCAGCATGTCGCATGATGTGTTCTGCGTACAGGTTGAATAGGTAGGGTGAGAGTATACAACCCTGCCATACCCCTTTCCCAATCTTAAACCAGTCCGTTGTGCCGTGGTCTGTTCTTACCATTGATACTTGGTGGTTATACAGATTCCTCAGGAGGCAGACAAGATGACTTGGTATCCCCATCCGACCAAGAACTTGCCACAATTTGTTATGATCCACACAGTCAAAGGCTTTAGAATAGTCAATAAAACAGAAATAGATGTTTTTCTGAAACTTCCTGGCTTTCTCCATTATCCAGTGGATATTGGCAATTTGGTCTCTAGTTCCTCTGCCTTTTCTAAACCCAGCTTGTACATCTGGCAATTCTCGTTCCATGAATTGCTGGAGTCTACCTTGCAAGATCTTGAGCATTACCTTACTGGCATGTGAAATAAGTGCCACTGTTCGATAGTTTGAACATTCTTTGGTGCTTCCCTTTTTTGGTATGGGGATATAAGTTGATCTTTTCCAATCTGTTGGCCATTCTTGTGTTTTCCAAATTTGCTGGCATATGGCATGCATCACTTTGACAGCATCATCTTGCAAGATTTTAAACTTCAGCTGGGATACCGTCATCTCCTGCTGCCTTGTTATTAGCAATGCTTCTTAAGGCCCATTCAACCTCACTCTTCAGGATGTCTGGCTCTAGCTCACTGACCACACCATCAAATCTATCCCCAATATTATTATGCTTCCTATACAGATCTTCCGTATATTCTTGCCACCTTTTCTTGATCTCTTCTGCTTCTGTTAGGTCCTTGCCATCTTTGTTTTTGATCATACCCATTTTTGCCTGGAATTTACCTCCGATGTTTCTAATTTTCTGGAAGAGGTCTTTTGTCCTTCCTATTCTGTTATCTTCTTCTGCTTCCGCGCATTGCTTGTTTAAAAATAATTCCTTATCTCTTCTGGCTAACCTCTGGAATTTTGCATTTAATTGGGCATATATCCCTTATCACTGTTGCCTTTTGCTTTCCTTCTTTCTTGAGCTTCTTCCAGTGTCTCAGCAGACAGCCATCTTGCCTTCTTGGTTTTCTTTTTCTTTGGGACGTTTTTTGCTGCCGCCTCCTGAACAATGTTGCAAACTTCTGTCCATAGTTCTTCCGGGACCCTATCTACTAAATCTAGTCCCTTAAATCTATTCTTCACCTCCACTGCATATTCATGAGGAATATTAGTGAGCTCATATCTAACTGCTCTGTGGGTCTTCCCTATTCTCTTTAGTCTGATTCTAAATTGTGCAATCAGAAGTTCGTGATCTGAACTACAATCAGCTCCAGGTCTTGTTTTTACCAACTGCATAGATGTCCACCACCTTTGGCTACAAAGGATGTAGTCAATCTGATGTCGGTGTCGACCGTCTGGTGAAGTCCATGTATAAAGTCATCTCTTAGGTTGTTGGAAGAAAGTGTTTGTTATGCACAGTGAGTTGTCTTGGCAAAATTCTATCAGCCTATGTCCTGCTTCATTTTGTTCTCCCAGACCATGCTTGCCTGTAATTCCAGGTGTCGTTTGACTACCCACCTTAGCATTCCAGTCTCCTGTAATGAAAATAATGTCTTTTTTTGGTGTACTATCCAGTAGGTGCTGCAGATCCTCATAGAACTGATCTACTTCTGCTTCTTCAGCAGCTGTGGTTGGGGCGTATATTTGGATCACTGTGATGTTAAATGGCTTAACCTGAATTCGAATTGAGATCATTCTGTCATTTTTTGGATTGTATCCAAACACTGACACCCAAAATGTCTATATTTAATCTTGACATCTCCCCAATAACCACATCCAATTTGCCCTGGCTCATAGAACTTAAATTCCAGGATCCTATGGTGTGTTGATCTTTAGAACATCGGATTCGTCGTTCACCACCAGCACCATCGGCTGCTAGCCGTCCTTTCGGCTTTGAGCTAGCTGCATCATCACATCTGGGGCTAGTTGAATTTATCCTCTGTTCCTCCCCAGTAGCATTTTGACCATCTTCCGACCTGGGAGTCCCATCTTCCGATGGTATACCGACATATCTCTGGTTGTACTGATCCATTTAGTTTTCATGGCAAGAATACTGGGGTGGGTTGCCGTTTCCTTCCCCAGGGATCGTATTTAGTCTGACCTCTCTGCCATGACCTTCCCGTCTTGGGTGTCCCTTCACGGTTTAGCTCATGACATCACTGAGGTGCTCAAGCTCCAGCACCACGACAAGGTAACGATCTCCTTTGCTGGAGGAGCCCTACCTAGATGGGCAAAAATGCCCATCCAGCAAAAATTCAGATTGGGAGAAGCACGCAGGCAAAGATTGCCTCCGTGCTCTTCCGGCTCTGCACAGGATGTCTGTCAGCCTCCAAGTTCCTAAGTACCTAAGCACAAGGCAGAAGTAAGCTCTGTGTCTCAAAACACAAAACCATTCTTTGGAACCCACAGGTTTGTGCTGCTAGACCTATTTCATGGAAGGCAAATTTCCAAACAAAGCATGGGACTGCAGCCACACTCCAACTTTATTTACACAGAATGCCTCCAGGGGCCTTTCTTCTCAGAAATAAAGAAGAAGCAGCTCTGGAGGACCGCACCCTACGTTGCAGCATTCTGGCCTCCCAGTTAATTTTCTTTTAATTCAAAAAACCTTTAAAAGTTTAAAAATATCAGGAGGGGCAGGGAGCCTGGTGGGCTCTGAGGGAGAAGTCCGCAGGCACATGGGTGTCTATGAACACCATGTTGGGGACCCCAGAGATAGATTGTTGAAAAGATAAAACTAATCACATATCTTGATAGCATACAAAAGCAGTCTTGTGCCAGGTGAGCAACAGTCTAAATGTAGGGTGGCCATGTGTCCTTTTTTACAGACAGTAGTCCTCTGTTTGAAGGGCTGCCAATGGACTGTCCTCTATTTTGAAGGCAACTTCTACTTGAAGGGCTGTCCAGTCCAAGTTTGGTATAAAGATAAAAAGCCATCTGAAGGAAGAGCTGGGCCTTGAAGTTGTTCATCCACAGCCCCTGGACAACAGACTGAGCAAGGCATGTGATGCACCCGGTCACATCTTCGCACTAGGGTGAGATGTACTTTATTTCTAATTTAATTGTAGTCATTCTTCCTAAATTTGCTTCTCTCTATACATTAGCATAGGCAATTTTTATACAAATTGGTGTCCTCTTTTGTGCTTTTTTGGGGTGATGCATTCCTCTTCTTTGTCGATTTATACGTGGCCATCCTTTCTAACTGAAATGCATACAAGGAATGATGATCCAATGAAAGAAAACTTTAGTCCTATTCAAGAGTTCAGCCTGAACACATGAATGCACAAAGTGCATAGGGGACTGAGGGGCGTGCTTGGCAGTCCCACCTCCAATGTCTCTACAAACAGTGGTCCTACCCCTCCACTCCTGTCCTTCAGCTGAATGCTCTTAGAATCTCCCTTCAGATCTTGGCACTGAATGTGCAAAGGTTGGTTGTGGAGGGGCAAGGGCAGTGTGCATGGGGACATTGGGAACAGGAGTGGTGCGTGCATCCCAGGCTCCCTACATGCATTATGTCCTTGAGTTTTCAGGCTGAATGTCTGAATAGGGCTATTAAGAAAGATATGGAACATTGGTCTAAACTTGGTGTCCTCCAGGTGGTTTGGACTACAACACAAACCCTGACCATTGGTCATGCTGGCTGGGGCTTATGAGAGCTGTAGTCAAAAACATCTAGAGGTCACAGGGTTGCCTACCCCAGTCTGAAAGAAGAGTGTTCTTTTTTTTTTTTTTAAGAAAGAAGTGAGAGGGGTTTGGTAAAAATATAGCCAGAGGATATGTCCATGTGAGGAGAAGATGGATCATAGCCTCTACAGGGATATTGGAATACCCTCCCCAAGGAGGAAGAGGAGGAGGAGGAGGAGGAGGAGATATCATCATCATTATCATAAATATTTATATGTTGCTTCTCATTGAATAAATCCCAAAGTGGTTTACAAAGAAATACAAAAAACAAAACAAAAACAAAACACAATATGTATATTCTCCATTTTTTGTTGTTTTTTATGAGATCTCTAAAGATGGCATTATTCTGGTCTGCATTTGGATAATTTTATGGAGCTCTATTTTGGCAAATAATTATCCACTATCATTATATTTAATGCTGGTATGTTATGCCATTTCAATTTAATAATGTGATTTTTAAAATTAATGTTGCATTTTTTTATTGTGTATGTAAGATGCCTTGTGATGTTTTATAAAGGCAGGGTTAAAAAAATATATTCTGGGTAGAATCTTATGCATGTTTAGTCAGAAAGACTTTTTTTCTGTCTAAACATGCATAGGATTGTTCCCTAAAAATAAATAAATTATGGAGCAAAGGATTTGATTTTAGAGGTTTATATGATGGAAGTTTTCTCTCTCTCTCTCTCTCTCTCTCTCTCTCTCTCTCTCTCTCTCTCCTGCTCTTCTAAATTTACTACTCTTTAACTAAAACAAACAAGAAACTACCAAGCTTCTTTCATTTTAATTTTCAGTGAACAACAAAGACATTGGGATAGATTACCGAAGGATGAAACTTCACTTATTCGACTTGATTTGAAGAGGCTCCTAGGACCAAGCAACTTCTCGTTAAATTCCTTCTAGGGAGGAATCAGAATTAAGGATCTGGAAGAATACATAAAATGTATGCCCAGCTACAAAAACAGAGCGGCATTTCCTCTGTGTGGCCTGACTTCTTGCCACAGTGGTTGTTCAAGAACAGGGCTTCTATTTGGGCATATGGGTGTCTGAAGGCCCTGGAATGTCGATCACTGAAAGGGACCACTCAGGATTCCATTGCCGCTTCTCCCAATCTGTAGTCCAAACACTCCATGGCTTTGAGGCAGCGTTGGAAGCAACAGCCCAGTTTGGACCACACTATTTATTTGTTTTTACACATTGTGAACTAACGTTGGTTACAGTATGTACAAGCTTGATCAGAGAGCACAAGCGGCCTTCTGTCTGGGGATGGGATAAGAGGATTTTGAAATGAAAATATGCTTGTCAAGGGAAGGTCTCTCTCCCCTGCCACTGCTCCCATGTGCCTGGAGGGAACGATTTGCTGCAGTGTGAGCTGGAAAGCGGGGGATAGTTTTGTTTGAGTTGGACAGGAGATTCAAAGCTCGTGCTGCCCTCCAACTGGCTGCTAAGGCTCGCTAGCAGCCAATGAGGATTCAGGTGGGTGGAATTATGGCAGAGGGATTACAGTCTGGCAGCTGATCCCCAGGCAAAAAGAAAGTACAGAAACAAATGAGGGCTTAAGTGAAAGGTGAAGTTATCTATAGGGATGTAGAACAGTTTTGTTTCATTTCAGAAAACATCTGAATGCATGCCTTTTGCAAGCCCAAATATGAATGCAAACGCATTTTGCAAAAAAAAACACCCCTGCATGTTCCCAAACTTGCAATCATTTAACTTTGGCGCTACAGAACTGAATGTGGATGTTTATGCAGTATAATAAGCTCTTGTATTCTTTCGTTAAAAGTGTTGTTTATCTGTTTAATGGAATTTTTTTTTTTTTAAATGTGCAATTTGAAATGCACATCTCCCTAAAAAATGCATTTTCGCACTTCAGGCAATGGGGAGAAACTGTGCACAGAAATGTGTACTTTTCCCATTCAAATGAACTGAAAAACAGGTCAGAAACAAAAATGGAAGTGAGCCGAACCGAGCTTCGGAGTACAGTTCGGAGACTTTTGATGAGCTTCAACATCCCTGGTTGTCCCATCTTTAGTTATGTATGATAACTTACCAAGATCTGCAGAAATTTCAAGCGTCCCACGTAGGGTGGCCACTTACACATCACTCAAAAAGAGGAAATGCATCACCCAAAGAGGGGACAGAAGAGGACACTTTGCACTTTGCTGATGTATATGTATGGAGGCAAATTAAGAAATAACAATACAATCCATTTCACCATAGTGTAGAATGTTGTGGCCAGGTGGCCTACGTGGCTGCCTGTTCAGTCAACTGCCAAGGCGCTCATGTTCTTAATGGTTCTTTCAACCAGAATTGGACAGGACAGCCTTTCAGACAGAGGATGGTCCTTTGGCAGCCCTTCAAACAGAGAGAAACACTTAAGAGAGAAAGGTAAAATTTGATGTGTAAAATAATAACTATTTTATTTCAAGTACTTTACAAAATCTCTATAAAGTTCAGTCATAAAAGAAAAGAGAAAAAAATGACAGTTCATTATGACTAATATTATGGCGATGATTTATATTTATTATTGAGCAGTATTAAACAGCTACTGAATCTGCCCTTGAAATCACTGTTTCTATATCCATCTCTTTTTATCAGCCCTTGCTGAGGGGATCACTGCATGCTCTTACATATTTTAAGCTGTGCTTATGACATGGGCAAAGTCCTGTACCACAAGGACACCGCTTTGACATCTAATCTTGCACTGATGCCTGATGACAGGGCCACCACCAGGTTTGGGGTGGGGTGGGGGGCTTCAGCTGGTGCACCCATGCAAGGGCACCCATTTTGGTGGGCAGACAGACTTCCTTCTCCTCCTATTTATTTCTGCCCGAGTCGTGTTCTCTGGCCCTGTTCCTGAGTAGGACACAGAGGGCATCTCTATACCAGCCTAAAATCCTGCATTTAAAATGGGGCTTTCTGCTTCTGTTTTAAATGCAGGATCACAACGACTCCCTTTTTCATGTGCTTCCTTTCCCCCCTTCCCTTTTCCCCTCCTTCTCCCCGTATCTGAGTCTTCCATATCTTTCATTGATCTCGCTCCTCTTCTTGCCACTTTTCCTCTTTTCATGGAGGGAATGCAAATGGAACACAATGGGGTAATTTGATAGCTCATTCTCTGCGATCTATTTAAAACAGAGCAAAGGGCATTTAGTGCAGGAAGCACATCGGAGGCTCACGGCATCATCTAAAGAGCCTGCAAACTTCTGTGATTGAGCCATCTCAATAGCAGGATAAAAGCTTGGTGTGAAGGAGCCCAGAGGTGGAGACAGCATCATCCAGTGAGCCATCCAGGACTTTCCAGGCCAGATGATGTGGATGTATCAGACTCCTTGGACTCAGTTGAGTTTCTAGGGATAGGCGACTCTGTCCGTTTCATTTTCTCCCGCATTCAAATTGGTAAAATCTGACATTCTTTCTCTCCTGAATATGAAGAACTTTGCAAACTTTGGTAAATTCTTATAGAAAATGAACTGGAAAAAATCCTCACCCATACCAGCCAAATTCAATAGGTACTGCTATTCCCAGCATGGAGAGGATCATGATAAGGGATGCTGGAGAAATCCACAATGGATTAGGGATGTTAGAGAATTCTGCCACGGACTCCAGTGAGGCTGGACTCTTTAGAATCCAGCCCCCCGGAGTCCGTGGCGGAACGGAGCAATTCCCCCCCCCACCCTGTGAAATTGTCCTGGGATGGACCCTACCTGGTGTGGCCATCTGGTCCATCCGCTGCCCCTGGTCTGAGGCCGCGAATGGCTGCCCTGGTCTGCAGCCACCATTTGCGTCCCTGCATTAGCTGTGATAGGCTATGTAAGTATTTACGTAGACTATCATGGCTAACGCAGGGACGCAAATGGCGGGCGCTATGGCGGCCTGGCCGGTGGCTTTGCAGACTTGCTGTGGAGCAGAGCCGGCCAGGGAGGATTCTGGGGGGAGGGACGGATTGCCTCCCCCCCCCCCGCAGATGCCCCGGACGGAACGGGGTAAGTAATTCGTACACCTCTACAATGGATTCAAATGAGTTTGGATTTCTATGAATTTGACCTGTGGATTGACTTTTTCTGAATCACATGGATTCTGTGGACTGTGCTTTTTAAAAAAAAACTTTTTGGGGGATTCGCTCAAATTCACACTTGCTCCAAAAATACGCACTTGTGCTAATGTGCACTTGCACAAGCAGAACAAATTTTTTGTACATCCCCCCCCCCCAAATCTGATTCCATCAATGAGAGGATGATGGCATGAAAGACGCCTTGCCAGTCTGAAAAACACAGGTGGAATGGATTTAACAAAATACGTACATCCCTGATCATGATGGATCTGCCTGCTATATAGCTGTTAAAGATGAGAAGCCTGTCAGAAAAAAAGAGGTGGCAAGCCTGATCCAGCACTAAGATGATGGGTTATGCAGGGTTCAAGCCCAGACTTTTAAGAGTTAAGTACTCAAGGCCCTTGGCCTGGATGGACAACCCTGTCCCTTTTGGTTTCTCCCACATTTAAATGTTTCAGTCTCAAGTTTGGAACCAATTACCTCGGGAGGTGGTGGGCTCTCCCACACTGGAGGCATTCAAGGCGAGGCTGGACAGCTATCTGTCAGGGATGCTCTGACCTGGATTCCTGCACTGAGCAGGGGGTTGGACTCGATGGCCTTGTAGGCCCCTTCCAACCCTACTATCCTATGATTCTATGATTCTAAGTTCTTTTTGTCCTGAATATGGAAAATTCTCACCCATCCTTTGTCTCACTCTTCCCCTTCTGCCCCAAAGCTGTAGGAGCCATCAGTTGTGGAATCAGCAGATGGCCCATTAATAGACAAGACAGCTCTGCTTGAGTGAGTTCCAGGCAGCATTGATCTGTCCAAGGACCTGCGAGACTCTTCCTGGCCTGGCCCATTGTGATCCTGCATAGCCAAACATGACACGGCTCCGTTGGACATGGTGCTGCTCCGTCAGACATGACACTAATACATGAGATGTGACACTGCTCCAGTGGATGTGTCCCTGTGCTTCCAGTACATGCCGCTGTTTTGGATTGGCCTCTCCTGGGAACCTTGAGCAGCGCTAGGACAGGGCAATCTGGACATATGGGCCAGCTGGCTGGGGACTGCTGGTGGCAATGACAACGGCGGAAGCGGAAGGAGGAGGAAAATCCGGTGGTGGCATAGAAGGATAAGGAAGGCCATGTCAATATTTATTTATTTATTTCATTTCTATACCGCCCAATAGCCGAAGCTCTCTGGGCGGTTCACAATAGCGGTTCCCTTCCAGTGAGTGTTAAGCAACTGCCTGGTTAGCTTTGGAGCACTAGAAAAGTGGACACAGGCAGCTGAATCAGTGGTGGAGGGCCCTGGGCAATTGCCCAAGACTGCCGCTGGTTGATGCCACACCTGCCTAATGACAGAGAATATGACCAGAGATGGGTGTCTTACGGGACATAACAAGAACAAACCCATGGCTTTCAATTGTCCAGTCCCACTCCTTCAGATTTAGTCTATGTAATTCAGGAGTGGGGAACCTCAGGCCTCAGGGCCAAATCTGGCCCTCCTGGGGTTCCAGTCTAGCCCTTTAGGCTTCCCCTGATACTCATGCCCCTTTCCCTTGGCTCCATCCCCTTTCCACCCAACACCAATTGTTTGGTGGTTTCCTGGCTTTTGTGCAGTCCCACCCCCCCTGCTCTAAAACACTGAAACACCTCCCCTAAGGCTTAGTTACAGGCAATGAGAGCTTTAAGGTGCAATCCTATGCATGCTTAGCATGGCTGGCTGGGGCATGCTGGGAGTTATAGGACTTTCTTCTGCCTAAACATACATAGGATTGTGCCCTTAAGCTACAATAGGTTGGGGTGTTTTGTGGTGGGTTTTTTTTTTTTTGCATTTTTGGCCCTTCCCCTTTGCCTTTGACTCCATCCCATTTGCCTATGCCCCTGCCCACCCACCCCCAAAGCTTTTCTGAAATTGAATTTGGCCCTCAGGCTAAAAGAGAGTTCCCCCCCCCCAATGTAGTTCAAGAGTCTGCCATAAAACGTATCTGGAGGTAGATGGTAAAAAATATGTGGCTCTTTCTGTTGGTGAGGGTTATTGCAGCTAAGCTACTACACCTGGACCTCCATTGCAGTTGTCCAGAGATCTGAAATGCCACCATAGTCTCCAGTAGTCTCCAGTTTCCATTGCAAACCTAATCTTGTTATTGGGAGAGTTCGAGGTTGCCTTTGGATTTTGGATGAGGATTTTAATGTAATGGAAGGGCTGGGGTTTGGGGAAAAGGGTGTCTCAGAATGCAACACACACACACACACACACTTTTTGAAAAGGCATGCCCCATTTTGAGTTGACCCCAGACCCCATCAAGCCTGGAGCCATATCAGCCATATAAGATCATCCTCAGCAGTCCTCCTCCATGAGCCCCTGCCAAAGGAAGTGAGGTGGGTGGCTACTAGGAGGAAGGCCTTTTCTGCTGTGGCACCCTGGCTGTGGAATGAGCTCCCTAGTGAGCTTCACCTGGCACCAGACTGTATTCTTTCCGGCGCCAGATGAAGCCCTTTTATTTTCCCAGGCATTATAGCATTTTAGCTTTCTAGACTTTTAGCTTTGCTGTTTTAAATCTGTATTTTAAACCCCTGCATTGCTGCTAGGTTTTATTCTGGTTTTATTCTGGTTGTATTGTTATACTGTGGTTTTAATGTTTTATATATCTTATATTGTTTTATTGTGCGCTCTTTGGTTTTAATTTTTGTGAACCGTCCAGAGAGCTTCGGCTATTGGGCAGTATAGAAATGAAATGAATGAATGAATGAATGAATAAATAAATAAATATCAAAATGAGGTTTGCTGACAGTCTCAGATGCTCAGAACTCTTCTTTGCCATTTCACCACTCTCACCAGCAGAAAGCAACAACAACTCAAAACCCCTTTCTAAAGGGGAGGAAGTAACCTGTCTGACTGTAAGGTAGGGATGTTTGAGGAAATTGTCCTTAGGGAATTCCTATATGAAATGATAAGATCTGTGCCTCGGCTTAATCAAAGCTTAGCTATCCACCAAATTTTGCACTTTTCCAAACGTTGCAACGCACATTTTTGGCAGTTTGACAGCACAATCACATACATGTCTATTCAGCTTTAAATCCCATTGAGGTCAATGAAGCTTACTCCTAGGTGAGTGGGTTCAGGATTGCAGCCCCACTGCTCCGAAGCTTCCAAACTCAGAGTCTTCCAAGATTCCTATGTCCTGCCAGGCTGAAACCGGCAGAGCGGGAGTAGCAGCGGAGGCTGTCTTTGCCTCCCCGTCCTCCAGTCTTTGGAGGGTGCATCAGAGCAGGAGGGAGGGAGGCTGGAGGAAGTTCAGGATGAATTGTATGCTAGCCTTTTCAGTCTCCTCCCTTCGCCGCCCATTGGAACACCCCCTTTCCCCTCTCTCTGAGGTTGATTTTCTGACCTAGGAGAGGAAGCTGGTAGGGTTCTCTCCATGCCAGCTGCGGGGGGTGTCCAGGTGTCAGATCTCTGACTCCCCCTTCTGAGGTCAGAGCACTGTATCTGACCTCAGATGTAGGAGGGGGGGAATCAGAACCATCCTATGGTCTCTGGAACGCTCACCAAGGGACCATAGGATTGCTCTCTAAATGTATCAAAATAAACATTTAGAGAATAATTTGAGTGAAAATACCCATTTAACTATGCATTGAGGCAAGGCAAAGCCTGAAAACTTTGGCCCAGCTCTACTTAATATACAAAAACTTGAGAAAAAGCATTAATACAAAATAAATACAAATCTATGGTATGGTCACACTTGGAATACTGTGTACAGTTCTGGTCACTACACCTAAAAAAAAGATATTGTAGAGCTGGAAAAAGTGCAGAAAAGGGCATGATCAAATTAAAATGATCAAAGGGCTGGAGTATCTCCCCTATGAGGGGAGGTTACAGCAGCTGGGATTGCTTAGCTTGGAAACCATGAGGGTAAGGGAAGACACGATAATGGTGTACAATACTATGCATGGTGTGGAGAATGTGGGTAAGGAGAAATTTTTCTCCCTCTCTCAAAATACTAGAACCCATTGTGGTCATCCCATGAAGCTGATGGGTGGGAGATTCAGGACAGATAAAAGGAAGGACTTCTTCACACAGCGCATAGCTAAACTATGGAATTCGTTACCACAGGATGTAGTTATGGCCACCAATTTGGGTGGCTTTAAAAGGGTGTTGGACAAATTCCAGGAGAAAAAGGTGCTCAATGGCTACTAGCCCTGATGGCTGTGTGCTCCCTCCAGTACCAGAGGCAGTGAGCCTATGTACATCAGTTGCTGGGGAACATGGGTGGGAGGGTGCTGTTGCACTCATGTCCTGCTTGTGGGTTCCTGGCCAACAGCTGGTTGGCCACTGTGTGATCAGAATGCTGGACTAGATGGACCCTTGGTCTGATCCAGCATGGGTTTTCTTATGTTCTTATGTTCTAACCATTTGGGAACAATGAAGTTCAAAGTGATATCAGGCCATCTGCATTCATCTATTTATCTGATGTTACTTTTTTCTTTTTGAAGTTCTCCTTTTATTTTAATTCTACTTACAGATTTTCTTATTTCCTTAAGGACAATGTTAATTGTGAAAACATAGGAGTGAATCCAAAGTTAGTCAGGCTTAGAATAGTTCCATTGAAATCAGTGAGTCAAGTCAGTCCTGACCATCCTAGGTCCCATTGATTTCAATGTGACTACTCTAAGTATGACTAAATCTAGATCCAGCCCAGTATAAACTGTGTCACAATTGACTGAGGACAGTTTTGTTGATCAAAAAGTTTTTAAGTGCTTAATCTAACCTTTTAATTGACTGAATAGTGTAATCCAATGGATGTCTACTCAGAAGTAAGTCCCATGAAATTAACTGTCAATTACTCCCAAGTAAGTGTGTGCAGCCCCTTCATGGATCACTGCCTTGTTGTGGTGAAGGGGCTTGCATAACTCAGTGAAGCCATAAGCTATGCCGTGCAGGGCCACCCAAGACGGACATGTCATGGCAGAGAGTTCTGACAAAATGTGGTCCACTGGAGAAGGAAATGGCAACCCACTCCAGTATTCTTGCCATGGAACGTATCACAAGGCCAAAAGATATGACGCTGGAAGATGAGCCCCTCAGGTCGGAAGGTGTCCAATATACTACTGGGGAAGAGCAGAGGGAATTTCAGAGCTGGTTTGAAACTCAACATTACAAAAACTAAGATCATGGCATCTGGCCCCATCATTTCCTGGCATATAGAAGGGGAAGAAATGGAAGCAGTGACAGATTTTATTTTCTTCGGCTCCAAGATCACTGCAGACGGTGACTGTAACCATGAAATTAAAAGACACTTGCTCCTTGGGAGGGAAACTATGGCAAACTTAGACAGCATAGTAAGAAGTAGAGACATCACCTTGCCAACAAAGGTCCACATAATCAAAGCTATGGTTTTCCCAGTAGTAACGTATGGCTGTGAGAGCTTGACTATAAGGAAGGCTGAGCGCTGAAGAATTGATGCTTCCATTCTGTGGTGCTGGAGAAGACTCTTACGAGTCCCCTGGACTGCAAGGAGCTTAAATCAGTCAATCCTAAAGGAAATCAACCCTGACTGCTCATTGGAAGGACAGATACTGAAGCTGAAGCTCAGATATTTTGGCTACCAAATGTGAAGAGAAAAGTCACTGGAAAAGTCACTGTTGCTGGGAAAGACTGAAGGCAAAAGGAGAAGGGGACGGCAGAGGATGAGATGGCTAGATAGCATCACTGATACAATGAATATGAACTTGAGCACGCTCCGGGAGAGAGTGGAGGACAGGAAGGGCTGGCGTGCTATGGTCCATGGGGTTACGAAGAGTCGGACACGACTTAACGACTGAACAACAACGAACAACAAAGTGTGTGCAGGATTGCAACCTAAATGTTGCAGTCTGATTTTTTTAATAGCTCCATGCTGGTGGCAGTAGGGGTGGGGGAAGAACCCTCCACATTCAACAGCCACAATGAAACATGAGGAATGGTGTAAAATCCCTTGGCACCTGATCTTCTGCTCTGCTCAGTATAACCCATACACACACACACACATCACTGCAACCCTGAAGGAACAGATTTTCCAAAATGAAATGTGTTGATCCCAGGAAAGAAGAGATACTCTCACTTCCAGAGAGCAAATCAGACATGAATCCTCATGGCAGTAAAACAACTTCCTTCCTGAAGAGCTAAGGTAAATAGGACAAGACTCTCTAGGAGAAAAAAAAGTTGAGTGGGCGACTGTGATTCAGGATTATCCTTAAACTAAGTCCACACTTCTGAACATTGTTTCAGATCAGTTTTTAAAATAAAAGAGTAAAAAAAAAAAAAAAGGCAGATAAAATAGATGGATGCAGGTGGCCTGATATCATCTTGGACTGTATTGTTTCAACATATTTAAAACATAATTATTGTTATGGAAGTATTCCATGTTCCATACACATTTATTTTGTATTAGTAAGAAGGAGAGACATCACCTTGCCGACAAAGGTTCGTATAATCAAAGCTATGGTTTTCCCAATAGTAACGTATGGCTGTGAGAGCAGGACTATACGGAAGGCTGAGTGCTGAAGAACTGATGCTTTCGAACTGTGATCCTGGAGAAGACTCTTACGAGTCCCCTGGACTGCAAGGAGGTCAAATCAGTCAATCCCAAAGGAAATCAACCCTGACTGCTCATTGGAAGGACAGATACTGAAGCTGAAGCTCAACTATTTTGGCCACCTAATGCGAAGAGAAAACTCCCTGGAAAAGACCCTGATGCTGGGAAAGATTGAAGGCAAAAGGAGAAGGGGACGGCAGAGGATGAGATGGCCAGATAGCATCACGGATGCAATGAATATGAACTTGAGCACACTCTGGGAGAGAGCGCAGGACAGGAAGGGCTGGCGTGCTATGGTCCATGGGGTCACGAAGAGTCGGACACAACTTAATGACTGAACAACAACAATGGTTTTTCATAACATCAACAGCCCAATGTGATAAAGAACTTTTTAAAGAAAGTGTTGAACCAATGGATTTGAGCAGATAAAAATGAATAGTCAGCCCATCTGAAGCTGTGTGTGGGGTGTTGGGAGCAAAGAGGACATTTGATCCAGTGGCTGTTCATGGGTCCATTGAGAAGCAGAGGTGGAGAGAAGCAGAGATCCCCCAGCAGTAGATAACCTGCACATCTGTTCTGGTTTTCCCCAGGTACATCTGTATGCAGCCTTTCTTTATCCAGGATTTCTCTCACTGATCTTCTCATTTGTCTTCAATATCCACTAAAATGGGAGAGTCTCGGTTTCTGGGTTGGATTACCTTGCTTTTGAGATTGCTCACTGAAGTTGTTTTAGATATATGTTCTTGTATCTTGTTCTGTTTTTTTAATAATGGAATTGGCTTTTAAAATCTGTATATTGTATCATTAAATGTTTTAATCTTTGTAAACTGCCCAGAGAGCTTTGGCTATTGGCTGTATAGAAATGAAACAAACAAACAAACAAACAAATAAGTATCTTCACTGCATTGTGGGGTTGTTGGAGAAATCTTCAACAAAATCAAATGAGCCTGGATTTCTATGAATCTGACCCATGGATTCCACAGCAGATTGGCTTTTCCTGAGTCACATGGATCCCACAAACTTGTGGACTGTTTTTTGTTTTTTTAAACTTTCTGGATTTTTTTGTTGTTGCAAATTTAGTCATAGAAAAATACATAAAATTAAAAAATACAGCTGAAATGCACTCGCTCCCCCCACACACATAGGCTAAAGCATGAAAATGCACACAGTGGGGGATTTGCACATTTTGGGGAGAATTTGCACATGGGGGTGCCCATTTTCACAAGTGCAAATTTGTGCAAATGCGAATTTGCACACATTTGGGAAATCGGGACAAAATCTGATTCCGCCAGTGAGCAGATGCCGGAATGAAAAGTACTTAACAGTCTGTGAAACATGGACAGAATGGATTTTACAAAATCTGTACATCTCTACTGCATTGCCCTTGTGGCAGTGAAGCCTCTGACACTGATTGGCTGAGCTGGTGTTAGTGGAATGTCCAAATATTCAGGGATCAAAAGCTGCCAGAATGTTCACAGCCAAACATTTGTGAGTGAAAGGTTAACGTTAAATTTGGTTGGGATTAAAATCCTCACACAGGCCTTAGGGACAGGAGTAGTTTTATGGAACAGGCTGTGAAGAGGCCACAGGGAACACAGAAGCACGAATACCGGTTGTCTGAAGAAAGAATGAAGAGTAGGAAATAGAACCTAAGAAAGGGGTGGTGGAAAGGAAAGATGCTTGAGAGAAAGGCAAAGGAGTCCAAAGACTGAGTTAAGAACTATTGAGAAACGTTGCTCTGAAGAAATGTTACAAAATCATTGCGACCTTGCAAACTTATGGAGGCAATAAAGACCAAGAAATGGTGGGAAATGTATGCTGAAATTCACATATTCATTTGAGCTAGCTCTTTGTCTGCAGGCTTCAAATCATTTATAAAATTGATGTGCCATGCAGAATCAACAGGCACATTGTCAAGACCGGCCCTACCACTAGGCAGAGTGAAGCAGTTGCCTCAGGCGGTAGATGCTGGGAGGTAGCAAGGTGTTGGAGGAGAGAGCTGTGCATCATGTGGCCTGCTTTGCACCCACCTAAGTTAGCTTGCTACCTTCAGGTGTAGTAGAGGATGGTGTCCCTTCATCATTGTTGAGGACAGATTTATCTCCCAGTCCAGCTGGCTTTTTTACATGGAATGGGAGCGGGCGCCATCATGTTCTTTTCCTCAGGCAGCAAAACGTCTTGGGCTGGCCCTCCACACTCTGCATAAAGATGCATTTTGGGTTTTTTTTTTTTTTAGTTTTTTTGAGCCCCAAATGACTCCAGAGTTCAGCTCTGTGTACTTGGCTTTATAAATGGACTTCATGTTCTATGGACTTACAAAACCAGGTGATTGCTTTGCTCTTGATATTATTTTAGACCCAGGACTGAAAATAGTCCTTCATACAAAGCTGTCTCAAAAGGGTCTTGCAAAATCTGATAAAAAATGTATGGATGTATTGTGAGTTTTCCAGTCAGGTCAGAGGCTGGATGCTAGACAGGAAATGATTTTGGTTTCACGAAAGGGTTAGATGTTTTGGCCAACGCAAACTAAATGCAAGCTGACACGAATCGGCTAATAATAAGTCAAACTGTGGGAGTGTCAATGCTCTATTTGAGCCCGATAAAAAGGTCTCTTTCGAGAGTGCTGCAGTTATAGTGTTTTGCCTTCTGATCTGATTTATTGAAATGACAACTGGAAATAGAGCTTGGGAACTCAGTTTGTGAAATAAGAACGGGGGAAAAAAGTGTGTGTGGTGGTGGTGGTGGTGGTTAATAACCTGCTGAAGGATATCATTGCAACTTTGCTTCCAGAATAAAATTAAAAAACAACAACAAAGCAAGTCATACAGCTGCTTCTCTGACCAACTGTGGATTTCAGTGAAAAGTGACTTGAAGCGACAAAGAAAACATAATCTGCCTGAATGAGCATATTCTCTTGCTTCAGCACTGAGGCTGCCTGTTCTTGATGGCACTAGGGACCCTTAAGTGATCTTGGGGAATCATGTGGTAAATCAGATCTGCTGTGTTAATTTAAAAAGCCTAACAATAATGTATTCTTTTGACCCAAAGGGGAAAAAATAGTACCACGGAGGTTTTAAATGTGTGTGTTTTATATATATTATTGTTGGGGTAAGGTGGGGGAAGAAGTTTACAGGACTCCATGGTTTCGAATCTGTTACCTCAGATGGAACACTGCCCTGTGTGGAAGGTGGTAAACTGAGCGTGAGGGGTGTCTTTTCAATGCAGATGGCACCCCGCTATGCGTGTGCTCTGCGATGTCTCCCTAGATAGAGCCAGAGGGAACACTAGAAGGGTTCAGGTGATCCCCCACCCTTCACATACGCACAGACCAAAATTACATATGTTCTGGCATATGTGTCTACAGTTCCCATGATGCTTTGTAAATAAATACTTGACCCAGAGGCAAAAAGGAAGCCAAAAAGGGGAAGTGACTAGTACAAATCAACCGAAACTATGCGATATCAAAGCCAGGTATGGAACCCCAGAATATTGACAGATTATCCACTTCAACACACTTGACAAGCATCATCATCATCAAGATTTCTTAGATGCCTTTCTGAAAAAAAGACCCAGGGTGAATTACAACAAACCTAAAACATACCAAATTTAAAGCATAGAATCATAGAATACTAGGGTTGGAAGGGGCCTATAAGACCATTGAGTCCAACCTCCTGCTTTCCAGATGAGGCCTAACCAGTGCTGAGTAGAGGGGAACTAGTACTTCCTGGGATTTGGAAGCTATGCTTCTATTAATGCAGCCCAAAAGAGCATTTGCCTTTTCTGCAGCCACATCACATTATTGGCTCATATTCAGCTTGTGATTGATAACAGTTCCAAGATCCTTCTCTCTTGTAGTATTGTTGAGCCCATCTTGTAACTGTGCATTTGGTTTCTTTTTCCTAGGTGCAGAACTTGGCATTTATCCCTATTAAATGTCATTCTGTTGTTTTCTGCCCAGCGCTCCAGTCTATCAAGATCACTTTGAATTGTGTTTCTGTCTTCCAAGATATTCACTATCCTGCTCAGTTTTGTGTCATCTGAAAATTCGATAATCATCCCAGCACCTTCTTATCCAAATCATTAATAAAAATGTTGAAGAGCATTGGGCCCAGGACTGAGCCCTGCCATACATCGCCCCAGTTTGAGAAGATCCCATTGATAAGCACTTTTTGATTCCGATTCTGTAGCCAACTGTGGCTCCACCTGGTAGTTGTTTCATCTAGCCCACTTTAAGCTAGTTTGCTCATCAGGAGATCATGGGGCACTTTGTCGAAAGCTTTGCTGAAGTCGAGGTATATTATGTCCACAGCATTCCCATGGTCCACAAGGGAGGTTACCTGATCAAAAAACGAGATCAGATTCATCTGGCAGGATTTGTTCTTGACAAATCCATGTTGGCTTCCAGTAATCACTGCATTGTTTTTAAGATGCTTACATGCTGATCGCTTTATAATCTGCTCCAGACTTTTCCCAGGGATTGATGTCATACTGACTGGTCTGTAGTTCCCAGGTTCCTCCTTTTTGCCCTTTTTGAAGATAGGGACAACACTAGCCCTCCTCCAATCATCTGGCATTTCACCTGCCCTTCATGATTTCTCAAAGAGAATAGACAGTGGTTCTGAGAGCTCTTCTGCCAGTTCCTTTATTACTCTAGTTCATCTGGCCCTGGAGATTTGAACTCATTCAAACTAATTAGGTGTTCCTTGGCCATGTGCCTAGGGGGCCGCGGTGGCTTAGTGGTTAAGATGCTGAACTGCAGACTGGAAGGTCGGCAGGACAGCAGTTCGAGACACGAGTGCTGCGTGACGGAGTGAGCTCCCATCTTCAGTCCCAGCTTCTGCCAACCTACCAGTTCGAAAGCAAGAAATTGCAAGTAGATAAATAGGTACCGCCTCGGCGGGAAAGGTAACAGCATTCCATGCACCTTGGTGTTCAGTCATGCCAGCCACATGACCACGGAAGTGTCTTCGGACAGCGCTGGCTCTTCGGCTTAGAAACGGGGATGAGCAGCGCACCCTAGAGTCGGACACGACTGGTTGGGGACACCTTTACCTTTTTTTTGACCATGTGCCTATCGATCTCAAGCTGCAATCCTGACCCTTCAGCCTGTACTTCGCCTTTGCCAGGGGGGTCATAGACCCTCTTTTGGGAGAAGACTGAGCCAAATTAGGAATTGAGCACCTCTGCCTTTTCTTTGTCGTCTGTTATCATTTTGCCATCCTTATTTAATAGCTGAACCACCATTTCTTTCCTCTGCCTTTTATTATGCATGTAGCTGAAGAAAGTCTTTTTGTTGCTTTTAGCATCCCTCACTAACCTCAGCTCGTTCTCAGCTTTAGCCTTTCTGATGCCATCCCTGCAATTCTGTGCTACCTGCCTGTACTCTTCCTTTGTGACATGGCCTTCCTTCTATTTCCTATATGTGTCCTTTTTTTTGTTTTCAAGTCATATCTAAGCTTTTTGTGAAGCCACATTGGCTTCTTCTGTTGTCTTCCCCCTTTTTTTCTTGTTGGAATTATTTGTAATTGTGCCTTTAGAGTTTCCTTTTTCAAAAACTCACACCCATCTTGGACTCCTTTTCTCGTTAGAAAAACAATTCTCCACTAAAATACCACCACTCCATAAAGCAACTAAAATATCAGTGACATCCATAAACAATTCAACAGATGCATTGAAGAGCCCATCATACGCCATCAAATGCTTGGGGACAGATTAAAGTCTTAAGCTGGCACTGAAGTGATAACAACGTTGGTGCCAGACAGCCCTTACTGGGGAGAGCATTACAAAATCAGTGTTCAGGGGAGTGCTACCAAAAAGTCCCTGTCCCATGTTGCGATCTTCTGAACCTCCTTCTCAGAGGGCCTCAGCTGTTGATCATAGTGTACAGGTAGGTTAGTAGTGGGAGAGGGGCTCCATCAATTCTTGCAGTTCCAAGCCATGTCAGGCTTTATAGGTTCAAACCTGCAGTTTGACCTGGGTTCAGAAACATGTAGCCAGTCAGTGCAAGCAGGTCAGAATTTTATTTATGCATTTATTTATTGCATTTATATCCCACCTTTTTTCCTCTAATGAACTCAAGGCAGCGTACATTCTCCTCCTCCTCCTCCTCCATTTTATCCTCACAACAACAACCCTATAAGGTAGGATGGGCTGAGAGTCTGTGACTGGCCCAAAGTCACCCAGTGAGCTTCCATGGCCGAGTGGGGACTAGAACCCAGATCTCCTGACTCCCACTCCAACACTCTAGCCATTACACCACGCTGAATTGGTGTTATATGCTCCAATCTTCTGGTCTCCGTTATCAATCTGTCCCCCTTATTTTGCACAAGCTGCAGTTTCCGAACCATGTTCAAAGGCAGCCTCACGCAGAGTGCATTGTGGTAGTCTAACACACCCACACGCCCTGCCCTTTTCACCTGATCTGACAAGTATGGCACAAACAAGGCATTCACAGCTTCTTTTTCAGACCCAGGCTGTGGAGGAAGAACTCCTGATTCTCAAGAAAATGTGTGAAAACAAACTGAGCCAGGTACCTAAAATAAGGTCCGACAGCCAGCAGTTTCTTTTGCCATGGGATTAAGGAACACATTCTTGGCTATGTGAAAGTCCTTTGAGAGCACAGGTTACTGGGAACAAGCAGTCAGTGAGCAAATTGGGGGAGGCAGGGAAACATAACTCGGGGAAAAACACCAGCCAAAGAACTGAACGTCTCCTAGATAAAACATAGCAATCATCGAGATTTGCTGATGCATGGGCACTCCTCTCTCCACCTCCTAGAAGCCTCCCCTGATCCGCCTCCTCTCCTCTCCTCACCAGAATTATTGCTGGCTATATTCTCCTTGGCTTTTGCACAGCCCACACATAAATCTGTGGATACACGATAAAGAAATCCAGCAGGTCCGGACACAGGAAGCTGCCTTCTACTGAATCAGAGCATTGAACTATCTAGCCCACTATTGTACTCAGTGACTGGAGGTGGCTGTCCAGGAGTACAGGCATGGGTCTTTCCTAGCCCTCCCTGGAGATGCCACAGATGGTACCTGGGACGTTCTGTGTGCAACTCACATGCTCTGTCACTGCGTCCCCAGTGCTCCCTCGCAAAATTGCCTTCTCACATGCCTATTAAAGGCATGATCCTCTCTGGATGGGCAAGTGATAACCTTGGGGCAGGGCCATAGCTCAGTGGCAGAGCACATGCTTTGCTTTGCATGCACAAGGTCCCAGATTCAATCCCCAGCATCTCCAGGTAAGGTTGGGAAAGACTTCTGCCTGAAACCGCAGAGGGCTACAGCCAGTCAGTGTGGAGTGTAGGCAATACTGAATCAAGGGTTTCAATACCCTTGAAAGACCAGGTCCGCAGCCTGGGGGTCATTTTGGACTCCCAGCTGTCCATGGAGGCTCAGGTGTCAGCTGTGAGCCGGACAGCGCTGTATCAACTCCATCTGATATGGTGGCTGCACCCCTTCCTTCCCGACCATCTGCTCCCATCGGTAGTACATGCCCTGGTCTCCTCTCGTTTAGATTACTGTAATGCGCTCTACATGGGGTTACCCTTGAAGATGGTTCGGAAACTGTAGCTGGTACAGAACGCGGCGGCTCACCTGATTAAAGGCAGCCACCGGCGAGATCACATCACTCCAGTGCTGAAGGAGTTGCACTGGTTACCAGTTGTTTTCCAGGCCAAATTCAAGGCGTTGGTTTTGACCTTTAAAACCCTATATGGTTCCGGCCCAGCCTATCTTAAGGAGCGCCTCCAGCAGCACCAGACAGGCCACTTAACAAGATCAGCCTCGGATGGCCTCCTCTCTGTCCCATCAGCCAGGACAGCTAGACTGGTGGGGACGAGGGAGAGGGCCTTTTCTGTGGCGGCCCCCACTCTGTGGAACTCCCTCCCTAGGGAACTCCGTCATGCCCCCTCTTTAATGAGCTTCCGTCGTGCATTAAAAACGTGGTTGTTCAGGCAGGCATTTGGGGTGGGTTAGGGTATTTTAGAAAATGTTTTTATGGTAGAATTTTATTGTTTTAAACTGTTTTATTGTATGTTGTACATCGCCCAGAGTGGCTGGGTGACCAGCCAGATGGGCGATTAATAAATTTAATCATCATCATCATCATCAGATGGACCAATGGTATGACTTGGCTTAATGTGGCACGCAGTTGGAGTTTCTCCGCAAAGAGATGTCGCCACTGAGTTTGACACAAAGCAGCCTTCTGCTGTTCCCAATGGGTATAGCTCAGTGTAGATCTGAGTTCTCATTCCCAGAATACTTCGCTAGACAGGGAGAAGTTATATATATATATCAATCAAAATATTTGTAAGCTGTCTTTCTTTTAAAAAGATGCCCAAAGTGTCTAACAGGAATGAAATTGAAACAAATAAACAATCAGAAAAATAAACCCAAATAAAAACCCATTAAAAATGAAAGCAGAGAGCAAGCGAGAGAGAGCGAGACAGCGCGCAAGAGCGAGACAAAGAGAGAGAGCAATAAAGGCCACTCAGAATCAAGTTGCTAGCTCCCCACAGGCCTTCCCAAAGAGCCACCTTTTCACGTGGTGGCAAAGAAGAAACACTGAAGATGCTAGGGAGGGCATTCCAAAGCACAGGTGCTTGAGAAGGCCCTATCGCTTTCCCCCACCTGGTGGGGAACAGGACTTTTGATGCTGATCTGAGTGTGTGCCTATGGGAGGAGATGGTCCTTCGGGCCAGGCCAGTGCTGGGTCCAGGTTTTTGAGGCCCCTTGGGCAAAACACCCTGGATGGGCCCCCTTCATCAGTGAGCCTATCTTCTCACTGCCATCATCACCAGCTGCTGTTGGTGATGGCTTCCTCATAATTCCTCAGCTTCCTCATAATTGCTACCACTTGCTTGCTTCAGAGGCAGAGAGCCACTGAGCAAGCAGGCCATGGCATCTCCTGCTCCTCCTTCTCACCACCACTGTTGTCTGGGCCAGAGTGAGAGGCAGGTGAACAAGCAGGTTGCAATGCTGAACAGGAGGAGCAGCTCCAGGGGGTTCTTGTCAGTGAGACCCTGCTGGAGTGTGAGCCCTTGGCAGATGCTCGACCGTGGCTACCCTTGATGCTGTCCCTGTCCCAGGCTGTTCTCCTCCCTTGGTCTCTTTTAGCAAATAAGGGCAGAAGTAAATACTTGCAGTTACACACAAGGCTGTTTCTTTGCCTGCTGAGTGCAGGGAGTCACTTTTGTTCTCACATCTGAATGAGGTGTTGGTTAAAGCTGGGCTCAGAGCTTGGCTTGGGGCTCAGGCCTCACGCAACCCACCTAATAAGGTCTTCTCGTGGTTGCAGTTACCTAAGGCTGCCATCCCCACCCCAGCACAGCATTCTGTGGTGGCTTTAGTTCTAGTCAGTTGTTCACAAAGCAGTTAAAATCTATGTGTGAGGAGAAGGAGTGCTGCACGCCCACTCCTTCATTGTGTTTGTCACCCTCAACTTGGGGAGGGTGACCGCCTGAATAGGAGAGCCTCCTGTATCTGTGGAGGCTCTCGACCTGAACCAGAATGTGGAAAAATCCTCATTCTAACGGAATATCGCCATGAGATACCCTGATGGTGGGCCTTCCCAGTAGCGGGAAACCCTCCCTTGTGCAGTTCTGGAGGAAGAAAATGTGGCATCTTTCAAAGACCTCCTGAAAACACCCTTGTTCACCCAGGCTTTCCCTGGGCTGTAATGGAATTAATCATGCTGCTCCCGCTTGCTGCGCCTTGTATTGTTTTTATTGTAACTGGAATTGTTTTTAATGTTGTGTTTCTAATATTGTACTTTAAGTGTGATTTTAATATTTATAGGTAAAATGCTTAGAGATTTCATTATATTTAAATTACTTTAAATTTAAAGTATGTAAATATTACAAATAAATAAATAAATAACTTCTGGCTCATGTGGAGAGCCTCCACGAGTTGAGGGCGGCAAATGCGATGAGGGAGAGGGGCAGGGCCGGAGCCCTCCTTCTCCTCACGCAATGCTTTTAACCCCTTTGTGAATACCTGAATAGGGCTTTTGGCAGCCCTCCTCCATTGTACTACCTAGTGGAGGATCAGCTGCTTGTAGGGTGGCCATGTGTCCTCTTTTACAGAGGACTGTCCTCTATGTTGAAGGTGTGCTCTCTCTGAAGGACTATGCAGTTTAAATGACAACTAGCTCTACCTCTCTTTCTCATCAAACCCAGGTGAGGCAGTGGCTGTTCTGAATCAGTGCCTGGGCACGGTAATGGACTGGATGAGGGCCAATAAACTGAAGCTCAATCCAGACAAGAGGGAGGCACTGTTAGTGGGTAGTTTGTCTGCCCGGCTAGATGATATTCAACCTGTTCTGGAGGGGGTTGCACTCCCCCTAAAGGATCAGGTTCGTAGTTTGCAGGTGCTCTTAGATCCAGAACTGTCACTTGAGGCACAGGTGAACTCAGTGGCACGGTGCACTTTCTATCAGCTTAGGGTGGTATACCAACTACGCCCTTATCTGGACAGAGATAGCCTAGCTACAGTTATCCATGCGCTGACAACTTCTCGTCTGGATTACTGCAATGCGTTATAGGTGGGGCTGCATTGAAAACGGTCCAGAAACTTCAGCTGGTCCAAAATAGGGCAGCAAGATTGTTAACAGGGCCTGGCCAGCGAGCTCATATTATGCCAGTACTTTCCCATCTGCACTGGTTGCCAGTCCATTTCCGGGCCCAATTCAAAGTGCTGGTGTTAACATTCAAAGCCCTTAACGGCTTGGGGCCAGGTTATCTGAAGGATCACCTCCTCCCATATGTGCCTGCCCAGACCTTAAGATCATCATCAGTGGCCCTTCTCCATGAGCCCCTGCCAAAGGAAGTGAGGTGGGTGGCTACTAGGAGGAGGGCTTTTTCTGCTGTGGCACCCCGGCTGTGGAATGAGCTCCCTAGTGAGGTTCACTCGGCACCTACATTGTATTTCTTCCGGCGCCAGGTGAAGACTTTTTTTATTTTCCCAGGCATTTTAGCATTTTAGCTTTCTAGACTTTTAGCTTTGTTGTTTTAGATCTGTATTTTAAATCCCTGCACTTCTGCTAGGTTTTATTCTGGTTTTATTCTGGTTGTATTGTTATACTGTGGTTTTAATGTTTTATATATGTTCGATTGTTTTATTGTGTGCTCGTTGGTTTTAATTTTTGTGAACCACCCGGAGAGCTTCGGCTATTGGGCAGTATAGAAATGAAATGAAATGAAACAAACAAATAAATAAACAAAATTAAAGAAACAGAACCATCAGAAGGAGGAGCTGGGCCTTGACGTTACCCATCAACAGCACCTGAGCAGCAAACCAAGCAGCAGGGCACACAGGTCACCTGGCCACCATCTTCTGCACTAGGGTGAGATGTACTGTATTTCTATTTACATTATAATAATTATTTCTAAATTTGCATCTAGAGCAATGATGGTCTTGTAGGCCCCTTCCAACTCTACGATTCTATGAGTCTATGATCTATACCTCTAAATTAGCACATGCAAATCTTATGCAAATCACTCTCCTCTTTTGTCCTCTTTTTGTGATGCATTTCCTCTGTTTTGGTGATTCATAAGTGCCCCCCCCCCCAGCTGCTTGCCTAGCGCGGGCCAAATAGGAATTTCCTAGCTCTCATTCCCTAATTGGGCTTAGGAGGGGAGCTCACCACTGCGGTGTTTTTGCCCTGCTCTGCACTGTCAGGTAGGGTGGAGGTCATATCTGGAACTGGATCTGATTGGCTTTATGAGGTCATAATGGGCAGGCTCCGTGGAGGATGGGGAGACAGAAAGAGTTGAGTAATGCTGGTTGGAACCTTTGAAGCATGTGAGTGCTGACGGATGGCTTATCTAAACCAACCTCTCACAGCTTACCAGCCTGAGAGGATCTGGCATGAGACCTTTCCCTGAGTAATGATGGACTCATTTACTCGCATCCCCCAAAGCTTACCTCATATGGGCTGGCTTACGCTAGCTGAGCTTCCTTGGCACATCTTTAAAGTATATCGGCAGGGAAGGGGAAGAAACAGTTAGTTTAATTCATCCGATGCTTGTAGCCAAGACAGAATTGCTTGACCAAGGTAGGCAACAGGGGGCACTCTCTCCCAGCTCCTGCCTTGTTCGATAGTTTACTAGCACAGAGGGGAAATGGCATTTAAATAGCAACTTAGGTTGCAGATCAGTCTTTTGGAATTAATAAAGTTGTGACCCTAAGTTAGTTCATGTCTTAGGGTGTCACAAAAATGCCTCCATACATCTGGAGTAGAATTTCCCAGTTCTTGTT
This sequence comes from Heloderma suspectum, assembly GCF_057233095.1. Taxonomy (NCBI): domain Eukaryota; kingdom Metazoa; phylum Chordata; class Lepidosauria; order Squamata; family Helodermatidae; genus Heloderma; species Heloderma suspectum. The sequence continues at coordinate 25,368,616 of NC_139467.1, forward strand.
TAAGTATCATTGAGCTAGATATTTTAAAAAAGCACATCTTCTCCATTATAAATATTAGAGAAAATGCTATGTATCCTGCCAAATTGTGAGCGATTTGGGGTGGCTTGCGGGAAAGGAAGTTATGCTTATTTATTTAGGTTGAAATTTAAAAAATCAACAGCCAGTGATCCTCTGCTGACTTGGCTAGGGAAAACTGACCATTCTTTTTCTTCCATCTTGGTGGCCAATTAGCATGACTTAGCCACATCTCTGCATTCCTCCTCAAAGGTATTTATCTTGGTACACTGAAAACACAAGCACTGGTATGTCCTGCTGGAGTTGAGTTGGGGCCAAAAAGTTAGCAGATTTAAAGATCACTGCTCATTCCCATCTCCAGTGGAGACACTTCTTTAAAAAGTCAAGTATGGAAAGGTAGAGTAAAGCCGCTTTGATCTATGAAAGGCTCTCGTGTTACCTGTATATTTCTCTACACACCACACATCTTTGAAGAAGGACAGTGTTGCAACGATTTCATTGTTTAGAAGTTGACAGGACAGATGGTTTAGGGATGGATGATGACTGAAATGCTGATAGACGGATCCAGGGTCCAGTGGAAGATGTAGGATGCACAGCCTACATATGCTTGCTCAGAGATAGAGACAGACAAGTCAGTTTTGGTTTCTCTCCGTTTTTCGTTTTTCTGATCTTAGGCTGGCATTGTCCCAAACATTGTATGAAAAATTTGTTCATATTTATGTGTGTATTTCTCCTAATATAGACATTTTGTTTTCAATTTTGCCCCAAATTCATAGTTTTTGCAAGCCATTGTCCTAACACAATGCTCCCCGCTCCCTGGAGTGATTCTACCTTCCCACCACCTTGTCACAAGCTGCTATTGCTCCTCATTCTCTTTCTCCTCATTGCTCCAAGTCCAACTTGACTGCTTGACAGAGCCAGGGAGCAAGCAGGCTGCTCCTTCTCACCCCCACTGTTGTTTGGGCAGAAGAGAAGGCTGGTGAACAAGCAGGTTGTAATGGTGGAGAGGAGGAGAAACTCCAGGGGGCTCTTGTCAGTGAGTCCCAACTACGCCTACCTTTGATGCCAGCCCTGATCACAACAAATAGGACCAGCAGATCAAAGATCTAGGTAAACCTTCAGAATAAAATTGCAAAGTGGCCTTTAAAAGGTTTTCAGATGCTTTTAAAAAGGCATAAAATGAGGACAAGAGTTTGTCTGGCACCTAAAAGATAACAGAGGAGATGTCTACAGGGAGGGAGTTGTACGATTTGCATGTCACTAGGGATGCTGGAGAATTTTGTTTGGTCTGCATTTTTAAGCAAACTGACTGAATTTGCACTTCCCAAACTAATATGCGTATTGGAACACAGCTATCCTTCAGGTTCTGAGCTTTTCCAAATTTTGTTATGCTGTTCTCAACTCCAACAGCGCACACAAAATAGGGGTAGTAGGGAAAGTTGCATACAAAAATGCATATGTTAGGGAAGGTTGCATAGGCAAATGTGTTTATTAGAGAAAGACGCATACAAAAATAAATGCAAGAATAAATGCAAATTTTCATTTTTTTCTGGTAAAAACACCAGAATGATGTTGGACAGAATGGATTTATGACTGAGTACACGTGGAGCTGACCTGGACTGGATATAGACTGATTCATAAATACCTGGTGTCACCACAAAAGACCCCTTCTTCAGTAGACATTTGCCTAACCCCAGAAAGCAGGGACGTATCAAGAAGGGTCTGTGAAGCAAATCTCAATGAGCATGCAAGATTACGACACTAACTGAATTCAGACTGGTGCAAATGCTACGGCAGCTGAAGACTTAGGGTGCAGTCCTATCAATTATGCCCTCAATGATTGTAAGCCCCCAAACTTAGAGGTTTACGGTCATCCAATGCAAGGTGGGAGGAGTGGTGGTGGTGATCTTTTCTTGCTAGATGGGCTTCTTTGCCCATAGCTTGTATTCTGGCCTCTCCTGTCTCCTCTCCTCCCCTGCTTCAGGAGAAGTGAAGTAGCAAGGCCCCCTGCATCAACCTGGCTGTGACCACCGACTATTTGGCTCCTCCCATCCCAGAACTGTTTCCATCGGAGTCCATTCCACCTGGCTCCATCAGAGGGAGAGTTGAGACACTGAGGCTCCATCTATTGGCTCAAATGGGATCATCTGCCATTTGGGCTCCTCCCTTCCCCAGAATTGTTTCCATGAGTGGACGTTACACTTGGCTGCCACAGCTGAAGAGCTGAGTCACCAAAGCCCTCTCCATCAGACTGGGTGGGTCCATCTACCATATGGATCCAGTTTTAAGCTCCATTGAGTTTAATTCATTAGAATAATTATGTAACAGCATGTAAGCATTTGTACCTAAATTTTCTCCCCCGCCCCCTTCCTTCTTCTCCAAGGTCAGGTTCTGAACCTCAGAGGCCAGCCAGCACAGTTCTTTCAGTGCCAGCTGCAAGGGGGAGCAGGAGGGAGGTCGGATCTCCAATTTTCCCCCTCCCCAAGGTCAGACCACTGTCTCCAACCTTGGATTGGGGAATTTGAATTATCCTATGACCCCTCAGATGCTGTCTAGGGGCCATAGGATTGCTTCATCCCAGGATATAGAACATCCTCTTAGCATTTTACAGCAGGGTTGCAGAACCACTTCCAGCCCAAGGGGCAAATTCTATTTTGGCAAAACTCTTGGGGGGGGCACATTCCAGTGGCAGATGGGACTGAAGGCCAAAGGAGTGGGGATACACACACACACAAACACACACACACCAGCATATTTCAGCTTAAAGCTCTTACTCCCAGTAAAAAAGCCTTAGGAGAGACATTTCAATCTTTTTAGGGCACAATCCTATGCATGTTTAGGTGGAAAAATTTCTACTACTCCCAGCATGTTCCAACCAGCATGACTAGCTGGGGCATGCTGGGAATTGTAGGACTCTTTTCTATTTAAACATGCATAGGATCGTGTCCTTAGCATGGGGAAAAACTACACAAAAGCCAGGAAACCACCAAAGAATTGGTGGTTGGGGGAAAGGGGTGGGGTCAGGGAAAGGGGTTGTGGCCTTCTGGGGACTTCCAGAGGGCCAGATTCAGATCCACAGTGGGGCCCCATGTATGCCTAAGGTTCTGCATTCCTGCTTTACAGAATGGTGGGGCTTGATAACCCCAGTATACATTTATGTTACAGGTGGACTTGGCAAGAGTCCACAAATGCACATTTTCCTTTAAGTGAATTAGATATAATATTCTTGCCCTTTGAAGCCTGGGGGGAAATTATGTTTCATATTTTGATACCAAACATGCTTTCCCCCTCTCCGCACATCTATAAATACAAAAATTGGGCCCGTATCGCTCCTTCTCTCCTCCGGCCTTACTTTGTTTTTAAAGCTTTAATGTTCCTTATAGACCACAAACTGGGGTAGTGAAAACACACACACAAAAACCCATTCCCACTCCCAGCTATGTATTTATCTTTCTTTGCTCATTTGCAGAAAAATGAACAGAAACCTCAGATATATATATATATATATATATATATATATATATATATATATATAAATTCACAGTAAGAACAGCCATAGAGACTTCATTTATAGAAGGATGTGAATGAGCCCTATTCATAAAGCATTTGTACTGTCTATACCAAAAGGGCTTTGTATGCATGGCAGTGGGTGAATACAAAAAAATGCATATCGTTCTGAAAGAAGAGTACTTGATCTGAACATTTAGAGTTCACTTTGTTCCCTGTTCATGTGGGAGGAGTTTTTACTTCTGGTGAATGCATGCTATATTGAAAGGTTTGGAATAAGCACCTTACATCCCACACCAAAGTATCCAAGCACACTTTTTCATATGCTAATGTGAAGCATTAACTTATGTATGCATAGAATATACATATAGCTTGGTGTCTGTTATAGATTCTAGACCAGGGATATTGAACTTCAGACCTGCAGGCCAAATTTGGCCCACCTGGGCCTTCTGGGATTCCCCAGAATCTCTCTTTCCTTGACCCCACCCCATTCCCCCAACGACCAAATATTTGGTGGTTTTCCTGGCTTTTGTGTGGTTTCTTCCCATTCTAAAAGGTCAAAATGCCTTTCCTAAGGCTCAATTATTGGCAATAAGAGCTTTAAGCCAAAATATGCTGGCATTTTGGTCCCACCCACCAGTGGAATGCGTCCCTCAAGAACTTCTCCAAAATTAAATCCACCCCTTGGGCTGAAAGTCGTCCGACACCCCTGTTCTAGACAAAGGTCTCTGTACATGCATAGGATTGCATTTCATATTGTCTTATGATTTCCACCTATGTGCCAAATTAGGATTGAGAAGGGCGCTCACAAAGGCCATACGCAGTGGCTGTCCCTCAGTGCTCGCCTTTCCCCCTGAGAGCTACCAAAGCCCGCATCTGAGGACTAGTTATTGTCTTATGGGAGCCACATGGTTGATTTTCCCCATGGGTTCATCCTATAGCACTCCAGTGATTTAGGAAGAGTGGACTGATGTGGAGGAGGGCAGGACCATGTGGGGAAAACCTCATAAACATTGCTCCTTTTGATCTGGCCTCTGATATTAGTTATTTACTTACTTAAAACCTTTATAAAAAGGTAAAGGTGTCTCCAACCAGTCGTGTCCGACTCTAGGGTGTGGTGCTCATCTCTGTTTCTAAGCCGAAGAGCCAGCGCTGTCCGAAGACGCTTCCGTGGTCATGTGGCCGGCATGACTGAACACCGAGGTGCACAGAACGCTGTTACCTTTCCCGCCGAAGCGGTACCTATTTATCTACTTGCAATTTCTTGCTTTCGAACTGCTAGGTTGGCAGGAGCTGGGACTGAAGACAGGAGCTCACTCCATCACGCAGCGCTCGGGTCTCGAACTGCTGTCCTGCCGACCTTCCGGTCTGCAGTTCAGCATCTTAACCACTAAGCCACCGCGACCCCCTATAAAACCTTTATATCCCACCCTATATCATTAGGAACTCAGGGCGGCGTATGGATAGAATCAATTTAGACAGTATAAAACAATAAATAATTGAAATAGCTAAAAACATATTAAACCATTAAGCAAGCTAATACCAATTTAAAATCTAAAACAATAAACAGTTAAAGTAGTGTGCTACTTTAGGAAATGCATTTAGCCCTCAAAGGCTTTGATAAAAAGCCATGTTTTAACTGGGTGCCAAAATGAAACCAATGTCTGTGCCAATCGGGCCTCCAAGGGGAAGGCTTTCCACAATCAAGGTGCCATAGCAGAGAAGGCCCTCTCCCACATCCCACTGTAGTGTATGTCTTTCATTGGTGGGACACAAAGGAGGGTTCCTCTGAAAGATTTCAATCCTTGGGCAGGCATATATAGGGGGAGGCGCTCCCTCAAATATCGAGGTCCCAAGCTGGTCTCTGATGCTAATGTGATTCTCCAAGTTTGAAAGCATGGTGGTGTTCTCAAAAACAAAGCACATTTCCACAGAGGGAAAGGTGAAGTAGCAACACCCCCTATATTGGCCTGGCTGTGACTAGTGACTATTTGGCTCCTCCCATCCCAGAACTGTTTTCATTGCAGTCCATTCCACCTGGCTCCATCAGAGGGAGAGTCGAGACAGCAAAGCTCCATCTATTGGCTCACCTGGGATCATCTGCCATTTGGGCTCCTCCCTTCCCCAGAATTGCTTCCATGAATGGGCATTACATTTGGCTGCCTCAGCTGGAGAGCTGAGTCACCAAAGCCCTCTCCATCAGCCTGGGTGGGCCCATCTGCCGTATGGATCCTCACCTCCCAGACCTGTCTCTATTCCACCTGATCATTTGAACAATGATGTAACATCATGAAAGCATTTGAACCTGAATTTGCTGCCCCCCTTCTCCACACTCTTCCCCCATCATATCCTTTTGTATTCTGTCTATTAGATTGTATGTCATTATTTTAAATTTTAAGCTCCATTGAGTTTAATTGGACTTGCTCCCAGGTAAGTGTGTATAGGATTGCAGCCTTAATTTCATAAGATAGCAGATGTTAAGGCAATAAGGGTTCATGTCAGATAACCAGCATGGTGTAGTGGTTAGAGTGTTGGACTGGGAGTGGGGAAATCCTGGTTCTAGTCCCCACTTGGCCATGGAAGCTCACTGGGTGACTTTGGGCCAGTCACGGACTCTCAGCTCAACCTACCTCACAGGGTTGTTGTTGTGAGGATAAAATTGAGGAGGAGGAGGATTATGTATGCCGCCTTGGGTTTCTTACCAAAGGAAAAATGGCCGGGTATAAATGTAATAAATAAATAAAAATAAAAAACATGACTTGATGTGCTCTCATTTAGAGTCTACTAATTGAAGCATTGTTCCCATGTATTTTTCACAGGGCAAACATTAAAAAATATGATCTCCTACCCATTGCCAGCCCAAGACAATGTATGCTCTGCAGTGGAGACCAACTGTCTCCCACCCACCCCCTGCCAGTAGGGCAAATACTTGAAAAAGACTTGCTACACCAGTCAGACACCAAATCCTGCAGGGCCAGCCCTACCATCAGGCAGAGTGAGGTGCCTGCCTCAGGTGGCAGATGCTGAGGGGGAGCATCAAGGTGCTGGAGGAAAGACCTGTGTGTTAAGTGGCTTGCCCTGAGCCCCCCTCAATTAGCCTGCTGCCTTCAAGTAGGCAACAAGTTTGGATTTCAATGAATTCGACCCACAGATTCCACAGTGGATCGGCATTTCCAGACTTGCGCAGATTCCGTGGACTTGTGTAGCATTTTTTAATTTTCTGGAAGTGTATGCAAATCTAGTTGCATGAAAATATGGGGGGAAAACCCAACCCAAAATGTGCATTTCCCTCTTTATGCTAAAGCATGAAAATGCGGAGGGGGGGGGAGATTTGCGCATTTTTCACTTTTAGGGAGATTTGCACAAATTTGCAGTAACTAAAAAGCACATTGGCCCAATGTGAATTAGCACAAGTAGAATGAAATCCTGGTTTTAAAACATCCGGTTCCGTCAATGAGCGGATGATGGAATGAAAGATGCCTGACAATCTGTGAAAAGCAGAGGGATAGGATTTAACAAAATCCTTACACCCCTACCTTCAAGTGTTGTGTACTGAAAGGCAAAAGAAGGCCTGGAGTGTTTGGAGAGCTGGATGATGCTGAGAGCTGCATGGAATTAGGGACCAGCCCTACCATTAGGAGTGGGCAGAAGGTAGATTGAAATATACTGGTAGATCTCTGGGTGACATGTCAGAGTTGGAGCATGATCACAAGTCTAAGCACTCCTAGAACAATGATTTTTCTTCTCAGCAGCATTTCCCATTCCTGCTGTCACATCCCTGAATAAGGAGTCTTGGGCAAGAGTTTCCTGTGTGTCAGCTTATTCTGATTCTATCTATGTGCCAGTATGGTGAGCAGGTTAGAATGCTGGACTTAAATTGGAGTCAAATCCATGCTAGGCCACAAAGCTTACTGGGTGGCCCTAGATCAGTCATTCCCTCTCAGACTGGCCTACCTGATAAGGATGTTGTGAGGACAAAGTGGGTGAAGACAACATGCATTGCCCTGTGTTCTTTGGAGGAAGGATGGGGTCAAAGTAAAATAAATAGATTTTACCCCTCCAATCCAGGCATGTTATAGGAGAGGGGCAGAACTCAGTCTTTCATTGCTGTGATACCACACAAACTAGAAATGGCCAAAATGGTATGGCTGCATTCAAAGTTAAAGGATTATTATGCAGGGCCCAAACATCACATGGGGGGGGGAGTACAAACATGTAACATGGGCCCTCTCCTGCATATGTATCATAATCTTATTCCAAATCCCTTTTATCAGCTGTCCTGCCCATTCCCAAGGCACTCTGGGACTAGTAGTTCTTGAGAGAGCATCTCAGATAGGGACACACAAATCTCTCCAACTGCACACGCACCCCCTTTCTGTTCTTTCTCTGTTCAGAATGTTGCTTGTCCTTCTTGAACACTGTTTCTGAGTCTCAAAGTATACATTATGTTAATTACGTAGTGTGTAGGTGAGACTTTTTTTTTTACTTGCGAGTAAGTGTGCAGAGCTTCCATTTGGATCAGGACCAACACACACCAGGAGAGGAGGGTTAAACTTCCCCCCCAAGCCATTTGCTTCCTGATGTGTGTGTGTGTGTGTGTGTGTCCCACTGTCCTCAGGCAGGGGTGAAAAAAGGGGGAGAAGGGATAGACATGACCAGGGTTGCACTGTTAAATACCATAAAATAATACTTAATAATGAATTAAAGAGACATAAGAAGCAGATCCAAGACTTCAAAGTAAACTAACAGCTTGGGAGATTAAAACCAGCAGCTGGAGAGGCCAAACACCAACAAGGAAGGAGCCCAAAGCCACCCGCAAGGGCCAAGTTGAGCATCTCTTGGTGGAGCTTTCTAGAGTCAAGGAACAACTATGGAAAAGGTTCTCTGATGTGTCCTAATGCAAAACATGAAGATCGAGCCTCTGTAGAAGATCTGAAATGGTGAGCAGATTGTATAGGATGTCAGTCACAGTGGCAGTATCCTGGTCTCAAGCCATGTAGGGTTTTAAAGGTCATAACCAGCATTTTGAATTTGGCCCAGAAAGAGACTGGAAGCCAACGAAGCCATTAAAATAAAGGAGGAACATGCTGCCATTACTCAGCCCAGTATAAAAACCTGGCCGCGGCACTCTGGACCAATTGAGGTTTCCAGACCGCTTTCTGGAGGCAGCCCCATGTAGAGTGCATGGCAATAATCCAGTTGTGAGGTAACTAACTCACCCGCGTGTCCCCATAATTGTAACATCCCCCATGGTTTTCAGTGGAAGTGTTTTAAAACTAAAAGTGGTGTTTTCATGAACTGAGTTTTAACTGGAAAATTAATCTCACTCTCTCTCTCACACACACACACACACACACACAGAGTTTTGTTAATGAGCAGTGGGTTTGTTTGTTTTTCTTCTGGGCCCATATATTCTGTGCCTTTTGTTGTACAGAAGCTATTGGAAGGTTATCTTTTGTTATCTTTCATGTCTCAAACATGTTGAAGAATTGAGTGAAGGTGCAGATTTCCAGCCAACACAAATACACTCTACCCTCCCCGCTCCCCCCATTTCTTCACAATGCATTAAGATAAACGTTTTGATGCAGACAAGCATCATGAGATGAATTGCTTTAGCTAATCCCTCCACCCTCTTCCTTTGACCTCACCTTTAACTCTTCCTCTTTCCCTCAGTTCCCCATTGCAAAAATCCATCCACTCTCCCTCAAAGACTACTAGTTGTACTCACAAAAAAATTAAGGGGAAAACTGTTTCCTAAGCCTTTAATTTTTTTTTTACATTTCATGTGTCCATGCAGTTATTTATACAACCCACCCAACCCCATCCTGTCCCAGTCCCTAGTGGTCTCAGACTCAGAAAGGACATTGGCCTCAACACGCTGGAGACAGTTTACTTACTGTGGCAGACCCCCGGCCAGATTAAAGCCGGTGATTGGCAGATATACCCCTTTCTTCAGGTTGATTTGACTGGCTTCACTGTTCAGGTCTCAAATTCCCTGCATTCCAGGCTGTTGCTGGTCGCTTTTACTACTTCCCACCTCCTAGTCGAGCAATGAAGCCGTTGTCGCAAATCCAGGCTAGGGGAAGGGCCGGGGGACCTTTCCTTGTCAATATTCATCCTTCCACACTTCCATTCAGTCTCTTCCCTCCCACCCCATCGTTCACACGTGTTATAGGTTGGCCTGCCACCTTTCTGAGGAGTGGCCCATTAATACCTCTGGGCCAAAGCCGGAGTCTGCCACTCCACAGTCTGCCTCCATCTCAGCAATCATGACAGTCTTTTTTTCTGGCGTCCTGCTCTCTGTGCTGCTTCTCTTTCAGGAGCAGGGAGTGAATGGGGTCCCTCCTCAGCTGAGAGGTAAGTCATGGAATCTCTTGGTTAGTTTGCAAACCCTTAGTCATTCCCTTTGGGCCAGGAGGCTAGGATAACACAGGGCACAGAGGAGAGAAGGGAAATGAAACACAGAAAGAGAAAGGAAGATGTGTGAACTCTGGTATGTGTGTGTATACACATATTTCCCCAAGGTTATACCAGTTCAAGACTCTCTTCCCTGTAGATCCTTGCTTCTTTATTTTGGAATAGCAGCTGAGATGAAAGCAAGCAAACGTGCGCACGCCCTGATGTAATACAGGAACAGTATTAACTTTTCTTCCGTAGTAAAACACACAGCATGAGTGGTGTTCCTAGAACTCATCAGTTTCAGCATCCTAGGACAAGAGACTTCATTCTTGGTCAGTTCCTCCAAGTTTTGGTTTGGAGTGTGTCAGGTGCCTCAGTAGAATAACATCTTTGTAGAAATTAGTCTATTCAGCTAAGCCTCTCTGCTAGGTTTTTACTTGGTCTATAGCCTGCAGTTCCCTCCTTGTATAGAAATAATCCTTATTGAACCTTGCAGTCGAAAAGTTTATACTGGAGACTTTTCTGGCTTGGAGGCTGCAGGCTTATTCTGGTTGTACACACCAACTGCAACCTTATGTTACTGAAGTACCATAGAATGAGAACCACTTGAACACCACTGCTCATCTCAGTGAAGCCTGCTGCTGTTCCCATGCCTGATTTCAATCTCTGGTACCATGAACAAGCTCCAAATGTCACTGACAGTTTTCTCAATGGACTTTGCACTTTTGATGTCTACAGAAGTTCACATTCTGAGATAGGATCTGCATTTAATCAAGATGGCATCTGAAGGCAAACTAAAAAGAGATACTTCTAGTGAAAAGGGTTTTTTTTTTTTTAAAAAAAAAGAAAAATAAGCCAATGAGTCCATCTGGAAGATAAGAGACTGTATTACAAGAAACACCTATCATAGTTAATCTGTGGAACTTATTGCAGCAGGAGGATTTCAGTACAAATATTATTGGTAGATCTTCTAAAGACAGCAGCAGTCCATACAATGGATTTAAGAGGGGAAATGTGAGTGTACAAATGATATCACCCATACAAGAATTCCCCATTCACACCAGTTCATTCATTAGATCTATTTGTCTTATCCAGAAAACCACAAATGCACTAGAAATGCATGTGGAAGCTAGGTTTATCAATGACTATTAGGGGTGATAGTTACATGCAATCTCGAGTTTCAGGGTCAATATGCCACTGATACCAGTTACTAGGGAGGGCAAGTAAGTGTGTGTGTAGCATTATTGCTTTCATGTCCTGCTGTTGGGCTTCCTAGAGGTACCTGGTTGGCCACTGTGGGAAGGAAGATGCTGGACTTGATTAGGAACATAGGAAGCTACCTTATGTTGTGTCAAACCATTGGTCCATCAAACTCATTATTGTCTATAGTGACTGTAGCAGCTCTCCAGGGTTTCATGCAGGAATCTTTTCCAGTCCTAGCTAGAGATGCCAGGGATTGAAGTTGGGTCTGCGTGCAAACCATGTGCATCACCATTGGGCTACAGTGGTGCTTTGGTCAGAGCCAGCAGCACCCTATGAGATAAGGCATGTTGTTACAAGACAGGTGGATGCTGTCTTTTAGTCTTATAGACAAGGTACAACATTCACATGTGGGAGGTATGCTTTGGATCAGGTTCATTGTCAATACGACAGCTAAATGCATAGCAGCATCTCAGTTTTGTTATCTGAATTCTGTGGTCTGAGTGTTTACCTTTTTTATTCTTGAGGTGCCCTATATGGGGACAAATTTAATTTCCACCAAGGTGCGTATTTTGGCCATGTCTTGGTTATTTCCTCGGTTCTAGAGTACTGATCGTAATATATGCACCCCATTCTAAGACCTGCCAGAGGTGTATGGATTGCCTAATGCCAATGGAACCACATGTTATCTTGGAGCACTGATAAAGGGGTTCCCATTTAATTTTAGTGGCATGGGAGGGAAAAGCAGTTCATCCGTTTCCTACTGGCCTTGTGCAAGATGCTGCCTTATCTGTGCAAATCTTAATTCCTTGCTTCACTAGAGCTACAGCAAGAAATCATATTGAGTTGACCGTACATTTTATTGACATTGATACTATCTGCCCCACTCATCCATGGCCTTTTAAAGACTTTGAGATGCCAACAGGTTGATTATTCATTTGTCCCTCTTCCTTCTCTTCTGTCTATCAATGTTGACATTTCCCCCTCTATGCATGAGGTCCATGGCACCCCCTCCCCCCCACACCTCAAAAGGACTGGCACTCATCTATTATGCATCAAGGAAGATGCATTACTATCATATTTCAGATGGACCCAACACAAGGCTATCCTCAAATAATATCTTTATGGTTATTGCATCTACCTAGCATGCGACCCCAAAGTTAATTGTATTCCATGTGTTGATTGTACTCCATTTGAAGGAAGATCTCAGTTTGATTCAGCATTTGTTTATTGTCTCTGTGGATCATGGACAGTTCATTCTAAATAGCGCATAAGGGAATGGGGGAGATGTGCAAGTATGTGTGATCTGTAGTGGGAAAATCTTTGTTGACATTCAAAGATTTGATATTAGAAAACCCTAAGCCAAAATGTTTCAAAACCTGTCGCCTAGAAGGACTTAACCTCAGATTCATCCAGTCCACTCCAAAAGCATGTTCATGTGTTTACCTGTATCATTTCTTGCTGACTATGCAAGTTCTTTTTGCTTTACTTTCTTAAGGCACAATCCTATGCATGTTTAGACAGAAAAAAAGTCCTGCAACTCTCAGCATTCCCCAGCCAGACCATTACTTGATTGTTGTTGTTCAGTCGTTCAGTCGTGTCCGACTCTTCGTGACCCCATGGACCATAGCACGCCAGGCCTTCCTGTCCTGCGCTCTCTCCCGGAGCGTGCTCAAGTTCATATTCATTGCATCCGTGATGCTATCTAGGCATCTCATCCTCTGCCGTCCCCTTCTCCTTTTGCCTTCAGTCTTTCCCAGCATCAGGGTCTTTTCCAGGGAGTTTTCTCTTCGCATTAGGTGGCCAAAATATTGGAGCTTCAGCTTCATTATCTGTCCTTCCAATGAGCACTCAGGGTTGATTTCCTTTAGGATGGACTGATTTGACCTCCTTGCAGTCCAGGGGACTCGTAAGAGTCTTCTCCAGCACCACAGTTCGAAAGCATCAATTCTTCGGCACTCAGCCTTCCTTATAGTCCAGCTCTCACAGCCATACATTACTACTGGGAAAACCATAGCTTTGATTAGACGGACCTTTGTCGGCAAGGTGATGTCTCTGCTTCTTACTATGCTGTCTAGGTTTGCCATAGCTTTCCTCCCAAGGAGCAAGCGTCTTTTAATTTCATGGCTACAGTCACCATCTGCAGTGATCTTGGAGCCCAAGAAAGTAAAATCTGTCACTGCTTCCATTTCTTCCCCTTCTATATGCCAGGAAGTGATGGGGCCAGATGCCATGATCTTCGTTTTTTTAATGTTGAGTTTCAAACCAGCTTTTGCACTCTCCTCTTTCACCCTCAACAAGAGGCTCTTTAGATCCTCTTTGCTTTCTGCCATTAGGGTGGTGTCATCTGCATATCGGAGGTTGTTGATAATTCTCCAGGCAATCTTAATTCCGACCTCTGATTCATCCAACCCGGCATTTCTCATGATGTACTCTGCATATAAGTTAAATAAGCAGGGTGACAATATGCAGCCTTGTCGTACTCCTTTCCCAATTTTGAACCAATCCGTTGTTCCATGTCTGGTTCTTACTGTTGCTTCTTGACCCTGGTACAGGTTTCTCAGGAAACAGGTAAGGTGGTCTGGTACTCCCATCACTTTAAGAATTTGCCACAGTTTGTTGTGATCCACACAATCAAAGGCTTTAGCGTAGTCAATGAAGCAGAAATAGACGTTTTTCTGGAATTCTCTTGCTTTCTCCATGATGCAGCGAATGTTGGCGATTTGATCTCTAGTTCCTCTGCCTCTTCGAAACCCAGCTTGTACTTCTGGTAGTTCTCAGTTCGCATACTGCTGAAGCCTAGCTTGTAGGATTTTGAGCATCACCTTGCTGGCATGTGAAATGAGTGCAATTGTGCGGTAGTTTGAACACTCTTTGGCGTTGCCCTTCTTTGGAACTGGAATGTAAACTGACCTTTTCCAGTCTTGTGGCCACTGTTGAGTGTTCCAGATTTGTTGGCATATTGAATGCAGCACTTTAACAGCATCATCTTTTAGGATTTTAAATAGCTCGGCTGGAATACTGTCATCTCCGCTAGCTTTGTTGTTACTAATGCTTCCTAAGGCCCACTTGACTTCACTCTCTAGGATGTCCGGCTCAAGTTCAGTGACCGCACTATCATGGCTATCAGGGACATTCAGATCTTTCCTGTATAGTTCTTCTGTGTATTCTTGCCACCTCTTCTTAATCTCATCTGCTTCTGTGAGGTCCCTGCCTTCTTTGTCCTTTATCATGCCCGTCTTTGCACAAAACGTTCCCTTGAGATCTCCAATTTTCTTGAAGAGATCTCTAGTCTTTCCCATTCTGTTGTTTTCCTCGATTTCTTTGCATTGTTAATTTAAGAAGGCCTTCTTGTCTCTCCTTGCTATTCTCTGGAACTCTGCATTCAGTTGGGTATATCTTCCCCTTTCTCCCTTGCTTTTCGCTTCCCTTCTTTCCTCAGCTACTTGGAAAGCCTCATCAGACAGCCACTTGGCTTTCTTGCATTTCTTTTTCTTTGGGACGGATTTCGTTGCTGCCTCCTGAACAATGTTACGGACCTCCGTCCATAGTTCCTCAGGCACTCTGTCTATCAGGTCTAATCCCTGAAATCTATTCCTCACCTCCACTGTATATTCATCAGGGATATGATTTAGGTCATACCTGAATGGTTTAGTGGTTTTCCCGACGTTCTTCAATTTAAGCCGAAATTTTGCAAGAAGCAGCTCATGATCTGAGCCACAGTCAGCTCCAGGTCTTGTTTTGACTGACTGTATGGAGCTTCTCCATCTTTGGCTGCAAAGGACATAATCAAAGGCTGTATGGTTTTTAAGTCAGGTAGAGAAGGACCCTAACAAAGCTATCCTATGCACGTCTACTCAGAAGTACATCCCATGGTATTCAGTGGAGTTTGCTCCAAGGGAAGTGCACTTAGCTTTGCCAATGTCCTTCTTCGGAATTTTGAAATGTGCTATTTGCTTTTCTCACACAGGTGCCCAGTGTAGGACAAGACCCACAGACCTCGTCTTCATTGTTGACAGCTCCCGGAGTGTGCGTCCCAATGAATTTGAGAAAATCAAAGTCTTCCTGTCCCAGGTCATTGAGTCGCTTGACGTGGGACCCAATGCCACTCGGGTTGGTATCATCAATTATGCCAGCGCAGTCAAGAATGAATTATCCCTCAAGACACACCGTGCGAAGGCCAGCCTGTTGCAAGCTGTTCGCAAGATTGAGCCCCTCTCCACTGGGACCATGACAGGCCTGGCGATACAGTTTGCAATCAACCGAGCATTCAGTGAGGTGGAAGGAGCCAGAGTGCGAGCACCAGAGATCAACAAGGTATGAAAACCGGATGGGCTCACAGGAGCCCTTGTTCCACATCCTTCTTCCACTGTTTTTTTGCTCTCTATCTTTGTTGCAAAATAAGCTTGGAGAAATAAGCAACCTCTAGGCAGAAATGGTTGATAGAACTTCTGTGGAAAGTATGAGAAAATCCTTCACCCAGTGTGTCAGGGCTCCCCTTATGACCTGGACCCCTGAGCAAGTTCTTAAGGATTTTTTGCTGCCTTAAGAGTCCCATCTTCCTTCTTTAACTTCCCCTTCCCAGTAACGTGGAGTTTAGGCTGTAGACATGGGGTGATTGACACTGCAGACATAGGCTTTAACCACAACAGTTGACCAGTAGATTTAAAGCAAACAAATCACAACTAAAGGTATTTACACAACAGAGGTAAGTGATACAAAAGGCATTAAAAGAGAAGAAAATTGGCAAAACTCAAGTTCCTTTACCCTAGCTGTCTTTAGACTTTTCTAGGCTGCTTCTTCCTGCTCACTCTTCAGACTCTGCTCTCACTTCAGGCTCTGGCTATTTCTCTTCTTACTGGCTCTCTCGCTGTCTTTATATATCCTCCTCCCTCAAAACCAAAAGTACTACTTCAGACCTGAAGAAATGAAACTTAAGTGGAGAAATGAAATTGACATTTAGCCAGAGAAATGAAACTACGCCTCTCAGGGTAACCTCCTTGCTACAGAAAACTCCAAGCCTGGAAGCCTGTCCTTTTCCCTTCGCCTCTGTAGGCCTCAGACCGTCACACAGCATCTTCCCCTAGCATCTGATTACTTAGACTTCTCCAGTCTTTGAAGCATAGAAAATCCTTTGAAGGATCTCATTTCATGTTTGAATGGCTGCTTGTGGTAATTTTATTTCACTCTTTTGCCCCCACAGCAGTCTACTCTTCCCATTACTGCACTTCTTTTTTTTCCAGTTATCTAATTCTTCCCTAATTACATTTCAGGATAGTCTTACTCTGCTGAAAGCAACTTTTGGAAAGGGCTGTGATTTACCTCAGCACAATCTCCTTCATAGAGAACTTGGTCAAAGGCATGCCAAAGTTCAACTGTAGTCATACTCAGGCTTTTAATTGACCGAGGGCTGGCATCAAGCGTCAGCATGGTCAGGCACCTGTCGAAGGCCCACACCACAGCAGGGCCCACTGACAAAAGCCCCCTGGAGTTGCACTTCATCCTTACTATTGCAACCTGCTTATCCACCTGTCTCTCCTTCTTGCCTAGACAATGGTGGTGGTGAGAAGGAGGAACTGTAGATGTCATGGCCTGCTGGCTTACTGGCTCTCTGCCTGTCAAGCAAGCAAGTGGTGGCAATGATGAGAAGATAATGAGGAACAATAGCAAATCTCACGAAAGGTGGTGAGAAGATAGACTCATTGAGGGAGGGGCCTCACTGAGGCCAAGGGCCTTCAAAAACCTGGATCCGGCACTGAGTTGATCCTACCAAATAATGCCAGCACATGCTTTGTATGCAGAAAGCCTCATGTTCAAGCCCAAGTAGGAGGTGCTGGGAAAGGCCTGCACCCGAAACCCTGGAAACAAAACAAGTCAGAGCAGACAATACTGGGATAGACAGACCAAAGGTCCAACTCTGTAGAAGGCAACTTGCTTTGCGCCAACTCAGAAAAGAAAAAAGAAAAAAAAAGGGGGGGGGGAGACTGAAAGATGTTTCAGCAGAAATGTGCAATATTGTGAAATTCTAAAATCCACATTTTTTAAATAAATAATGCAGTACCTCAACAAAATGTGATAGGATCTGACAAAGGAAGAGTCTCCTGAGGGATCCAAATGAGCAGTTCAAATCACAACCAGCCCATATACCTACAGATTTTTACCTGTGATGTTACTTGTGCCAAAATAATAATAATAAAAAATGTTTCTGGGGCAGACTGTTTTGTTTTTTTAACATTCAAGACCAATCTCAGAATAGATGTTTAAAATACTAGCATAGGGAGAGAGCAAAAATCAGGGATGGTGCATGGGTGTAGTGGAGGCTGGTGCTTCTGATTTTGGTGGGGCTGTGAATCTATTCTGGGTTTCAGCCAGGACCAGCTAGAACTCTAAAGGAGCTATCCAAGGTGCCGAACCTATTTTTTGGGGGGTAAGTTTCAGCACCTTGGGGAGCTCCTTTAGAGCTCTGGCTGGTTCTGACTGAAACCCAGAATGGCTCTACCGCCCCACCAAAGTTGGACCCACCAGCCTCCTCTCTCTCTCTTTCTCTCTCTCTCTCTCTTTGTGTGTGTGTGTGTAAGCTACAAACGTGGATAATATAAGACAATAGCTGTTAATTACATACCAAATACCAGCAGACTGTCTTGGTGCCTGACCGACCTTGTGGACAGACCTTGTGCTGCCCATCTGCTAGTGGAGCTGGCTGCCAGTTCTGGTCCATGCATGCCCAGCCCCACCAACTCCATTCCGCACGCAGCCCCTACCTTTTGCTGAATGACAATTTAGCGCTTCTGGGGGCAAGCCCCCCAGTGAGCAGAAGCACTCATTTCTGGAAGAGGAGAAGATGGAGAGATCTCCCTTATGCAAGCTCTGCTGACCTGCCCCCTTCCAGAAACTAGCATTTCAACTCATTTGAGGCTGTCCTAGAAGTGCTAAATCATCATTCCGGAAGTGGTAGGGGCTTCTGGTGGAACAGAATTGGCAGGGCTGGCTGCACATGGACCAGAAACGACGGCCAGTTCTGCTAGTAGATGGGCAGCGTTGGCTTCTGCCCCCAGAATGCATTTCTCTTTTTTGTTTTTACAGTTTGCTTTGGCCACATCCTAACCAGAGGTTTTACCAGGGCTGGCCCCAAGATATTTTGCTTCATGATAAAGAGTGTCAAATTGTGCCCTTCCCCAACCAATCAGGACCCAAGGCTAGCCAGCTTATTTTGCCACCTGAGGCAAACAGAAAATCCCCCTGCCTGGCAGTAAAAATATAACATTAATAAATTAAATAACTAACCATTTGCTGCCTTTTCAAGATATCTGAAATCAGCCACTGGAGGCAGCTGCCTCACTCTGCTTAAGGACAGGCCCAGCTGTCAAAATTTGAATTGGCAGGCAATGTATGCAGATATTATAAAAGGTGCCATCCACAACCCCATGTCACCCCGCAATTTGGCCATTCTATGGATCTTTGGACAAAAGATTCTGTTCATCGTCTACCTCCTCACTGGACTTTGTGATGGTTTTTCCTAAAGTCTAAATTGTTCCTAGTCTCACCAACTTCTTGCTGCAGAAAACAGGGGCAAAAAATAATAATCACATAGCTTATTGTAAGTAACCAAGTTCTCATCCACACAGATTAGCAACCGCTTTTCAAATTATATCATAGCCACTCTCCCAAATACGATTTTCAGACTTCATCCCAGTAAGATTTACTGCAATGTCCGGCTTGCTGTTTGGTTCCTCCACAATCTTAACATATTTAGGTTGATCTATGCATTGGCTTATGTGAGTGTCTATTAGCCAATGTATTTTGTTGTTGTGTATCACTTTCCTTTGGCATCTGTGATTAAATTAAAATTAATTCATCCCCCCCCCCCCCAGCTCCTTCTACTCATAGTATGATATGGGGAAGCCACAACCCTTGGTTATTATATATATATATATATATATATATATATATATACACACACACACACACTGTATGTATGTATGTATGTGTATATATATATGTGTGTGTGTATAGAGAGAGTTTATATCTATTTATTTACTACATTTATATGTAGCCCAATATAAATGTTGTCTGAATGACTTTACAGCATCAATACAATATTGACATATACATCAACCAAGAATAAACCAATAAAACTTCACACTTAAACAGAATTTTAAAAAATAACAGTGCAATCCTAGACAGGTCTACTCAGAAGTAAGTCCCATGGAGTTCAACTGGTCTTACTCCCAGGTAAGTGGGGACAGGATTGCAGCCTAAGAGATTCAAGAGATCTCACAAAATCTGGGAAAATAAAAATGGTATTTGCCTGGCACCAAAATGCTCCCAAAATAGGTGCCAGGTGAGCCTGTCTGGGGCGGGGGGGATATTCCACAGTCAGGGTGCCACCACAGAAAAGGATCTCTCCCTAGTGGTCACCTGCTGAATGTCACTTGGCAGGAGCACCCAGATAAGGGCCTTAAAAATGGGAAAGCTAATATTGCTTCTGTAGTCTATCCCCTAAAATGGGAACAAAGAGCCCTGATTGGGAATCTACAAAGGGATATGAGCCACATGTCCCTATTTACCAGGGAACAATCCCTGGTTTTGGGAACCTGTCCTTAGTAAAACATGGGCCATGTGTGTGTGTGTGTGTGTATGTAATATTCTGCATATAGATGCAATACAAGCATATGTTTTCAGCCTGCCTCTTTATTTATTTATACCCTGCTTTCCTACCCAAAAAATGGCACTCAAGGAGGCTTACAAAAGAAATTTAAAATAGATTGAAACAATAGAACACATAAAAGATACAATAAAGAAATAACAATAACAGAATAAAAAAAGCACCAAACCCACAGGCCCAGTTACAGGCCTTCTTGAATAAAGTGGTCTTTGCCTGCCGTTGAAAAGATGGCAGAGAGGGAGTAAACCTAGCCTCCGTTGGGAGGGAGTTCCACAGCCTAGGAGCGGCCACCAAAAAGGCCCTCAAATACAGGCCCTCTTGCATACAGTATCTAAAATTTACATTACTGGAAGGGGGGTTGGCTGGGTTGTGTGGCCTCCAAGACTTGATTGGCCTACTGACCAACCTAGTTGCGAGCAAGACCCCCTGAAAGGTAATTCAGACCAACCCCCAGCCCGTAACAGTATGTTGAGAGGGTGGTTGACTGACTTCTCTTTCCCTGAGACAACTGCCCTGTTTTAGGATTTGTGTGTGGAATGAACACATATAGTGATAGGGGATATCAGGCTCCGCCTAATACATTCATAATCAAACACCTATACAAAGCCCCTGCATGGAGAACTGCATGTGTGGGAGCTCCCAACAGATGTTTGAACAAACATCTGTAGTTCAGGAGCGGAGGGTGGCACCCAGCCCCCCCCCACATCCATTCTACATGAATTAACACCTGAAAATGGCAA
The DNA here is from genome assembly GCF_057233095.1 of Heloderma suspectum. Lineage (NCBI taxonomy): Eukaryota > Metazoa > Chordata > Lepidosauria > Squamata > Helodermatidae > Heloderma > Heloderma suspectum. The sequence continues at coordinate 25,389,142 of NC_139467.1, forward strand.
GCAGAAACAATGCTGCATATTGTTCTGTCATAAAATGATAATACACTAAACTTAATGGCTTGCAATGCACGAAGGCATATCACCACGAAATTTAAACTCAGATTGTTGGAAAGGGAGGGAATGCTGGCAAGAAATGTGGTTCTATCTCTTTTCTTAAGGACAAAGGCCCCCACACTCCGCAAAGTTCCTTTGCTGAAGCTGAAAGGCCAGGTTCTGCTAGATGTAACAATATCTTTTATTTCAGCACCTTTTCTACTCCGGGGGGGGGGGGGGAATGTCTGGGAATGTTTTGCCCAGCAGGTTCTGAAGACCTGAAAAAGGACATTTGAACCTGCTCTTAACATTTCAAAAATAATCCTTCTAAAAATCTTGCTCCTGAGTTTCATCAGAATCTGGCCAATGCATCACTCTGTTTAGCTGCACGGATGAAAGCTTGAAGGAGTGAAGAATTGCCAAGGAAGAATTGGAAATCATGAAAATGGATACAAAAGAGAGAGAGACAGAGAGAGTATATATGTATGTACAGTATATACATATGTATATATGCATGTATAATCACAGAGTTGAAAGGGGCCATTTAGGCCATTAGGTCCAACTCCCTGCAGTGCAGAAATCCAATTTAAAGCATCCCTGACAGATAGCTGTCCAGTCTTTGCTTGAATACCTCTAGCAATGGAGATCCCACTACCTCCCTAGGCAGTTCATTCCACAGTCTAACTGCTCTGACCTTGAGGAAGTTTTTCTTGATGTTCAACTGAAATTTGCCTTTGTGTCTTACCATCTTGGATGACAGAGAACAGGTTGCAGCCTTCTTCTGTGTGACCACCCTTTAGGTACTTGAAAAATGCTATCATATCCCCCCTCAAGTCTTCTCTTTTCAAAGCTAATCATACCCAGTTCCTTCAGTCGTTCCTCATAGTTTCTAGTAGTGCTCGAATTTCAGCTCTGGAGCCAAATTCTGAGCTGAAGTGGTGTGCCTCTGGCCGCTTTAGGCTGCTCCTGAAGCTGGTTGGAATGAACCCAAAGCAACCTGAGGTGGGTCAGGTTTCTCTGAAGGGCATTGGTGCACTTTGGAGTGATATGGAAGCCCAGCTGTCCCTCTGCCCAGCTACATGAGCCCCCAGCTCTGTACCTGAACCCTTGGGACACGCACCGGCAGGCGTTGGCCTTTTCAAGGGAATTGTCGTTGCAACTTCATCTATTTCCAGAAATTGAATCCTGTGCAAATGGTGGCCATACGGTCATCAACTACATAGCATTCCATTTCCGGAAAGAGAGGAATGCACCAAAATGGCGACTTCCTTAAAGAGGCTGATGGAGTGCATCCTGATGGTCCAGGTAAGGCACAGAGGGCTCGTGTGGCATGGCGGGGGCATCGGGGTGGGGGAAAGCCCACTTTGGCCATCTGAATCACTCTTCAGCCCTGGAGCCCGAAGCAGGTCAGGTTGGACCCAAAGTGGCCCAGAGCAGGTTGGTCCCACCTCGGAAGCCCTGAAGCAGCGTCTGAGATGGATCAGGGGGTCCCTGCACAGCCCTAGTTTGTAGTCACCTGATCATCTTTGTTGTCCTTCTCTGAATTCGTTCCAAATTATCTGAATCCTCCTTAAAGTGTGGTGTCCAAAACTGGACATGGTATCTGATGTGATGTCTGACCAGTGTAGAGTGGAACTACCACTTCCTGTGATATTGAAACTATACTTCTATTGATGCAACCTAAAATTGCATTTGCCTTTTTGGAAGGCACATCAGTTCATATATCTATATCATTGATACATATATGTTTGTGTGTGTGTGTGTGTGTTTGTGAGTCTGTCTATCTATCTATCTATCTATCTATCTATCTATCTATCTATCTATCATCTATCTATCTATCTATCTATCTATCTATCTATCTTCAAAAACTATGAGATGTAGGAACAGAGGAAGCTGCCTTATACTGAGTCAAACCCTTGGCCCATCTAGTTCAGTATTGCCAACACTAACTGGCAGCGGCTCTCCAGGGTTTCAGGCAGGATTCTTTCCCAGCCTTACCTGAAGAAGCCGGGCTTTGAACCTGGGACTTTCTGCATGCAAAGCAGCGGCTCTACCCCTGAGCTACGGCCTAATAAATATCATAGTGGAGTTTCATCTAAAACCCAAATAAATACTTGGACAGAAGCCAATTATGTCCCATTAACTTCAAAATGTGACTATATCCCTGCCATATTCAATTAAATATTGTGGCCAGAGGTGATCACAATATGACAGCAGTACTACTGTTGAACCAGCTTAATGGCGACTTGGCCAAAAGTTAAATGGAAGGTAGCCTACTAAGAAGATAGAAACATGTACAACTGACCTACCTCACCAGGTAGTGATGGGATGGCTTTTCTACAGGTACGTTGGAGGTCATCTAGTCCAACCCTCTGCTTGGTGCAAAATCTGGCATCCAGGATGCAAGTACAGCAAAGCATCCCTGTCGGATGCCTGTCCAGCCATTGCTTATATACTTTCAGCAAAGGAAGGCTCATCACCTCCCAAGATAATCTGTTCCATTGTCCAACAGCTCTTACCGTTCAGACATTTCTCCTAAAGTTTGGCCAAAATCTGCTTCCCTGAAATTTCCACCCAATCTAGTCCTGCCCTGTGAAGCAACATAAAACAAGTCTGCTTAATCTTCTGCATGACAGCCCTTCAGATATTTGAGGACCACTATCATGTATCTCCTTAATATTCTCTTCCTAATTGTCTCTTCAGGAATGCCTGTTGAAATCAGGTCTGATAAAAGTGCCCCTCCCTACTTTCACAGCCCCATTTCGTTTAGGTTAGAAACTGAGAAGGGAGCATTTTGGCTATTCTGTGGGGAGTGCATTTCAAGGGCAGGTCAGTATAAAAAACTCACTAGCATTTCTCCTGGCTTCTTGGTGCTGTTGGCAGCCATGTTTAATTTCCCCATAATATCCTGGAATGACATTACATCACAATGTAACATCATTGTTAGTGGTGCCATAGGGAATTAAATATGGCAGTTTATGGCACTGAGAAGCTCCTGTGGGTGAGTAAAGTACAGTGCATTTTGTTCTCCTCCTGTCCTGTCCTAGCACAGCTTAGGACTCCAACAGAGAACTGGGTTGCAGCTGTGGTACTGGAAGGGCCAGATTACCTCTGGTAAAGTAAGATCATGTTCAATTAAGCATGTTCAAGGTCTCACCTGATAGGCAAGGCAAGGCAAGGCAAGGCAAGGCAAGGCAAGGCAAAGGTTGTCAGGACCCTGGAGAGATCACCATAGCAGTTATGCACTGGTACTCACTCAAGAAGAGACATTGTCTCAGCAACAGAGAGAGGCCATCTGAAGCTTTCTGAATGCTGGCAGCTGTGGACTTGCTGTTAATTGCAACTCCTCTGAAGAGTCGTCTGGCTTTTAAAGAGCCTTTGCCCAATTCTGTGCAGCTGGATCCTATGGTGTGGGGGTGATGAGGACTGCATTGGAGGTACCCTCTGAGTCTGAGGAGTCTGGTTAAGTCATGTCCTCTGGTCTGGAATGTCCTGGAGTATCAGATGATGGGTTAGTGGATTAAACTTCCTCTCCCTCTGAAATCTCCTCTGATCTGGGCAAGGGGGGGTCGAAGTTGGAGAACATGACATCTCCCTCAGACTAGGTTTATGTGATAAATTTGCTCCACTGAATTTTTAAAATGGATTTACAGAATTTGCACCTCCTGGGCCCAAATGCAGAATGCAATTTGCGGTCAGAAATCCATACACTTCTAAGTGTGTGATGTAAAAAAAAAAAAAATGGTACTCAACAACATGCACACATCTGAAAAATGCACAAAAAATGCACACAAAATGCATATATTAATGCGTACATTATGAAAAATGTGTACAACCTTTCATATGGATTAAAAAAGAAAGAATTGCAAGCTTATATGAAAATGGGATGGAACGAACTTGATCTCAGAAAACTGTCAATCTCTGTGAAACTGAGATTGACAGGTTTGTCTATCCCTACTGCAGAATTCATGCAGTTAATGTGAAAGAGGGAAGGCAGTTTCTCACCCTCTTTTGCTGCAACCCCCCCCCCTCCAATACAAGCCACACTGTCAGAATTTTGAAAGATTGTCCCAGCACTAGGAAATGTTGCTAGAGTGAATGGCTAGAGTTGCCTTTCTTCAGGGCTCAGCTCCCTCCCCTGGTTTTGTAAAAGTTAAATCTCTGATTCAGACTTCTTGACTCATCTGCATATTTAAACAAAGAAGGACATGACTAAATGCTAATGCATACTCATGAACACTAATGGTACAATCCTATACACGTCTATTCCAAAGTAAGTCCCACTGAGTTCAATGGGATTTATTCCCAAATAAGTGTATATAGGACTGCATCCTAAGGCACTCCGCAGTTCACCACTTGCCATTCGAAATGCTGTACCAACTCAGTTAAATTTTGAACTAATCATAACCAACTGCAGAAAAATTACATTTTTCTAGTTATACCTTTAATCAGAACAACAATGGTCTTCTTGGCTTTAAAACTGGTGGAGGTCAGGCCATTGCAGAATAAATAAATTTAGGATCCAGGAGGTAGGAAAGAGCCTTCAGCAATGAGCAATATTAGAGGAAGCAAGGCTCATGGAACTCGAGAATAGACATGTAACAAGCCTCTTCCTATTTTTATCTGTGCATTTTTGAGGGTTGACCAGGAGCAGGGATGTTGGAGAAATCTGGAACAGAACCAAATGAGTTCAGATTTTCATGAATCTGACCCACAGATTCTGCAGCGGACTGGCATTTCCTGTTGGGGAATTCCACAGACTTGCAGACCATTTTTCTAACTTCCCTGAATTTTGCGCAAATTTTGTTATAGTAAAATCCGCAAAATAAAAAAGCCAAAAATGTGCATTTCCCCTATAAGCTAAAGGGTGAAGATGCACATTTTGGGGGAATTTGCACATTTTCCCATGCATGAATTTGTGCAAATTCAGAAACAAAACAATCCGATTACATTGATGAGCGGACAATGGAATGAAAGGCGCCTGACAAACCATAAAACACAGATGGAACTGATTTTACTCATCCATGCATTCCTAACAAGGGGTAAGCAACTCCAGATGTTTGGGTTACAATTCCCATTATCACTGACCATTGTCCATACTGGCTGGGGCTTATAGGAGTTGTAGTCCAAAACATCTGGAGCATACCTGGTTGCCGACCCCTGCTTTAGCATCTGAGTGCTGACTAAATGATACTGTACACAGCACACAAGACCATACATTGAAGCCTTAAATCCTAGGTCCAGCTCAGTGCCAATATGATGAAACAATAAAAAAAGAGATTTGCTTCCAAGTATATTTCTATTTATGATCAAGATGGTCAGGTGTTAGGAGATTCTGCAGAGGAAAATGTGATGAAAAGTAACCATGAGCTGAATATTTCTCACATTTAAAAACCACAAGTTTTGACTCATCTCTGAGATCTTGGAAGAGGGCTTGATTATTCAGCTGCTAGAAATAGGGACGTACGAATCCCCTACCTGCAAGTCCGGGGGGGGGGATCCGTTCCTCCCTCCGGAATCCTCTTTGGCCGGCTCCGCTCTGCGGCAATTCCACGGAGCTGCTGGCCAGCTCCAAAGTGCCAGTGATATGGCCGCCATGCCGTATTGCTGGCTGAAGGGGACTATTGACTGCGGATGCAAGTGGTGTCCGGGACGCCATTTGCGGCTGTAAAGGCCTTAATTTAAGATAAATGCAGCCGTAAACGGCTGCAGTGACCTTAAACTAAGGCCTTTACGGCCACAAATGGCATCCCGGACACCACTTGCATCCACAGTCAGTAGTCCCCTTCAGCCAGCGATATGGCATGGTGGCCGTATCTCTGGCAATCCAGATCCGGCGGATCTGGTGGAAGACGATTCCGGGCAGAGGCGGGGGTAAGTCTTCCATTCTGCCATGGACTCCAGGGGGCTGGATTCTTTAGAATCTGGCCTCATTGGAGTCCATGGCGGAATTCTCCACCATCCCTAGCCAGAAGTGATGTTCATAGGAGCCATCACCTCATGCATTCAGTGAACATGTGTGGTGGTAGCTGATGTCAGGGTGGAAACTGAGCCGATAGAACCCCAGAGCAGTTCTGATTCTGAGAAGGAACAGCAATCCATGGGAGAGGAGCGCCCTCATCTCTCACAGGCACAGCAGCTGGCAGAGATTCCTCCTGCCAGCATTCCTGAGATAGATAGTGACCCTGGCAGTGAGAGAGCGCTGGAGGGGGGCTTGCCGGATGCTCGGCGCCGATGCCGGAAGCGACAACAGCTGGAGGGCGTGGAAAGGAGGCATAGCGCTTGTTTGGCATGCAAGCAATGGTCGCGTCCTGAGGACCCAAGGGAAAGAGGGAGGAACTCTCCCTAGCCCATAAATTCAGGGTATTCCTGTGATTCTCCTTAAAACGGGGACCAACTGCCTAACCTGGAGCATAGGCTACTCTGCTGTTCCTTGCTTAGTCACTGGTGATTAGCATCTGAAAGAGTCATTAAGTTGTAAAAGGATTAAAGCCTTGAAAATAATCCTTTTGTCTGTGTCTTGAGTTAGCTATTGGAGTAGACTGAAAGAGGCCGCCAGGGCACTCCTGACAGCTGGAATGTGCTTGCTGGCCGTACCCCTCTTACAATGTTGAGCCCACTGAATGCATCCCCTAATGGCAGGTTATTCAGCATTAGTGAGGAAAAGGTCCTATGCACATTCAGTTATATGTGTGTTTGGGTCTTCCACCCAACCAGAGACCTGATTGGCCAGGATTTCTGATGAGCAAGGGAGTTGCCTGTGCATAGTCTCTTTCTTATACCAAATGCACAGTTGCTGAGGAGCATGGCCAGCATGTGCATCGGCATGGGAGGAGTATGGCCAGGAGGGACTGATCACATGAGGGGCCTATTAACATAGTCCTACAGAGCTGAGAAAAGCAATCAGTCTTGCGCACAGCAGAGTTCCATCTTTCAAATCCTTTACTGCGACTGCAATCAATGTTACACAGTCTGACTTCAGCAGAAGAACAGGAACAGGAAAAGAGGAAGTTGCTTGGATCAGAGAGGGAAAGAGAAACAAAACAAGCTCTAACCAACTAGCAAGATAAATGACAGCTCCACCTACTGTTGGAGCAGACGAATTACACCCTTTAGTCAGTAACGTATGAATCTATTTCTATTCTCATGTTGTTGGTTGTTTGATTGGGGAAACTTCTCTGCACAAATGTGTGGTTAAAACATTGTATCATCTAGTACTTTTAGAACAGAAGACTTCAAGATATCTTCAGAGCAAATCACTCCATGTAACTGAACTGGGCAGCCAAGCAACTGGCACTGGAGGAAAGGAAGTTTGGTGTCCCCTCCCCCATCAAATCCCCCCCCATCATTATATCATTCTATCTTTCAACCATACATATTAAAATACTACTACTAATACTAATAATAATGTTCTTGTTGTCACAGTGAATGTCAGGGGTGCCTCTGAGCACAGGGAGTGGCTCAGTGGCTCGGAATCTGAAGAGGAATTGCAGGAGGTGGAGGAGAAAATTTCCCAGGCTTGTCAAGAGATAGAGACACAGACTCCTCAGGCTTCAAAGGCCCAGCTGGATGGAGAGGGCCTCTCTTCACACACCCCTGTGAGAGATAGCGAACAGGGAGAGGTGAGGCTTGGAGAGCCTGAATTCTTAGGTACCAGGTGCAGACACAAAGCCAAGAGAGAGATGGCAGGGGCAGAGCTTAGACCGTCTGCCTGATTGATCCAGCATGAACAGCAGCACTTAGAGGCCTCACAAGAGAGACGGAGAGATCCCCCACTCCACCCCTTAAGTTAGGGCAGTAGCCTACTTTTTTGTCAAATGGTGGGCAACTTTCGTAGCTTTCTTTTGAACTTCCTGAAGGTGTTTCTTTTGTAGACTGTGAGTCACTGACCGTTTGCATCTGTATGACCCATTGAAGTAGTGGAGTAAAAGCCGAGAACTGAAGTCTCTTGTCTGTGTCTTGATTTGGGTTCTGAAGTTTACAGCAGGGGCAAAAGGGAACCCTGACAGCGAATCTGCTCCGGGTTTCAGTCAGAACTGTTAACTCTAAAAGAGCTATCCAAACTTATTTTGGGGATAGGGTTCAGCATCTTGGATGGCTCTTTAGAGTTCTGGCTGGTTCTGACTAAAACCCGAAATGGATTCACAGCCCCACCAAGCTCGGAGCCCCCAGCTTCCACTGGGCCTTCGAGAGTAATATTTATATCACACCTTTCTTCCAGGGATCTCAAGGTGGCATACAGGATTTCCCCCACCCCCATTTTATCCTCACCACACCACTGTGAGGTTGGTTAGGCTGAGAAGCAGCAAATGGCCCAGGTTCACCCCGTGAGCTTTAAGGTTGAGTGGGGATTTGAACCTGGGTCTCTCAGGTCACTCTCCTGAAAGACCAGATTGCACCAGACTGGTTCTCACAGTCATTAACAGCTGCATGTCATGTAGACACTCAGCAGGTGTAGCTTTTTGTGGTGAGGAAACACAGTCATGGGAACAGGGCTGGCCCTAGGATAAAGAGCGCCCTGGGCGAGGAGTGCCTTTGGTGCCCCGCCCACTGCCCCCATAGCCAGTTTTGCAGGGCTGCCAAGAGGATTTATGGGGCCCGGTGCAGGTGGAATGTCCATCGAGAATGGCATTGCTCAAAACCTTGATCTTTCAGCCACAGTGCTACAGTTTGCCTATATACGAGCCAAAGTTCAAAAAGCCACATTCTAAGCGGTGGCGGTGCGCTACGCAACACAGCAGGACTATCACAGGTTGTACTTATAACATTTTTTTTGTTTTGTTTTGTAGCAGGTCCAACCTTTTGGCAAGCACGCTTTATTTTAGAATATCCATTATTTTTATCTTTGAAAATAATAAAGAAAAGTCATAAATAAAAAAAAGGTATCCAGCTGACCTCTTATAGCTTTATTTTATTATTATTTATATAGTGCTGCTTACAGTCTTGACAGTATGTCAAGTGCTAAGTGCTCGGTAACATTGCCTCAAAGTAAGGCTGTGCTCCACTGATTTTTGCCTAGCAGGAATGACATCAAAGTGGAAATTGAAAAATAAACATACTTTCAAGCTACTTGAAAGAAGATCGTTTTCATTATTAGTACCCAAACAACCTGTAGAATCTTGAAAAAAAGGTTACAGACACCTGCTTCTTGCCACCCCAGCTCACTGCAGACAGTACATTACAAAACAGCCACAGCAGCCACTGAGTTCAGCTTGGTGCCCCCTCAGCTCAGCACCCCAGGGGATCACCCAGCTTGCCCATCCCTAAGACTGGCCCTGCATGGGAAAGCTTTACAGGCTGCCAGGCAGTACCTTACCAGCCTTGAGTATAACTGGTGAAAAGGAAGGCTCTCCAGTGGACTTTTCCTGAAACCTAAAATAGGGTTGCCATCTTCTTCTTTCCCCCTTTTCTAGTAAGGGTTCTATGCCTATAATAGATGGATGGGACGAAAAATTCAACCGGTTCTTTGGTCCTTCTTTTGCTAGTGGCCACTCTTTTGCTGGAGAGCCACCTGTTGGGGATGCTATAGCAGCCAGGAGTACCTAATATTTATGATGTAATTACATTAAATGTTAATACAATTTAATTGCCTTGTGCTTGCCAATAATCCCAATACATTAGCTCTTGTTGGCTAGAGCTCTGGAAGGCGGGAAGCACTTTGCTTCTTACTGTGCAGTTGGGTAGAATACTGTCAGCACAATTTTCCTTATATATCTGGAAGCAATAGCTCAGTTCTAAACAGGCTGCAATCTTCCTCACACTTATCTGATAGTCATTACCACCAAACTCCTACTCTTACTTCATAGAATCATAGGATCATAGAATAGTAGGGTTGGAAGGGGCCGACAAGGCCATCGTGTCCAACCCCCTGCTCATTGCAGGAATCCAAGTCAGAGCATCCCTGACAGATGACTGTCCAGCCTCGTCTTGAAGGTCTCCAGTGTGGGAGAGCCCACTACTTCCCTAGGTCATTGGTTCCATTGTCGCATTGCTCTAATAGTCAGGAATTTTTTGCTGACGTTCAGCTGGAATCTGGCTTCCTGTAACTTGAGCCCATTATTCCGTGTCCTGCACTCTGGGATGATCGAGAAGAGATCCTGGCCTTCCTCTCTGTGACACCCTTTCAAGTACTTGAAGAGCACTATCCTATCTCCCCTCAGTCTTCTCTTCTCAAGGCTAAACATTCCCAGTTCTTTCAGTCTCTCTTCATAAGGCTTTGTTTCCAGTCCCCTGATCATCTTTGTTGCCCTCCTCTGAACCCTCTCCAGTTTGTCTGCATCTTCTTAAAATGTGGTGCCCAGAACTGGACACAGTACTCCAGATGAGGCCTAACAGTGCTGAGTAGAGGGGAACTAGTACTTCCCGGGATTTGGAAGCGATGCTTCTATTAATGCAGCCCAAAATAGCATTTGCCTTTTTTGCAGCCACATCACATTGTTGGCTCATATTCAGCTTGTGATTGACAACAATTCCAAGATCCTTCTCGCTTGTAGTGTTGTCAAGCCAAGTATCACCTATCTTGTAACTGTGCATTTGGTTTCTTTTTCCTAGGTGCAGAACTTGGCATTTATCCCTATTAAATTTCATTCTGTTGTTTTCTACGGATGTCAGAGAATTTCGCCACGAATCTTGGGGAGGCCGAATGCCAGCGCATTCGGCCCCCTGAAATCGGTGGCGGAATGGTCTACCCCCGCCCCCCCCAGGACGGGACTTACCTTGGGCGGATCTTCCTGGCAGCGGCGGCTCCAGCGGCGGTTCGTTGTCGTCGTCGGCGGCCGGTCTTCTGACTGGCTGCCGCCGCCGCCATTTCCAGTTAAAAAAAAAACAAAAACAAAAAAACGTGTTAGGCTACGTAAAGATTTACGTAGCCTATCATGGCTAGATTTTTAAAAAACACCGTGATAGGCTACGTAAATGTTTATGTAGCCTATCATGGCTGATTTAAAAGAAAAACACACATGCGCGCGTATGCAAATGGCGGCGCCCATGGGCACCGCCATTTGCGTTCCTTATTTTGGCACGTCTTAGTCTACATAAACATTTACGTAGACTAAGACGTACCAAAATAAGAAACACAAATGGTGGCGCCCATGGGCGCCACCATTTGCGTACGCGCGTTTTTTTTCTTTTAAATCAGCCGTGATAGGCTACGTAAACATTTACGTAGTCTATCACGGCTGACTGTAGGGATGCAAACGGCGGCGGCTACGGCCGCTGCCATTTGCGTCCCTGCTAGCCAGCGGCCGGATGTCCGGCCGCTGGCAGAGCTGGCTGGCGGCTCCGCAGAATCCCTGCGGAGCGGAGCCGGCCGGCCAGAATTTCGGGGGGGAGGGACGGAGCGCCTCCCCCCCACCTCAAATCAATTTTGCTAAAAGGTAAGTGACTTTCATACATCCCTATTGTTTTCTGCCCAGCCCTTCAGTCTATCAAGATCACTTTGAATTTTGTTTCTGTCTTCCAAAGTATTAGCTATCCCACCCAATTTTGTGTTATCTGCAAATTTGATCAGCATTCCCTGCACCTCCTCATCCAAGTCATTAAGAAAAATGTTGAAGAGCACTGGGCCCAGGACTGAGCCCTGCGGTACCCTGCTTGTTACCTCTCCCCAGTTTGAGAAGATCCCATTGATAAGCACTCTTTGAGTCTGATTCTGTAGCCAACTGTGGATCCACCGGATCATTGTTTCATCTAGCCCACTTTGAGCTAGTTTGCTCATCAGGATATCATGGGGCACTTTGTCGAAAGCTTTGCTGAAGTCGAGATATATTATGTCCACAGCATTCCCACAGTCCACAAGGGAGGTTACTTGATCAAAAAATGAGATCAGATTCATCTGGCAGGATTTGTTCTTGACAAATCCATGTTGGCTTTGAGTAATCACTGCATTGTTTTCAAGTTGCTTACAGATGGATTGCTTTATCATCTGCTCCAGAATTTTCCCAGGGATTGATGTCAGTCAGACTGCCTGGTCTGTAGTTCCCAGGTTCCTCCTTTTTACCCTTTGTGAAGATAGGGACAACATTAGCCCTCCTCCAGTCATCTGGCACTTCACCCATCCTCCATGATTTCTCAAGGATAATAGACAGTGGTTCTGAGAGCTCTTCTGCCAGTTCCTTTATTACTCTCGGGTGCAGTTCATCTAGCCCTGGGGATTTGAACTCATTCAAAGTAATTAGGTGTTCCTTGACCATATGCCTATCGATCTCAAGCTGCAATCCTGCCCCTTCAGCCTGTACTTCTCCTTTGCCAGGGGGCTCATAGACCCTCTTTTGGGAGAAGACTGAGCCAAAGTAGGAATTGAGCACTTCTGCCTTTTCTTTGTCATCTGTTATCATTTTGCCATCCTTATTTAATAGCTGAACCACCATTTCTTTCCTCTGCCTTTTACTATGCACGTAGCTGAAGAAAGCCTTTTTGTTGCTTTTAGCATCCCTCGCTAACCTCAGCTCGTTCTCAGCTTTAGCCTTCCTGATGCCATCCCTGCAATTCTGTGCTATCCGCCTGTACTCTTCCTTAGTTGCTTGGCCTTCTTTCCACTTCCTATATGTGTCCTTTTTTTGTTTTCAGGTCATCCCTATGCTTTTTTTGAAGCCACATTGGCTTCTTCTGTTGTCTTCCACCTTTTCTTCTTGTTGGAATTGTTTGTGACTATGCCTTGAAAATTTCCTTTTTTAAAAGCTCCCACCCATCTTGGACTCCTTTTCTCGTAAGCGTCGCTTGCCACGGGACCTTACTGATCATTGTTCTGAGTTTATTCAAATCGGCTTTCCTAAAATCCAGGGTACGCGTTTGACTACACTCGGCTTTTGCTTCCCTTAGAACCAAGAACTCAAGTGCAACTTCCCCTCCTCCTGCTGCTCCTGCTCCTGTTCCTCCTCTTCTTCACATTGCTATACTGCCCCATAGCAAAAGCTCTCTGGGTGGTTTGCAAAAATTAAAAACGTTAAAAATACAGTATATTAATAACCATTTACATAAAAAAATATGCATGATGAGACAATATAGAGAAGAGGACATACATCTAAAACACTTTAAACAAACAATGTCTAAAAATTATGCATGGTGTGGAGAATGTGGATAGGGAGACATTTTTCTCCCTCTCTCAAGATACTAGAACTCGAGTTCATTGTATGAAGCTGGGAGATTCAGGACAGATAAAAGGAAGGACTTCTTCAAACAGCACATAGTTAAACTATGGAATTTGCTACCACAGGATGTAGTGATGGCCACCAATTTGGATGGCTTTAAAAGGGGGTTGGACAATTAATGGAGAAGGCTATCGATGGCTACTAGTCCTGATGGCTGTGTGCTCCCACCAGTACCAGAGGCAGTGACCCTATGTACACCAGTTGCTGGGGAACATGGGTGGGAAGATGCTGTTGTGCTCCTGCCCTGCTTGTGGGTTCCTAGTTGACAGCTGGTTGGCCACTGTGAACAGGATACTAGATTAGATGGACTCTTGGTCTGATCCAGCATGGGTCTTCTTATGTTCTTATGTCAAGCGAACCACCATAACCATAAGACAATCCAGATTGATTAAAACTTATCATCTGCTGCCAAATGCCTGGGAGAAGAGAAAGGTCTTAACCTGGTACCAAAAAGAAAACAATGTTGGCGATAGGTGGGCCTCATCGGGGAGATCATTCCATAATTGGGGGTCCACCACTGAGAAGGCCCTCTCCCTTGTTGCTATCTTCTGAGCTTCCCTCAGTGTAGGCAGCCAGAGGAGGGCCTTAGGTGTTGAGCGTAGTGTACAGGTAGGTTCACGTCAGGAGAAGCACTCCATCAGGTATTGTGGTTCCAAGCCATGCAAGGCTTTATAGGTTAAAATAAATGAAAACTAACTTATGAGTAGGCGTGAATAAGTTTATGCTGTTGGGCACACCTAAACCCATTGATTTCAAAGGGCTCAGGTGCACCTAATTCTGCAGAAGATCAGGTTGAGAAAGAGTCAGAGGCTTTTTTAAAGACAACCCTTAAAAATGAAGAGAAGGGGATTGGAATGTTCTGGAATGGGGGGTGGGGTCGGGGTAGACCCTCACAGGCTTCTTTGGAGATGCAATCCCCAATGTTGCATGCCTATATATTCTGACCAAGCTGTTTTTGCTGTAGGCTGTGAGTTACTAGGAAGCTCCTTAGCTCCGTATTGAGATTTAAACAACCAGATGAAATGATTAAAGAATTTAAGAACATAAGAAGAGCCCTGCTGGATCAGAACAAGGGTCCATCTAGTCCAGCATTCCGTTCACGCAGTGTCCAACCAGCTGTTGTGCTTTCTAACCCATGCCAAAATGAAAGATTCTTAAAGAACTGAGGGGAAATAATTATTAGAGAAGGCATGCTTCTACCTGCTCTGCCAAGAGAAATCTGTTTATGAGTATTTCAAAAAACCCACAACATGGTGCCAATATTCTTTGCAACAGCTATTTAAATTCCTGCCTTGGATTGTAGACAGTAGATTTTGATAGGTTCACATTGACATCTCTCTCTCTCTCTCTCTCTCTCTCTCTCTCTCTCATACACACACACATTTATTATTATTATTATTATTATTATTAATTTTATTTTGTACGCAAGAGAAGCCTTTCACTTTGAGTTTTCCATTTCCCACCCAATCTGTTAAATAAATGGCTCTCTCTTGTGGCAAAAAAGGGACATTGCGTGATTCTTCATCAACTACAGTGTGCACTGCAGCCATGCTAAAGGAAGCCCCGAGGACCTATCCCTCTTGCAAAGTGCCCTTGTGATGGGTGATTTGCATCTAAGCAGGCTAGGGCCCAAAGGGAATGCTTCACCTTGCCCCTACCAATTGTTTACCCCCGGAAACTCACCCTTCAGCTGTTTCTGTCTTAGAAGGGTTCCAGACTTATGTTTGTGATGTATTCTAAGACAGAAAATGGTTCGTAAGATTCCCCCCCCTAATTTCTCCCCAAATTATCAACGATATATTTGAAAAAGCATGGGGGGTGGGGTGGGGGGAGAGACAGAAGAACAGTGGTCGCAAGGAATCATAGCCAAGGGCCACACAGCAATGCATGAGAACAAGGAACATTTTGTTGCTCTGGCAAAGTCCTGGACCAATGAAGAAGCCCTTTATAGCCCTTCCTGTCCAGGAAGGCCCAATGGCCAGTCTGAGCGGTGGTGGGGCCAGGCCAGAGCCTGAGAACATTTCCCTGCCAGGAAGATGTTCCAAACTGCAGTCCAGCAAGCTCATCACATGGGGCGACCGCAGACAAAACAGGAGGTTCTGAGTTCTGCTCTTGGCAGGTCCGCATACCTTGCTTGCTGAACACAAGCTCAAGGCTGGTGGAGGTTTATTAAGAGGGTTCTGTACAGCTGCCTGATAGGCTCTTAATCCAGGCCTGCTGCAGGATTCTTCTAGGGTGGGGTACCTGTGACCTTCCAGAGGTTGCTGGACTACAAGTCCCATCATGCATGATCATTGGCCTTGCTGCCTCAGGCAAATGGGAGCTGGAGTCCAACAACATCTGGAAGCCTACAGGTTTACCACCCCTGCTCTAAGTGAAGGGAAGCGAAGGAGTTTACGTGACGGTGCACAGAGAATTCGCTGTGACAGAATGCAACACACCAGGAAAGGTGTAAAACAGACTGTGACGATTGGGTATGCATGGTGGATGACACAGTTCTCCACTTGAAATTCAGATGATGCTACGGCATGATGGCCAATGGGGGTAGCCATCCTCACACCCCCGAAAAAGCCCCTGGAATTAGGGATGTCGGAGAATTTCTCCACGAACCTCCGGGAGGCTGAATGCCAACGCATTCGGCCCCCCGAAATTGGTGGAGAAACGGTCCACCCCCCCCGCCCGCCCCTCCGGGATGGGACTTACCTCGTGCGAATGTCCCTTGTGGCAGCGGGTCCAGGCGGCGGTTTGGTGGCGGCGGCGGCCGGTCTTCCGACCGGCTGCTGCCGCCGCCATTTCCAAGTAAAGTAAAAAAAAAAAAAAAAAAGTGATAGGCTACATAAAGATTTACGTAGCCTATCATGGCTAGATTTTCCAAAAACACCGTGATAGGCTACGTAAATCTTTACGTAGCCTATCATGGCTGACTTGGGGGAAAAAAAAAACGCGTATGCAAATGGAGGTGCCCATGGGCACCGCCATTTGCGTTCCTTATTTTGGCATGGGTAGTCTACGTAAAGATTTACTTAGACTACGGTGAAAATAAGGGCAACGCTAATAAGGGCCCATGGGCGCCGCCATTTGCGTACGCGCTTTCCCCCCCCCCAAAATCAGCCATGATAGGCTACATAAAGATTTACACAGCCTATCACGGTGTTTTTGGAAAATCTAGCCGTGATAGGCTACGTAAATCTTTACGTAGCCTATCACTTTTTTTTTTTTTTACTTTACTTTTCTCTTACGTGGCCGGAGAGGCGGGGCGCTTCCCCCGGCCAGAATTTCGGCGGGGAGGGATGGGGCGCCTCCCCCCCGGCCAGAATTTCAGCGGGGAGGGACGGGGCGCCTCCCCACCCGCCAAGAATTTTGGGGGGAGAAACGGAGCACCTCCCCCCCTGAAAAAAGCTGTGGGACCAGGTAAGGGACTTTCGTCCATCCCTACCTGGAATTGGCATATTTCAATTTGGCCATTCTGTGGCAAACGGGAACACAACTGGGCTGTTTTGAATGCATATTGGCTGCTACTTGTGGCAGGAGCAAAGCTTTTCTAATTCTGAAAGAAAGAACACAAAAAGAAAGAAAAAAAGAAAGAAAGAAAGAAAGAGTATCAAACACACTGCTGCTTTATCTTAAATAACATTAAGCCTCTTAATTTTTTAAAAAAAGATGTTGAACACTCCCTGAACGTTCTACTAATAATGGTGAATTAAATTCCAATTCCAATTTGCAATTGGTAAGCCTTAATCATTTGTACCCTTAAAAAGTCTGACCATCTGATTTTCATAATATAAATTTCAACCTATAAATATTACCCTCTGTTTCTCTGATTTTCAGAGCTCACCAAGGCTCCTATTATAGAAAAAAATATATTGAATCTTGAGAATATCTGTAGTACTAACTAAGTGAGTATTCCTGCTAGTACGGACTGGGTAATTTGCATGATTGTTTGATTGATTGCTTATGAGGAATAAGAGTCTTGGTTTCGATTAGAGCTAATTGAATAGCAGGCATGACTCTACCTGCACGCAGTGCTTCAAGATGGACACCATTGGAATGAAGACAGAATAGGATGCAAGACTGTATCCAGCTGGACAGTCCATTGAATCTTCACTTCCTTATCCTCAGGTGGCGATCATAGTGACTGATGGGCGCCCCCAGGATGGGGTGAAAGATGTATCGGCGAGGGCAAGAGCTCTTGGGATTGAAATTTTTGCTATTGGTGTGGGTCGTGTGGACATGCACACCTTGCGGCAGATAGCAAGTGAACCTCTGGATGAGCACGTGGACTATGTGGAGAGCTACAGTGTCATTGAGAAGTTGTCCCAGAAGTTTCAAGAAGCATTCTGTGGTAAGTCCTAAACAAGGGACGGGGAACCTCTTTCAGCCCAAGGGCGAAATTCAATTTCAGAGAAGCAGTTCTGGGTCACATTCCAGTGATGGGCAGGGCTGAAGGTGAAGTGAGTGGAGGCCAAAGGCAAAAGGGGACAGGGCCAAAAATACAAAAAATACCAGCATATTGTGGCTTAAAGCTCTTACTGCTAGTACTTAAGTCTTAGGAGAGACATTTCAACCTTTTAGAAGGGGGAAAAACTGCACAAAACTGCACAAAATACCACACAATCAGTAGTTGGGGGAATGGGGGGGGGGTCGGGGGAAGGCGGCGTGGTCATCTGGGGAACCAAGAGGGCTGGATTTGGCCCCTGGGCCTCAGGTTTCCCACTGCTGTCCTAAAGGAAGCTTCACAGTGGGAAATAACTGATGAAGACAGTTCTTTTCCTCCATGCAAGAGGCAGAGCCAAAGGATATATGCAGGAACATAGAAAATTAATGAGCAAAGAAAATCTACGTAAATGTTAAAAACAGAAAAAGGAAAAGAGATGCTGTGGCTATGAACTGGGTACTGCTACTGTGCCTGTTTCCTGCTACAGCCCCCACTGCCCCATCGTCGGTCTCTACTGTCACCTCTGAGAGGCATTTCGGGTAGGGATGTACAGATTGTTAAAATCCGTTCCATCTGTGTTTCACAGATTGTCAGGTACCTTTCATTCTGCAGTCCGCCCATTGAGGGAATCAGCTTTTTTTTTTAGTTCCCAAATTTGTGGAAATGCTCATTTGCGCAAATTCGCATGTGTGAAAATATGGAAAATCCCCCCCAAATGTGCATTTTATGCTTTAGCCTAAGGGAAATGTGCATTTTTGGCCATTCTGCATATTTTTCGATGAGGACATTTGTGCAAAATTGGGAAAACTCGAAAAACGGTTGACAAGTCAGTGGAATCTGCCCGACATGGGAAAAGCCGGCCCACTGTGCAATCCACTGGTTGGATTACTCAAAGTCCGAACTCATTTGGCTCCATTGCAGATTTGTCTGACATCCCTAATTTGGGGGCCTCGGTTTTGGGCCCCAAACTTAAGGCACCACTGTTGGTTGAGGTTGTCTCTGGGATTTTATTTTGTGTACTGCTTTGCTGGTTATTGTGGATATTTTGCCTTTTTGGTGCTATCTTGTTTTGGGAAGGGCATGACTTATTTTTGTCCTTTGTGATGTTGCAAGATGATGCTATGTAATGTTTGTTTTGTTTTAAAATTTTGCCTGCGAGCCGCCTTGAGTTTATTTGATAAAATAAAGCAGGACATACATTTCTGTAATAAACTAAAGATCCATATTGCAGACAACCATTTCTAGGGATGGGCAGATTCCCTACCTGTCGTTCTGTGGGGGAATCTGCCCGCGGGGGGAGGCAATCCATCCCTCCCCCCAGAATCCATCCCGGTTGGCTCTGCTTTGCGTTGATCCATTTACAACTGCATTTAGGTTAATCTACTAGCTTTACATCCGCAAATGGCTCCCACTATGCCATTTGTGTCTCGAGACTTACTTACAGTGATACGGCAAAGCAATGGCTGCTGACTGTATCAACATTTGGCAGTGATGCGGAGCAGGCGGCCAGCTCCGCAGGATCGACGGCGAGATGGATCTGACCTGGACAGATTCCGGGGGGGGGGGTGAGTGCTCCATTCTGCCACGGACTCCAGGAGGGGGATTCTTTAGAATCCGGCCTTATTGGAGTCCATGGCAGAATTCTCCGCCATCCCTAACCATTTCTTAAAATTCAGGCTGAAACTATACATTATGTGGAGATCTCTTTGTTCTTTCCTCGGCATTTTTTTAAAAGCCAAAATCAGGCTTAGTAGACTGTGAATCGGGGCAAAGGGTGGACAGAGAATGCAGTCTATTTAATCCTTTCCCCATCTTGACTTTTTACAACTAAAAATCACCTTCGCCAATTGTTCCCCCTTTTCATTCATGCATGGGTGGGGATGGGTGAACATTTAATTTCAGTTCGCAAGTCACTTGAAAATGCCCCATTCACAACCCTGAACATGAACAGGAGCACACATTCTCTGAAAATGCTCACAAATTTCCAAACTTGTACTTATGTTTGCAAAATGTGCACATGAAAACGCGTAATTTACTCAAAATGCGCAACTTTCCCAATTCGAAAGGACTGAAAAACAGGTTGCAATTGAGAACGATCTGCACTGAGCTTTGAAGTAAAATTTGGAGAATTTCAGCCAGCTCAGGCCTCCCTGGTTCTCCCATCCCTGTGCATTGAGAGAAAGACAGAGCTGCTGTATCATTCCACCTACAGGTGAAAAAGCAGATTAAGGAGGAAAGGATTCAAGAACATCTCCCTGTCCACCCTTCCTTTGCACTCGTTTACTCTCTGCCAAAGCTGATTGCAGCTTTTTTAAAAAAATGTGGGTGGAAAACATGGATCTCTATAATGTGTAGAGTTTGAGCTTAGGATTTCCTGTTTTAAACAAAAATATCTGGAGGGTGGGGTCAAGCCTTCACCTCCCATGCCATTTTCCCAATCGAACTGGCCCTCTAAAGATGTCCTGCAGTGAAAAAACCTATTGGTACCCATATGGTACTGATTTATTTATTTATTTAAAACATTTGTATCCTGCCCAATATCATTAAGATATCTGGGCAGTGTACAGATAAAATCAATTTAAACAGTATAAAACAATAAATAATTTAAACAGCTAAATCATATTAAACCATTGAACAAGCTAATACCAATTAAAATCTAAAACAATAAAACAGTTAAAAAACAGTTTAATCCCCGCCCCCCGTATTTATATTTCTTCCAGAAACTGTTATATTTTCCCCTGTAGGGTGAATAGCAGCTTCAGCAGGTGATTTTTAAAAAGGAAAATTGCAGGGTGGGGGCAAAGGTTTAAGCCCTTCCTCCACTACCACAGTCCCAATCCAATTCACCCATGACTTCAGAAACTGAAAAAAACAAACAAGCCCATGTTACACTCTGATCAAGATGCATGAAGAAATCAGATGACTCCTTTGTTCCGATTCATCATTGATCACAATTTACAGTAACCCACAGGTCACCATACTATAAGGGCTGTGGGATGCAATGCTCTCTTGCACCCTGTTTTGGTGGGTATGGTAGATAATTGCTGCAGATATTTAGTCCAGTTTTGTTGCCATCCTATAAGAGTATCAGAATACTGGGAAATATTTTTTTTCTCTATGTTATGTATATGCTATGCTCAGATATTAAAGGAAGGAGATGTATACTATGCAACTTGAAAAAGAGGAGCTAGAATCAGGTCCTGTTTGTGTACTCTGAAATCCTGATATATGTGAACACTGTATGTTATTATTTTACAGCTGTGTCTGACCTGTGTGCCACGGGAGACCATGACTGCCAGCAGATCTGTGTCAGTACAGAGGCTTCATATACCTGTGCTTGTAAACAAGGGTTCATGCTCAACACTGATGGGAAAACTTGCAGTGGTAAATAATCCTTTTTCAGACTTGGCGAATGTGGACCAATGTTCATTCCACATTGTGTAAATCAAGGGTATAGGACCTCAGGCCCGGGGGGGGGGGAAACCTACCCTCCTGGGGTCTCAATCTGGACCTTTGGGGTCTCTGAGAAGCCCACACCCCCTTCCTCTGGATCTCTCTTGAACTGTCTCCCTTCACAACTCCAAAGGATAGGAAGTTCTCATTGCTACTTCCTAGAAGTCCTAGTTGTATCTAATCAGGGCCAGCTCCATTTCATGATCCCCCCCCATCATGCCTGTGGGAACTGTATGGGCAAGGGCAGCCACAGGTCCTCTCTCTCACCCTCCTGCCCTTTCTCCCTCTAAAGGCCCATTATGTGGGTGGACCCTCTCCCTCTCACCCTCCTGCCCTTTCTCTCACCCTCCTGCCCTTTCTCTCACCCTCCTGCCCTTTCTCCCTCTAAAGGTCCATTGTGTGGGTGGACCCCCTCCCTCTCACCCTCCTGCCCTTTCTTTCACTCTCCTGCCCTTTCTCCCTCTAAAGGTCCATTATGTAGGTGGACCTCCGCACAAACCACAGTCAGAGAGAGGAGGAGGAGGAGGTGATGCTGCCATTGACAGTGGAACTGGCAGTGGAGCCACCGAGGGCAGAGGAAGACAGCAGGAAGTTGGTGGTGCCAGGATGTAGACAGGTGCCCCATTGTGCTTCCTGTGCTACCCGGCCTCTGTCCGCTAAGGATGGAGCCAGATAATAGTCCTGAAGATAGGATGTGGTATGATGGAGTCATCCTTGCTCACTCATTTGCATACTCCTGAATCCACCTTTCCCAATGGTTTCTTGATGTGGGGGGAGCATCAAGAGGGGCTGTACTGGAGAATCACACTAAAAGCTCATGAGTGGCGCAGCCTTGCAGGGAAAGCGCGGCTCCCCGCATGAGTGAGATCATAGAATCATAGGGCTGGAAGGAGCCTACAAGACCATCGAGTCCAACCCTCTGCTCAGTGCAGGAAGCCTGACTCCCAGGTCTCCCATCCAAGTACAAACCAGGGCTGACCCTGCTTAGCTTCTTAGATAAGATGAGATTGGGTGCATCTGGAACACATCCAGGCATCAGGCCTGTCCCTCGGAGTGAACCACTTACATCAGTTCTGTGCTTCTTAACATCATCTTCATTGGTCTTCTATGTGCTGGGAGAGCAGCTGGGAGGGTGGACTAAGGCTCACACTAGAAAGAAAGTGATAACAATTGGTCCATTCCTACAGGGCCCTGGGCCTGCTGCCTGAATATTCTGCCCAGGGCACTGCACTCTCTCCACCGCCTCCGCATAAATGCGTTGCTTGCGTCACTTCTTCAGTCCTTAACTAACCTTCCCTGATGGCCTCCAGAGAGCCAGGAAAGCAACTGGGGTGTACAGATTGCTCTGTTTAAAACTGTGCTCTGGCTGCCACTGGCAGAACAAGGGATCCACTGAAATATATGAGCTCCTTGAGTAAACTAAGCATCTAGTCAGCAGCAGGACTAGGAGGAGAATCCAAGAGATCAAATACAGCCAACTCAGTTTTTAAAAGCTGAGATTTGGGAAAATTCCATAACACAAAAAAGAAAAAAAGAGAAGGAGGTTGGACCAATCTCTGAACTCTCTTGTTGTTCAGTCGTTAAGTTGTGTCTGACTCTTCGTGACCCCATGGACCATAGCACGCCAGGCCTTCCTGTCCTGCGCTCTCTCCCGGAGCGTGCTCAAGTTCATATTCATTGCATCGGTGATGCTATCTAGCCATCTCATCCTCTGCCGTCCCCTTCTCCTTTTGCCTTCAGTCATTCCCAGCATCAGGGTCTTTTCCAGGGAGTTTTCTCTTCGCATTAGGTGGCCAAAATATTGGAGCTTCAGCTTCATTATCTGTCCTTCCAATGAGCACTCAGGGTTGATTTCCTTTAGGATGGACTGATTTGACCTCCTTGCAGTCCAGGGGACTCGTAAGAGTCTTCTCCGGCACCACAGTTCGAAAGCATCAATTCTTCGGCACTCAGCCTTCCTTATAGTCCAGCTCTCACAGCCATACATTACTACTGGGAAAACCATAGCTCTGATTAGATGGACCTTTGTCAGCAAGGTGATGTCTCTGCTTCTTACTATGCTGTCTAGGTTTGCCATAGCTTTCCTCCCAAGGAGCAAGCATCTTTTAATTTCATGGCTACAGTCACTGTCTGCGGTGATCTTGGAGCCCAAGAAAATAAAATCTGTCACTGCTTCCATTTCTTCCCCTTCTATATGCCAGGAAGTGATGGGGCCAGATGCCACGATCTTAGTTTTTGTAATGTTGAGTTTCAAACCAGCTTTTGCACTCTCCACCTTCACCCTCAACAACAGGCTCTTTAGATCCTCTTCGCTTTCTGCCATTAGCGTGGTATCGTCTGCATATCTGAGGTTGTTGATAATTCTCCCAGCAATCTTAATTCCGACCTGTGATTCATCCAACCCGGCGTTTCTCATGATGTACTCTGCATATAAGTTAAATAAGCAGGGCGACAATACGCAGCCTTGTCGTACTCCTTTCCCAATTTTGAACCAATCGGTTGTTCCATGTCTGGTTCTTACTGTTGCTTCTTGACCCTTGTACAGGTTTCCTAGGAGACAGGTAAGGTGGTCTGGTACTCCCATCTCTTTAAGAATTTGCCACAGTTTGTCTGAACTCTCTAGTGCATGCCAATTAAAATGCCTCTCTCCCATTTCCTTTCTGAGGACAAATGGTGAACCTCTTGCACAGCCAAAGAGAACACACAGACCACTTTCACACTTGAAGCTTACATAGCCTTTGGGCATCTCTTGTGCTTGCACATATGAATGTTTCCTTGTTAAGTGAAAGAGTTAAGCCAGATATGACACCATTAGCATTAGCAGATTCCCCCCACCCTGCCCAATGTTGCTATTTGCACTGAAAAGACAGGCCCTACATGCACCAAATGAACTTGAGCACACTCCGGGAGAGAGCGGAGGACAGGAAGGCCTGGCGTGCTATGGTCCATGGGGTCACAAAGAGTCGGACACAACTCAACGACTGAACAACAACAACATGCACCAATGGAAGCTTTCATCCAAACACAGAAAGTGTAGTGGTTTCAATCCTGATGGGATTCCAGTTGAAGTTCCCCTATCCCCTGCAAGGGTCCCAATCTGGATCGGCCCCATGACTGCTATTTTTTAAAAAAATCAAATAAATCAAATCACACGATTGCTGTTTGAGAAAATGGCATCACATCACATTTAGTTAGGTCCTGAGAGAGGCATTTGTAATGCACATGAGCATTCTGACCAGTGTAGGGGTTAATACAGAAAGCAAGGACCTGTGAAAACATCCTTAGATGCTCTCAGGAACTCTGAAGTTCCCAATAAATTCCCACCAGAGAAGATATTTTTAAAACACACACAAATGTTTCACAGTAATTTTCAAACAGTTACCACTATTGCAGAGTATGATTGAAAATTGACCTTTTCATGGATATTTCCTTTGCTGGTGGGAATTCAAGAAAGGTGCAAAAAAAATGGCAACCAAACTATCAAGGAAACACACAGGGTGGGGTGAGGGAATCTATCCTATGAAAAAAAGTGCTAAAGCATGCAGGGTTTTGAGTTTAGGCAAAAAAGGAAACTGAAAGTATGTTAGGACATTATAGAGGTTTTTTTTGTTTTTGTTTTTTTATAATTATGCACAATATATAGAAAGTGGATAAAGAGTAGTTGTTCACCCTCTCTCATAATGCTAGAATTGAGGATCACCCAGTGAAACTGATTGGCAGGAGGCTCAGGACAGACAAAATGAAATACTTCTTTATCCAGGGTGTAATCAATTTATGAAATTTGCTGCCACACGATTTGGTGATGGCATAGGTACCTGAAGGAGTGCCTCCTCCCACACAAACCTGCTCGTATATTCCTATTGTCAGGTGAAGTCCTCCTGCAAGTACCATCAGTAAGAGAAGTGCATCATGCATATATGGAGGACGGCCTTTTCTGTGGTGGCCCCCTGATTTTGGAGCACCTTCCCCAAGGAAGTTCAACTGATGCTGAAGGGAGGAAGGGGGGACAAAACTCCAAACAGTGTAGACAGGGACAAAATGTTGCTCAGACTAAACACCAACCCAGAAAGATAGGTTGCCACCACCCATTACGCCCAACTCAGCCTGAGCCAGGCGACTCTCAGACCTTACAGTACACCTTTAAGGCTTATGAAACAAGGGCCCAGCTAGCACCCTCAATTTCAAAGCAAAAGAAACAGAGCAAGGTTTCAAAACAATACTTACAGGGCTAAACAGCAAAACTGACTAAACCTGTCTGTACATACCAATGGCACAGATTGTCAATAGAACAGGACCTCAGGAAGCCTGCAATCCAAAGCAGATAATGGAAAGGGCAAAATAATATTACAGTCTTTTTGTACCAGCTCAATGCATTTTTATTTGCCCAGACAATTTAATTGATGGTATTGCTTCTGCCACAAATAAGATCATCTTATTTTATTGCTTGTAGCCTCTCAGTCTTTATTATTATGATAGTTAAGTGTTTTGTTTTTATAGTATTGTACTTGTAATTTTGAATATTTGTGGCTGTACACTGCTCTGGAACCTATTCTGGATAAAGCACGGACTAGATTTTTAAATAAATAAATAAATAAATAAATGAGCTAGATTGATCTTTGGTCTGATCCAGCAAGGCTCTTATGCTTATATGATCAAACTAGTTAGAAACGGAACATTTTCTTTATACTTTAAATTGGTTTGATTCATTTATATCCCAATCAATTGCAGCTATTATTATTTGAAGTGGTTAAAAAAATCTAGCAATATATTTCCCCCCTTCACTGGAAAAAGTATGGTTTGGTTCAGTCTTGAAAAAGTGTTTTTTTTAAATTATTTAAATAAAGAGGTGACTATTTCAGCTCCTGTTCTTTGTTTTGTTTTGTTTCGGCTGTTTGCTTCTCCCCAGCCTGTAGTGGAGGGTCTGCCACTGATCTTGTTTTCCTGATTGATGGGTCAAAGAGTGTGAGGCCTGAGAACTTTGAGCTGGTGAAGAGATTCATCAACCAGATCGTGGATTCTCTGGATGTGTCAGACAGAAACGCACATGTGGGCCTGGTCCAGTATTCTAGTTCAGTCAAGCAGGAATTCCCACTGGGGCAATTCAAGAACAAGAAGGACATCAAAGCAGCAGTGAGAAGGATGTCCTACATGGAGAAAGGCACCATGACTGGACAAGCTTTGAAATATCTAGTGGACAATTCCTTTGCCATCTCCAGTGGAGCAAGGCCTGGAGTTCCGAAGGTAGCCATTGTATTTACTGATGGCCGGTCACAAGATTACATCAACGATGCTACCAAAAAAGCCAAAGAACTAGGTAGGCTTTCAGGTATTGGTACCATTGTTTTACAGTAGCCCGATTCAGATGCAACATTCTCAGGGCAGAACCCAACTGTGTCATTCCACAATCTCAAATAGTGCCAGTGGAGCTCTGCCGAATCTTTCCATTGTGCAGGAGTTATGCGTTACGCGTGCACAACACATTGTGCGACCACTTGCACAACTGGTTGGGCAAGTGTAATGCACAACCAGTTGGGCAAGTGTAATGCACGACGGGTTGCACAATGGGTTTCACAAGGATAATGCAGAACCAGTTGCACAATTGGTTGCACAAGCATAATGCACAACTGCTTGCATGAGCGTAATGCACAACCGCTTGTGTGAGCATAATGCACAACTGGTTATGCAATGTGTTGCACAATCCTAATGTGCAACCAGTTGCACAATGGATGGTGCAAGCGTAATGCTCAACTGCTTACACAACCACGCTCCTGTGGAAATGTAACTTTAGTTGGCTTCCCCTCTTGTGCTTATTTTGGAACCTAATTTCCACTAGCGCAATGTAATTTGTGTTAGTGGAATGACACAGTTGGATACCGCTCTTTATCATAATAAATCATGATTTATTAGTCAGAGAACAAGCATTGTGCTTGTGTATTCCCCCTTCCCTCCTCCTTTCTCTCATGTGCTGAAATTCAAGACTTCTGGGCTTCATTAAATCAGTTTCCATTGCATCCCAGCCAGAAAACTATGGTTTGTTCTCTGTTTACGAACCAGGATATAAAACCAGGTTCAGATCTGGCTTCAGAAATGTGACTAAAACTTAGTGCAGGGGTAGGCAATTTGTGGTCCTCCAAACGTTGTTGGACTGTGGCTTCCATCAGCCCAAGCTGACATAGCCAATACTGAAGGATGATGGGAGTCACAGTCCATCAACATATGGAAGGCCACAAGTTGCCCACCTCTGGTTTAGTGCTATGTGAATGAGCAGAAGCAAGACGCAAGGTTGCTCGCTCCTCCCGCCTCCCCTGGCATGACTGCAAGTAGATTAGAAGCATTCACTTCTTGGATTAACTAATCAGACTTTATTGTTACATCTGAATTGGGGAAACTCTGATTAGGTTAAACTGTGGTTAGTTAAAAAAAGAAGAAGCCAGGATCATAAATGGGAGTATGATCATGGCTAGTTTCAACAAACTATAGTTTAAACAAAATGGACTTTTAGTCTAAACTGACAAAGCACTTCTGATTTTCTGTATGAAAGAGTGCTCCTGCTTTATGTGCAGTTTTCACCTTCATGCACCCATAGCTTCCTTGAATCAGAATAATCATCATTCCCTCTATTTCTGAAGTTCAGGCTGTGAGTGCCGGTGCTTATGTAGTCAAAACAGCACCATCCATGCACAAGAGGGAGGTATCAGCAGGCTTGGGGAGACCCAAGTTTTGCAGAAGTACAGAATGTATTTAGCAAGGCAACTCTAAGCGGGGGAAACCTAAAAACAAACCAATGAGGACAATGGCTCAGTGGCCATGGAATGCTTGACTGACTGTTGGAGGGAAAAAAAAGTAGGCGGAAGGGAAAATGGAATGGAGTGTGATGGCGCAGAGCATGGCTGGCTGAAGCAATGAACTGGAGCATTCTACCCTGCAAAATGTTGTTGCAGGTGGCACTTCTTACATTCAATCTCAATGTAAAGAAGGGAATGCAAGCCTTTTGCAGAGATGACAACAGGCAGATGATCAGTTCTTGTTTGTTTCAGGTTACAAGATGTTTGCTGTTGGAGTGGGCAATGCTGTTGAAGATGAACTTAAAGAAATAGCCTCCGAACCAGTCGCAGAGCATTATTTCTACACTGCTGATTTCAGAACCATCAGCCAAATTGGGAAGAAACTACAAAGTAAAATCTGTATTGGTAAGTGAGGTTGTGTGCATGGCATCGACAGCACGAGCTCAGAACTCGTTCCCCTCTACTCAGCATTGGTTAGGCCTCATCTGGAGTACTGTGTCCAGTTCTGGGCAGCGCACTTTAAGAAGGATGCAGACAAACTGGAGAGGGTTCAGAGGAGGGCAACAAAGATGATCAGGGGACTGGAAACAAGGTCCTATGAAGAGAGACTGAAAGAACTGGGCAATACGACAATGGAACCAATTCCCTAGGGAGGTGGTGGGCTCTCCCACACTGGAGGCTTTCAAGACGAGGCTGGGACAGCCATCTGTCAGGGATGCTCTGACTTAGATTCCTGCACTGAGCAGGGGGTTGGACGATGGTCTTATAGGCCCCTACCAACCCTACTATTCTATGATTCTAACAAAGATGATCAGGGGACTGGAAACAAAGCCCTATGAAGAGAGACTGAAACAACTGGGCATGTTTAGCCTTGAGAAGAGAAGACTGAGGGGAGACAGGATAGCGCTCTTCAAGTACTTGAAAGGCTGTCACAGAGAGGAAGGCCAGGATCTCTTTTCGATCATCCCACAGTGCAGGACACAGAATAATGGGCTCAAGTTACAGGAAGCCAGATTCCGGCTGAACATCAGAAAAAACTTCCTGACTGTTAGAGCAATACGACAATAGAACCAATTACCTAGGGAGGTGGTGGGCTCTCCCACGCTGGAAGCATTCAAGATGAAGCTGGAGAGCCATCTGTCAGGGATGCTTTGACTTGGATTCCTGCATTGAGCAGGGGGTTGGACTTGATGGTCTTGTAGGTCCCTTCTAACCCTATTATTGTATGATTCTATGACCTTGTAACCTACTGCCCTGGCAAACAGTGTGATATAACAACCATGATAGCAGTACAGCCTGACAGCGCTGCAAACTCTTAAAGTTGATTGGTGGGGCAGTATGGGTCTCAAGGGAAATTCATTTAACTCAACCTCTTTCTCTGAGAAAGATTGAGACACAATGATGGAGGAACGGTGACCTTCATGGCAGCATGTTGTGGCATTATTTTTATAACCTTGTTTCCATATGTTTGTACCCATACATTAAATCTGCAGTAGAAGGCCTCAGATTTCCACCACCTGAGGTGAGGCTACCAGAGAGAAGACCTTTTCAGTGATGGCACCCCAGTTGCAGAACGTTCTCCCCAGGGAGGATTACCTGGCCCCTGCTTTCTTGTCCTTTTGGTTCCAGGCAAAATCCCCTTTATTTCCCAATCATTTTAGCTGCAATATCGATCCTGCCAATTGTTTGGTGCTGCTTTTGCCATTTTGCAACTTTTCGGTTATTATTTTTTTTGGTGGGGGGTATTTTCTGGGAGTTGTAGTCTGCTTCATTGAACCATTTTATTTTCTCTTCCACAGAAGAAGATCCATGTGACTGTGAAGCCATTGTAAAGTTCCAGACAAAAGTAGATAACCTCATAAAAGCACTGACACGGAAGCATATCCTTTGGGAGTTATTCGGGACAGAGTATTTTGGGGGAGGGTTTGTTGTGTGTTTTTGGGTGGGGAGAGGCTGTGGAAAGAAGAAACTGGGATCACTGGGGGCTCCTTCACAAGGAACTTTTATCCTGCTATCGAGATTGCTCGGTCATGGATGTTCGCGGGTCCCTTTCATGACATCTTTAACCTCCAGGGCACATACAGAGGTATTTTCTGCTTATTTTGTCTCAAAAAGATCTGGAACTAATGAACAATCTTTTTAACTTTAGTCTAAAGGCAGCCTGGGTTAGCCACTTGCACATAAAAACCAAATACGAGACAGAATGATATTCCAGGTTTTTCAGGTAAGGTGATCAAATGCAAGGGATAATAAGCTCCTATACTTTAGTATCAGTGTGGAAGAGGTTCCATTTTCCCCAGGGTGTTGTCTGAAGAGACATGAAGCAACAGCCTTACCAAAACTAAGCAAACTGGGGCAAAAGAGGGTGGGGCAGCAAATTGGGGCAAAAGAGGGTGGGGCAGCAAATTGGGGCAAAAGAGGGTGGAGCTGATGGAAGAAGTGGTGGAAGCCCGAATAACCCCAATACCAGAATATTTTAGCTTAAAGCTCTTACTGCCAGTAAATTAAGCCTTAGGGGAGCCATTTCAACATTTTAGACTTGGGGGGCGGGGACTGTACAAAAAACACCAAATGATTGGTAGCTGGGGGAAAGGGGGTGGGCCCAGGGGGAGGGGACATGTCTATCTGTGTCAGGAAAGAATCTGAGCATGTGGAGATGTCTGGCAGCTCAGATTCAGAATGGGGACAGCCAGAACAGGGGGAGGCACCCTCCCTAGTGAGCTCAGATATGGTGAGACTTTCTTTCCAAGACCTTGACACATAGGCAGCTCACCCAGGTTTCAGAGGAGGAGGAGGGCAAGGGGCGTGACTTGAGGGATGCTAGGATCCTTTGCAGAGCGAAGCAGGAACACTTAGAGGCAGGGCTCAGACACTCCGCCAGGTTGGCCACTCATGAAAACCTACATAGTAGGGAGCCACCCAAAGGGAGGGGCATCCCTGCGAAGCTAGTCTGGCTGAGAAGTTCTTGCCCAGACTGCTGGCAGCTTCTCTAACTTCCACTTAGTCTCCTCTATTGATATTCGTAGATGTGTGGATTAGCTGTTTCGTTGCAGTCTGAGAGTTTCCTAGAATCTGCATTTGTAAAGAAGTGTGTCATTAACTAATAAAGTAGTGTAGCTCGAAGCCTTGTTTCCTGGAGCATGTTAATTGTGAGGGGAGAGGATGAAGGAATGTGACAATCTGTAGAACCTTGAAGGGCTGTATTGGGACTGGATTGAGGTTCTGCACCACTGGACTAGATGGCCCTTTTGTCTGATCCAGCAGGGCTCTCCTTAAGTTCTTATATATCTTCACATTTCATGCCCTTGATTCAACCAGTCTAAATTAGCATAACCTTTGGGAGCAGTTCCGTCACCTTTTCATAATGTCTCTGAAGTCATCTGTGATTATTCCTTAATTCTTGCTCACTGGAAGCTGTGATGAAAAAGCTGGCTGCCCTAGAAAACAGGATCACCGTTTAAAAAGCAAAATCATTTGTGCGCCTTCCCAACTTAAGACAAATGTACCAGAAGACTTTGACTGATATGGATGGGCAGCTCTTCTCTTCAGCTACACCTTCATTTGACTATTCTAGGTGTCTTCATTTTGAGAGGGGGGGAAATTGTAGAATATAGGTCATGGTAAAGCACTAGACATCCTTGTGTACCAAACTATGTTAAAATTCCTTGCATCGTAGAATATGCATATATTAAATACCTGGAGGATTTGTTTTAATCTAAAGCTTAATATATAGATATATATATATTCATCTATATTAAAACATCAATGCGTTCTTTTTATGAGTTCTGTGAATGCTCACCAGATCTTTTGCATTCTTCTTTTTCATGTAATTTCTGTGTATGCCTTCATTTTGTTTAAGAACTGAATTTGACTCATGTGACTTTGAATGTTTTTTTTAAAGTGGCAAATGTATAATTTATGCATAAAACATTTATCTAGATGTAGGTGAAACAATTAGGCAATATTAAGTGGGGCGTAGAGGATCAGATGCTCCTGCTGCAAACTCCTACTTGTGGTACTAGAAGAAAGAAGGCAAGTTTAGATCTTCAACAACTATGGCCAACATTTCTGCTCACCAACAATAGTGCTTAAGTTTTACGGGATCAAGTCTGGTTTTGTACAATGGATGTATCCATGGACTCATTTGCAGTTGCACAAGACAGCTTCCCTAATGCAGTAGGACACCATTGCTTCCTGACCCCTTGCCTACATCATCCTTGCAATGTTATCAGTGTTGTTGTCGTTGTTGTTGTTGTTGTTGTTCAGTCGTTAAGTTGTGTCCGACTCTTCGTGACCCCAAATAACTGAAGCTTCATAATCAAGCTAACCCAACAGTGCAGGACACTGCTATTGGAGGAGGCTCTGGTTACAAAGTTTTCATTAGCACCCAATTGGCATTTCTCCTTGCCATAGGTGAAAGCCATCCCAGTTTTAGGTGATACTGAAGCCGTAGACCAATATGGATCTGCCCCAGGGATTTCTGTTGCTCCTCATGAACAGTCCCTGGTCACTGTTGATGAAGAAGTGAGTCATCATATCCAAGGCATGCTGTGTGAAACATCACCACTGCACCCCTCCAAATGTGAGCATGAGTGGTTGGGCTTTGGTTAATTTTGTAGGGGTTTGTATCAGAATATTTATACTTGAGAGTAGGCTTTTCAGAATAACGAAGTATATTGTCATCATAACTGATTTTATTTGGGGGGGGTGTAGAAAAAAAAATAAAGTTTACTACAAAATTAGACTCTGTTTGTGGTTGTTGTTTCATGTTAGTTTTTTTAAAACATTTTAGAGGCTATTCAGTGGAAAAAATGGGTTAAACTTTATTGATTTATATCAATTTTTATTCATTTATATCAACGTATGTCATTATATTGTATACGATGCTCCTGGTGGATCATGACATATCTTCCTCCCGCCCACTTAAAAAGAATAAACATTTGTTCAGATACATTTAAATCTCCCCACCATTTGCCAAGCTGCCCAATACCAACTCAGAGTCTTTATCCATCTGGCCCAGTATGGTCTACCAGTGGAGGCTGATGGCTCTGATTTCAGTGGGGCTGTAAATCCATTATGGGTTTCAGCCAGAACCAACCAGAACTCTAAAAGAGCTATTGAAGGTGCTCAACCCTATCCCCAAAATAGTTTCCTCAGCTTGGATAGCTCCTTTAGAATTCCGGCTTGTTCTGACTGAAACCCAACATGGATTCACAGCCCCACCGAAATCAGAGCCACCAGCCTCCACTGTTGCCTACTTAGATTGGTAGTGGCTTTCCAGGATCTTAGGCAGAGGGGTCCTCCTACCCCATCACCTGCTCCCTGATCTTGTATAACTAGAGATGGTAGGGACTGAACCTGGTGGCTTCTGCATGCAAAGTATGTGCTATGTCAGAGGGAGCCATTGTACATATCATAGCACTGGTGCAATCTGCTGTCATCAGCAGCCTTTACTGGTCTAATAAACAGAGAAGAATCACTGTACTACTTCTAATAATCAAGAGAGAAGGTTTTCCTGGGAAAGTGTACTATATAACATGTCATGTTCTGCACCAGTTGATCCTTCTGAAGGGTTTCCATGGCTAGCCAGAGTTTTCAAAGGCATTGCATGGCCTACAACTGACATTGTAGAGGAATTAATGCAAAGGTCATATGCCTTCATTAGATAGAAAGGTTGCACTTGGAAAGCATCCCTAACCACACAACAACCTAGGACTCCAGGCACAGCTGTGGACCTAGAGGGATCCACAGGCCATGAACCTGTGACATAAGGGCTGAAACCCATACATAAATGAGACCAATGTTTCCCCAGGTCACATGGCATGCCAACCAGCATTACTCCTGTTTTGTCAAGAGTCTGTTACCATTGGCTTGTTTGCATCCAGTCCCTTGATATGCCTACAGACTGGGTTAGGACTCAGACAGTAGCGTTGGGTCAGATAAAAATGGTATGGCACTATATTGACAGCTCTTAGCATCATGCCTTCTGATGATCTCAGCCAGCATTTACACACTAAACAGAAGGGGGACGTAATGGGTCCTAGTGGGACACCACTAAGCAGGTCATAGGGAAATGATGACCAGCTGCCCATCACCATCCTTTGGGACAGTGATGTTTTGGCCTACAAATCCCATCAGCCCTGAGCTATACACCAATGGTGAGGGATGCTGAAAGTTGTGGGCCAAAACAGCTGGAGGGCTACAAGTTGCTCACCCCTGCTCTGAAGTCTCATGTGTTGACTGTGTTTAAAATGGCAGCCGTGAAGTCAAGCCAAATCGCAGCAATTTTGCCTCCAAAGTATATGGCAAACTTAGAACAATTGGGTAAAAAGTGCTTCATTTCCCAGGTTGAGAGGGCTCAGCTTCTCCATGGGGTTCACCATCCAGAAAGAAAGAAAAATCAGGATGCAGTCCTTTACCCATTTACCTGAGAGTGAGTCCTGACTTAACTCAATGGGACTTACCTTTGAGTACACATGTATAGGATTGCACTGTCATTGAGATGGTACTTTGCAGATGCAATGGTTGTAGAAAATGGCTTTTCTGCCATTGTCACTAGCATGATGTAGTCCTTTCATCTTTTTGTCATATCAGTTTCATCATGTGTCACCTGTACTTTGCCTTCTCACTTCATCTGCCTCAAGACATCTGTAAAGTAAAGCAAGAGGATCTGAAGTAGCCATGGAGGAACGTGCATGCATGTTAAGGTCCCCCCCCCCGCCCCAAACATTTCAGGTCCTTATCATGCATGTTAAGGTCCCACTTGCACTGAACACATACATGCACGCACACACGCACCAAAAACACAAAGAGAGGACATACAAAATGTATAAAAACAGGTATCAAATATTATAGCACATTATACACAGAATTATTAAACTATCTGATCATACAGGAAGGCTAGTGAGCAGTATTGAAGAGCGCTGATGACTGTTGGGGCACATGACACATTCTGTATATGGTAGTTTTATTTCCTCCTTTTAATTCCACATTTTATTCCGCAACAAATGCCATTGTATGTTCTGTGAGGTATAAATGCACAAGGGGGATATAGTGTTACCATGATGGGATCATAATGATATGACACAAGGTGTAGAGCCGGCTGAAGTTTAGGACAACATTTTATAGTCATAAAATGAACAGAAGCCTCATTCACCACACCAAACAAGGGATTAGTCATATAGTAAGTAACTGGTTTCTGCACTCCACAGTTAGCTCGATAACCTGGAGGTGGCTGATTGGAGCAGGCTATGCATGCCTCGATTCTGCTGGCCGCAGTTCAGGAAGGGGTGGTCACATAGTTGACTCACCCCTATTCTTTGAATTCTCACCTCAGCACCTCAGACTGGTTTTGATTCAGCTGGAATCTGGCTTCCTGTAACTTGAGCCCATTATTCCATGTCCTGCACTCTAGGATGATTGAGAAGAGATCCTGGCCTTCCTCTCTGGGACAACTTTTCAAGTCCTTGAAGAGCGCTATCCTATCTCCCCTCAGTCTTCTCTTCTCGAGGCTAAACATGCCCAGTTCTTTCAGTCTCTCGTCCTCATAGGGCTTTGTGTCCAGTCCCCTGATCATCTTTGTTGCCCTCCTCTGAACCCTCTCCAGGTTGTCTGCATCCTTCTTAAAGTGTGGTGCCCAGAACTGGACACAGTACTCCAGATGAGGCCTAACCAGTGCTGAGTAGAGGGGGACTAGTATTTCCCAGGATTTGGAAGCTATGCATTTATTAATGCAGCCCAAAAGAGCATTGGCTATTTTTGCAGCCACATCACATTGTTGGCTCATATTCAGCTTGTGATTGACAACAATTCCAATATCCTTCTCGCTTGTAGTGTTGTTGAGCCTCGTATCCACCATCTTGTAACTGTGCATTTGGTTTCTTTTTCCTAGGTGCAGAACTTGGCATTTATCCCTATTAAATGTCATTCTGTTGTTTTCTGCCCAGCGCTTCCGTCTATCAAGGTCACTTTGAATTTTGTTTCTGTCTTCCAAAGTATTAGCTATCCCACCCAATTTTGTGTCATCTGCAAATCTGAACAGCATTCCCTGCACCTCCTCTTCCAAGTCATTAATAAAAATGTTGAAGAGTACTGGGCCCAGGACTGAGCTCTGTGGTACCCTGCTCATTACCTCTCCGCATTTTGAGTGGATCCCATTGATAAGCACTCTTTGATTCCGTAGCCAACTATGGATCCACTGGATTGTTGTTTCATCTAGCCCACTTTGAGCTAGTTTGCTCATCAGGAGATCATGGGGCACTTTGTTGAAAGCTTTGCTGAAGTTGAGATATATTATGTCCTCAGCATTCCCACAGTCCACAAGGGAGGTTACTTGATCAAAAAATGAGATCAGATTCGTCTGGCAGGATTTGTTCTTGACAAATCCATGTTGGCTTTGAGTAATCACTGTATTGTTTTCAAGTTGCTTACAGATGGATTGCTTTATCATCTGCTCCAGAATTTTCCCAGGGATTGATGTCAGTCAGACTGCCTGGTCTGTAGTTCCCAGGTTCCTCCTTTTTACCCTTTGTGAAGATAGGGACAACATTAGCCCTCCTCCAGTCATCTGGCACTTCACCCATCCTCCATGATTTCTCAAGGATAATAGACAGTGGTTCTGAGAGCTCTTCTGCCAGTTCCTTTATTACTCTAGGGTGCAGTTCATCTAGCCCTGGAGATTTGAACTCATTCAAAGTAATTAGGTGTTCCTTGACCATATGCCTATCAATCTCAAGCTGCAATCCTGCCCCTTCAGCCTGTACTTCTCCTTTGCCAGGGGGCTCATAGACCCTCTTTTGGGAGAAGACTGAGCCAAAGTAGGAATTGAGCACTTCTGCCTTTTCTTTGTTAAGAAAACCATCTGTTATCGTTTTGCCATCCTTATTTAATAGCTGAACCACCATTTCTTTCCTCTGTCTTTTACTATGCACGTAGCTGAAGAAAGCCTTTTTTTTGTTTTTAGCATTCCTTGCTAACCTCAGCTCGTTCTCAGCTTTAGCCTTCCTGACCCCCTCCCTGCAATTCTGTGCTATCTATTTGTACTCTTCCTTTGTTGCTTAGCCTTCCTTCCACTTCCTATATGTGTCCTTTTTTTGTTTTCAGATCATCTCTGAGCTTTTTGTGAAGCCGCATTGGCTTCTTCTGTTGTCTTTCACCTTTTCTTTATGTTGGAATTATTTGTAATTGTGCATTGAGAATTTCCTTTTTTAAAAGCTCCCACCCATCTTGGACTCCTTTTCTCATTAGGGTCACTTGCCATGGGACCTTACTTATCATTGTTATGAGTTTATTAAAATCAGCTTTCCTAAAATCCAGGGTACGCGTTTGACTACACTCGGCTTTTGCTTCCTTTAGAACCAAGAACTCAAGTACAACATGGTCGCTTTCCCCCAGAGTTCCTGTAACTGCTACTTTATCCACTCAGTCATCTCTGTTGGTTAGGATCAAGTCAAGGATAGCCGATCCTCTAGTTCCTTCCTCTACTTTCTGTAGGAGGAAGCTATCCACCACGCAAGTCAGGAAGTTCCTGGAGGTGCCATGTTTTGCAGAACTTGTCTCCCAACAAATATTGGAAATTGAAGTCCCCCATTACTATTACACCATGCTTCCTTGCAACATTAGCTATTTGCTTTTCGAAAGTTTCATCCTCGTCTTCTCCTTGATTGCGTGGGTGGTAGTAGACTCTGAACACCATGTTCCTTTTATTCTTTGCTCCATTTATTTTAACCCAGATGCTCTTGATGGGGCTACCAAGCTTATCCTCCTGTATTTCTGTGCAGAGATATGTATTTTTCACATATAGTGCAACCCCACCTCTCTTTCTGTTCCTCCTGTTCTTTTTGAACAAGTTATATCCTTCAATTGCTGTATGCAGTTATGAGAGTCATCCCACCAAGTTTCAGTTACACCTATCAAGTAATAATTTCCCTCCTATATTAAGAGTTCAAGTTCGTTCTGTTTGTTTCCCATACTCTGGGCATTAGTATATAGAAGACTATTATTGGGCGCTATTAGAGCTGTTCTCTCCATTGTGGTGCATGAGCCTTCGTCCATTGTTACCCCCAACTTTACATCTCCCTTCCCCATAGGATTCAGTTTAAAGTCCTCCTGATAAAGTTCTTCATGCTGTGGCCAAAAACATTCTTCCCAGCCCTTGTGAGGTGCAACCCATCCCTTGCCAACAGTCCATCTTCCGGGAAGTAAAGCCCGTGGTCCAAGAATCCAAATCTCTCTCATCGGCACCACCTTTGTAGCCAGTCATTCACACGGAATATTTTTCTTTCCCTTTCTATCCCTCTTCTAACTACTGGAAGGATGGATGAGAAAACTATCTGGGCCCCAATATTCTTGAGTTTCCTTCCCAAAGCTTCAAGGTCTGACGTGATTTCTTCGTAGCTCCGCTTGGCGGTATCACTTGTTCCCACATGGATGAGAAGAAAGGGATACCTGTCAGTGGGCTTTATGAGTGCAGGCAACCCTTCAGTCATGTCTCTAATCCATCCTCCTGGGAGACAGCGTACCTGGCGAGTCCACGGGTCTTCACGACATACTTGGGTTTTGCTCCCACGCAGCAAGGAGTCTCCCACTACTACTGCTCTGCTTGATGTTGTAGGCCTTGGTTTCATCGCCTCTGCTTGGCTGACCTTCAGCCTCTTGCTCACTCTCATGCAGATTCCCCTATAATTCTTCCTCTGCAGGCTGTCCTCCAGTCTCATCTGCAAGTACCTGGAATCGGTTCCAGAGCTCCACTGCTTCCACTGGTGCAGAGTGGCCTGGTCAAAACAGAGCAGCAGAGTGGCAGAGCGGCAGTGCATGGTGGCAGAGAGGACAGCAGCGGCAGAGCAGAGGAGCCCATGCTGAACCTGGAGCGTGTGTAATGCCCCTTCACGGAAACATAACGCTATGGGAATGGCCATCTACAGAGAAGGAAGTGCGTGTAAAGGGAATCAGTTGTGATCCTGCATTTAAAATGGAAGCAGAAAGCCCCGTTTTAAATGCAGGATTTTAGGTTGGTGTAGAAATCCCCTCTCTCCCCCTGATTCGTTCTCTTTCTGTCTCACTCAAACGGTTTCCAGTCTTTTGTTCTTTCAGGCTATAAATATCCCCAAGCCGTCCGACCACCGGCAGTCCTGGTGCAGGAAGCAGGAGCGGTGCATGAGGGGTTTTCATAGTTTGATTCACCAAGCTCCTTCTGACAAAACAAGGTAGAAAGGATTTTACCTGCAGGCACATTTGCCAGGATTGACATTACGGGATTTGATTTTTATTTTTTCTTTGCCAATTATTTTTCAGGAGATGAGGCTGGATTTCTAAATATGTCAGGGATGG
Source organism: Heloderma suspectum (assembly GCF_057233095.1). Lineage (NCBI taxonomy): Eukaryota > Metazoa > Chordata > Lepidosauria > Squamata > Helodermatidae > Heloderma > Heloderma suspectum. The sequence goes on from NC_139467.1 coordinate 25,428,324, forward strand.
GGGTGGCTGCTCGGCTTTGTTCTCCCCCCCCCCCGCTTCTCCTTGCAATTTTGGCATGTAATCTTTCAAGAAATAAATAAATAAATACATCCATAAATGAATGCATCAGTATTTCATAATCTACATGAAAAGATTTTTAAATCCATGTCCTGATATGCGCAGAGAACACGAGGGCAATAATAGTGAAAGTCTGCAATGTTGAAAATGGTGGCATCATAGCAAAATACTGTAGTTATACTTGCTTACTTTGGCGTGGTTCTGTCACTTTCTGTGAGAAGTATGCAAGGAAGGTCAAATGTTTTGTGCGTTTTTTCTTCGATGGCGGGCTTTACTGGAGTACACCATTTAGTGGCAACTATATTTGTTCGCTGCAGTTAAGATGTTCCAAAGAGAGTTTAATGTTCTGTTTTTACAGCACTGTCTAGACATTTCCTAGCTGCAAGATATTGTATTTTGAGCCACATTGGACAAAGCTTATTATATCTGGAAGAGAGTCTTTCAAAGGGGATATGGTAAGAAAAGGAGGGAGCAATAGCAAAGGGACAGTGTACAGGGAGGGGGCAGAAAGACACTGTGACATCTGAGGGCCCACAAGTATCTGGAGTAGCCATGATGAGGTGTGCATTGTAAGCATTGACAATGCACTATAAAGCCTTACATTGCTTGGGACCATAATACCTGATGGAGCGCCTCTCCCAACCTGAACCTACCCATACATTACACTCAACCTCTAAGGCCCTCCTCCTCTTGCCTACTCCGAGGGAAGCTTGGAAGACTGCGACAAGGGAGAGGGCCTTCTCGGTGATGGCCCCCCAATTGTGGAAAGATCTCCCCAGTGAGGCCCGCCTGATGCCAACACTGTTATCTTTTCGGTGCCACCTTTCTGTTCTCCCAGGCATTCAACAGCATAGGATAAGTTTTAATCGATCTGGATTGTCTTACGGTTATGGTGGCTTGCATGAGATTGCTGGTTTGATGTTGTTTTATATATATGTTCTCTTCTGTATATTCTTTCTCTCTCTTTTAATGTAAATGGCTTTTAATATCTGTATACTTTTTAATGTTTTTTTAATCTTTGCAAACCGCCCAGAAAGCTTTGGCTATTCGGTGGTATAGGAACATAAACAACAACAACAACAGCAACAACAACAATGCATGCACAGAAACTCTGGGGAGAGCCAGCTGCACACTATGGAGGCATCACTGGTTTTTTTATGCCTCCAGCAGCAAAAAGCCTTTAGAGTTCCAGCTCATGAAAAACTTGTGTTTAATGCTGAACATTTTAATCAGTAGATCAGCCTTCCCCAACCTGCTGTTCTCCAGACATGTTTGGATTACAACTCTCACTAGCCATGCAGGATGGGGATGTTTGGAAATGAAGTCCAAGACATTTGAAGGGCACCAGATCAGGGAAGGCTGCAGTGGACTAATCAACTAAAGAACTAGCAGGGAAACCTGTGGTCCCTGGATTCCAACTACCATCAGCCCCAGCTAGCATGGCCAATGGTCATGTATGATGGGAGTTGTAGTGGAAAACCATCCAGAGAACCACAGGTTCCCCAGTCCTGAATTAAAGCTTTAGTTGATTAATCGGGGGGCGGGGGGTGGGGAGAGGTTAAATGGATGGGGCTAAGACTGAAGAGTACTCACACTTATTTCTTGAAAAAAGGCATTGGTGCTAATCTGTTGTGCTAACAGGAAATGAGATATGAGCTTTCACTTTTAAAAAATACATGAAGTATAATTAGTCTGAAGACATATCATGGAGCTAGGGATGTACGAAAGTCACTTACCTTTTCGCGGATTCTGTTCATGGTGGGGGGGGAGACGTTCTGTCCCTCCCCCCGGAATCCTCGATGGGGGGGGAGGCAATCCGGTCCTCCCCCCCGGAATCCTCGACGGCCGGCTGTGCTCCGCGGCGACTCTGTGGAGCAGCCGGCCAGGCCCAGGCCAGGGCCGTCCGCAGCTGGATTTCCGGCCGTGGAGGGCTCTGGGTAAAAAAACAAAAACAAAACAAAAACGCATATGCAAATGGCGGCAGCTATGGCCGCCGCCATTTGCGTTCCTTATTTTTTGCCGTCTTAGTCTATGTAAATATTTACATAGACTAAGATGAAGAAAAGAAAGGGGAACGCAAATAGCGTACTGGGCGCTATTTGCGTTCCCTTTTCTTTTCTTCGTCTTAGTCTACGTAAATATTGACGTAGACTAAGATGGTGAAAAATAAGGAATGCAAATGGTGGCGGCCGTAGCTGCCACCATTTGGGTACGCATTTTTTTTTACCCAGACGTGATAGGCTATGTAAGTCTTTACGTAGCCTATCACGTCTATGGGGAAAAAAAGAAAGAAAAAAACACAGACTGCAAATGGCGGCGGTGGCAGCTGGTCAGAAGACCAGCCACCGCTGCCGCCGGAGCCGCTGCCACCGCCGTCCGAAACATCCGCCCCAGTTAAGTCTCGTCCCGGGGGGGATCTGCAGGGGGCGGGGGGTGGCAGGCTGTTCCGCAATGGATTTTGGGGGGCTGAATGCACTGGCATTCAGCCTCACTGAGATCCGTCGCGGAATTCTCTGACATCCCTACATGCAGCAAACTGCTGAAGCTAAGCATGTCTGGTTATCCCCTGGTTGGGTGATTAGAAACACCTAGTCCAGTACTATGAACACTGACTGGCAGCAGCTCTCCAGGGTTTCAGGCAGGCATTTTTCCCATCCTACCCGAAGATGCCAGGTATCAAACCTGAGACCTTCTGCATGCAAAACATGTGCTCTACCCCTGAGCTAGAATTACTTGCTAGCCCTACCTGGAGATGACAGATTGAGTCTTCAACCTTCTGCATGTGAAGTATGTACTTTACCACTGAGCTATAGTCTTTCCCCTAAAAATAAAGCAAGCTTCCAGTCCTCAAGGGTCTGAATAAAGGGCTGATTTAAATAGGAACATAGGAAGCTGCGTTATACTGACTCAGACCATTGGTCCACCTAGCCCAGTATTGTCAACATTGACTGGTAACAGTTCTCCAGGGTTTCAGGGAACATCCTTTTCCTGCCCTACCTGTAGAGGCCAGTGATTGAACCCGGGACCTTCTGCATGCAAAGCATATGGTCTACCACTATAGGCCCTCCCTATAAGGATTCTTGTAGAATGATCTTCAGGACTTCTGGTGCAAACTGACTTGATCCATACATCCCAGACTAGTGTGCAGATTGGAACTTAGTTATCCACCAGCTTTTGCACTTACCAAAAGTTTTTGTCTCAAAACACATACCAAAAAAAAAAAAAAGTTAAAATCTATATTTTGAAAGAAAATACCTTTAGGAATGTGTATTTGGGAGACAAATGTGTTTATTTTGAAGGAAAGTAGGTTAAAATGTAAATGGCTATGTAGATTATTTTCCCCCTAAATTGCAGATTAATGATGTAATGGGATGGAAAAGATCTGTAGTGATCCCATGTGAAACTGACATGGGTAGTAAGTAGACTGATTAATCCATCACTAATTGCATATGAACCCTATGAATGCTTCTCTGAGTTCCACAGAAGAAAGGTGGGATATAAAGTGAATTATTATGACTTAGGACAGGAGTCCCCAATGCAGCATACAACTTTCATACAATTACGTACAGGCTTCAGCAAAGGCAGACCAAATATCCAAATAAATATTCATTTGAAGTGGCATTTATATGCTACCTGGTTAAATATTGAAAGCATTGTAAGGTCCTCAATCCATTGCATTATAGGACGTGAGTGTTTATCCTTCCAATATTGTAATATCAGACTTTTAGGTGTCCAAAGGGTCCATTTACACTGACCATTTGTTAATTTCCATGAAGCAGGTAAATAACTTAAAAGAGCATCTACACTGGTGATTATTAAAGACTGTTCCAGTACAAAATGTATCTTTGTAATAACCTCCTCCCCAAAAGGAACAACTCCTGGACATTGCCAGAGCATATACTTAAAAGGAGCAGTAGATGTATTGCACTGCCAGCAATTATCCAAATTTGACAATCCCTTGTTAAAGAGATGTTGCAGTGTCCAATAAACATGAAACAAAAGTTTTTGCTGAAGATCCATAGATGCAATGGGTAGATGCCAAAGCAGCGATCCATTGATTAAATATTTTGTGGTGGTGCCCACAGCAGTTTCTCAAATTCCCAAATGTGCTCACAGGTCCAGAAAGCTTGGGAACTCCTGACTTAGGAGGCTTACCACTATTAATGAAAAACAACTTATACCCAAGTTCTGCTCACATAGTATCACTGCCACTACTCCTTATTTATCATATTTCCCTTGCGGGGCTAGGAATACCCTTGATCTTTATAAATCCAGACTCAGCAAACATGGTTTAGGATTAGGTGTCATGGGGGAGGTATGTAAGAAGGATTCTCTAAAATCACACCACAGGATCCACACCACAGGATCAAAATCGGGCTTATTTATTCTTAGGCAAAAAGTCAGGGTTTACAGATGGAAAACAATGGCTAACATAGGGAATGTACACTCAAGAGAAATCGACTGGCTATATTCCCTGGCTACACTAACTCTAACCTGGGATCATTAAGAGCAGGGGCTTGAACCTTTAAAAATATTTGCAATGACAAACAAACTGAATTTAAAACTGATTTTTGATGGAGGGGTAGTACATTTAAGGTTTTTGCCCCTTTACATTACAGACAAAAATATAGATGGAATCCATTGGCTGCTTGAAGGTTTTCATTATGGTTCTTCATAATAACAAATTATATTTAGTTTCTTCCATAATCTGAGGAATGGATTTGTCAGGGTTCCCCTTATGAACTGGACACCCTGAGCTACTCCTTAAGGATCTCCTGCCTCCTTAAGAGTCCCACCTTCCTTCTTTTAAACTTCCCCTTGCCAATAACATGGGGTTTAGGCTGTAGATGTGGGGTGATTGGCACTTCAGACACTTGGGTTTTAACTCCAACCATTTACTGGTACCCTAAAGCAAGTAAATTACAGCTGAAGGTACTTACAGAATAGGACTGTAATACAAAAGGCATTAAGAGAAAATAAAGGCTTTAAAAATGCAAGTTCCTCTACTGTGACTGCATGTAGACTTCCCCAGGGTGCTTCTTCCTGCTCTCTCTTCCTGCTCTGGTCTCTCACTCTCGCTCTCTCATTGGCTCTCTCTCCCTTTTTATTCCCTCCTTCTCCAAAACCGAAATAACTGTTTCAAACCTGGAGAAATGAAACCTAACTCAGGAAAATGAAACTTAACCAGGGAAATGAAACTACTTTTCTCAGGAATATCCCCTCCCAACAACAACAACAGCAACAGCAACAACAACCCAGGCTTCTAGGCCTGACCTTTTTACCTTGCCTTTGTTAGAAAAAAAGGAGACTCCATAACTGTTGGCGTCTCAAGTTACGTAAGAGCCCGAGTGGCGGGAAAATATAGGCGGAGCAAAAAGGGAATCATACTGACGCGCTCATGACTAACAGCTTGGTAAGCTGATAGTGACTGTTTATTGGATATTGACTTAGTGAGCCGATGTACTAACTGTTTCATTGGTTACTGGTAAGAACAATAGAAGCGATATGATATAAAGGGCTTTTGCACACGTGTCTCGGGGTCCAGACTGCTCTGCACCCGTTTTGCAAAACGTTCAATAAAATAGTGTTGGATCCACTGCTGCCTGCCTGGCATTCTTTTCTTCTAAACCGAAAGCAAGGACTTTTTATCTAACACCTTTGTAGGCCTCAAACCTTCACAGGCAAATATTTCTGCCTATGTCCCTCATTTGTATATACAATAAAACCATGCCATATTTTATAAAATCAGATATTTTGACTTTTCCCTTTGGTTAATTTCAGTTTGTAAATCAATTTTTCTGCCATGGGTATTTGCCATAGCTCCAAGAAATTCATTGTTAAAAAGTTCTGTAGTTTTTCAGCTTTTAGCTATTACCCTGCAAGCTGCCATCAGCATGTATACAATTATTTCCTTACATGTCACTTCTGCATTTTGTTCATTACATATTGTTAACAAGAGTCAGTGCTGATGTAAGATAGATAGATAGATAGATAGATAGATAGATAGATAGATGTTATATATGTTCCAAAACTGTTACATTACAGGACATGACCACCACATATGAATTTATAAACAATGCTGATTACAATTTCTCCAGCATTCTTGGCAGACGCACTGGCATAATATACCACTGGTGTAACAATTTTAAAAAATTCTCCCTAAGGATTATTGATGCAGTTTTCTTTGAGTGAGTCATCCATTATTTATCCCTTACACTTTTCCCTATTGTTATCCCTGAACCATTTCCCATATTATTTTCAATCTAGCTGACATATTTATGTCTATTTCAATAAGATATGAATACAATTTAGAGACTAATCCTTTTGTATTGACCATATGTTCCAATAATTTACTTTCAAATTTTGTCGTACTTCAAGACATACTTTGATTTACTAGAAGATTCATAATAAGATAATATATTTGATGAAGGAGAATCCAACTCATTTGCATTCCCTGAAGCCTTTCTTCTAATTTTGTTACGGTGAAAGGGGTTTGATTTTTATAGAAATATCTCGTTCTATAAAACCCTCTTTGTTTCCACTTTGCATATTTCTCTTGTTTATCTAGATGAGCAGACTATGGATGTAACAAAAATGGAAGCAATGGAGAGATTTCCAGGATTAATTTATTTCTTTCCATTTCTTCCAAATTTTTATGCATGAGATGGGTAACATTTCTTAAAGCATGGGTGTGGAACCTCTTTCAGCCTGAAGGGAGGTTTTTTATGCATGAGATGGGTAACATTTCATGCATTCTTTCATTTCATGCATTTCTTCCATTCTTTCATTTCATTTTATGAATTTCTTTCATTCTTTCATTTCATGCATTCTTTCATCCTTTCATTTCATTTTATGCAGTCTAACATTTTATGCATGCAAATGGGTAACATTTTATGAATTCTTTCAGCCTGAAAGAGGTTTTTCATGTATGAGATGGGTAACATTTCTTAAAGCAGGGGTGTGGAACCTCTTTCAGTTAGCTAGTTAATGTAAAAGCTGATGATGAGAAATGTCGGCTCTTACAAAGGATAATGCAAGGCAAAGTGGAAGGAAAAGGAGCACCTGGACAAAGTAGGACATCATAGCTGCAGAATCTGAGACAGCAAACAGGAATGACATCTACTTCTTTATTTCGAACAGCAGTAAAAAAGTTTATGTGGGCCAGAGAGATCACCAACATCCAATGAAGATATGGCACAGACAGAATAAGTTAAAGCATGGGAATTTTGGGCATAGTTAGCCTTAGGATCTCTGCAGCCTACAGTGTGGCTTCCTGCTCTACCTCTTTCTGCCTCCCCCACCTCTCTCTCTGACGTCCTCAATGGCTGGGAGCACATTCCGCTGCTGTCTCTCCTGGCGGTGTTAACGGAATACAGAGAAATGGACTGAACAAACTCTGTTTGAAACTACACTGTACCTGCATTTTTATGTGCAAGAATATTGTGAGTAAACCATTTTACCCTCTTCTTCACTAAAGAAGGCTGTGGTCTCTTTTTTTTTTTAGCCTTGTGTGCATGTGGGGCTGGTAAATGCTCATTCTGTTCAGCCTTTTATTTTTTTCTCTGCTAACTACCTTTTAAAATGCCCTTTAAATGAGTTCCTCTTCTCTTTGTGTTAACTGCCTACTCCCCATCTGACAAGAACCAGTTGTCAATGAGACTGTATTCTCTCCCCTTCTCTCTTCAGATGCTAACATAGAGGAGGGACCTCCCTCTTGACAGACAGCTCCACAGACCCAGCTGCCAAGCCTGTCAGATCACCGTGTTACAGCGATCAGTTTCTACTACTATTTCATGCACAGGAGAAGGCAAGAGTGTGGCCTTAATGACCATACAAGAACAAAATACAATGCACATTTTACATGTCAGTTGCAATACCAATATGAGTGTAATCTAGCTATTGTGATCCAAGCAAGCATCAGAATAGCTGGAATATATTAGCAGTCAGAAAATCAGTTTTACAGTTAATTTGTTTTCAATAAGGTGGATAAACAGAAGAAAACTAATTAATCCCCCTTTTTTTGCACTGGCCTAAAATTAAGGTTCTGTGCTAGCTGTAATGTTAATTAGTTATTGGACTGTACTGCAGAGTTTGGCAGCGTAATTAGACTTCATAAAAAGATCTGTCGCCTTCATTGCTGCGAATAGCAGAAAGATAGGCTTGCCTTCTAGACAAGATCTGCTTTGCATTCTTCATCTTTTAATTACATGTTTCATGTTAATTACATGGAAATACAAACAACACGCACAATACAATGATGAACTTATCCATATGCTACAGATGTGCCGATTGCAATGAGGTGTTTGGTTGATTCATAAAGCAGCTCATCATAAAACATGCTGATTCAAGCTGCCTGTAGAATGTGGGGCTTGATGTAAGTGCCAAATGAGGGCCAGTGTGGTGTAGTGGTTAGAGTGCTGGACTGGGACTTGGGAGATCTGGGTTCTGGTCCTCACTCGGCCATGAAGCTCACTGGGTGATTTTGGGCCAGTCAATGACTCTCAGCCTAACCTACCCCACAGGGCTGTTGTGAGGATAAAATGGAGAGGAGGATGATGATCTAAGCAGCCTTGGGTTCCTTGCAAGAGGGGAAAACATTGGATATAAATGTAAAAAAATAAATAAATACATAAATAAATGTTCCCTAAGTGTATTGATGGCCCCTCTGTAAGGCATACTTTGCAATGACGCTTTGTTTTTGTTTTAACCATGTACTGTCCCTATTAACCATACCCATCCATGTTAAACTCCTGTCCCTATGTTGCCTTAAAAAAATTAGGATGCCTGTCATTAGATCCCTTCGACTTTGCTAGTAAACTGACCATCAAACTGGGGAAGGGCCATAACTCGGTGGTAGGGCACATGCTTTGCAAGCAAAAAGTCCCAGGTTCAATCCTTGGCATCTCCAGTTAGGGTTGGAAAAGACCCATCTGAAGCCTCAGAGAGCTACTGCCTGTCAGCGTAGAAAATACTGAGCTGGACCAATGGTCCAAATTGGGATAAAGCAAGCTTCCTATGTTCCAATGAAAATTGTTACAGTCAGTTTACTAACACAGCCTTCCTCAGAAGCCAGGTCACAGCCTTTTTGTGTAGGCAATATATGGTTTAACCTCAAACAAATTGCAACAAATAACTATCTTGCATCAGGAGAGGGCAGGCTATAGGCTGAGTAGTATATACAAATATAAATCGACATCTGAATGACTACAAATCAGGGATTCTAATGCTGTAATTTAGAGCTAAAAGTTGCTATTGTTAAACAATTGTAAGCCTGAAACCCTTACTGATCTATTGCAAACCATCCTGAGATCTACCTAGGAGATCCTGATCTACTTTCGCTCCACTACCATCTTACATAAAAATGCTCAGGAAGACATGCTCTATCATATACAAAAGGTCTCTTGAAATCAACAGTGTCATGGACCATCGAAACCCAGTTCTGTGAGTGAAAAGGTAAACAGCAAAATAGTGCTCCTACACTCTTCTTTGCTCTTCCCTTCCTGTGGCCTTTTCTGCTGTCACCAGGTGGATTTTTTTCCCCCTCTCTCTCTGGCTGTCTCCACCAAACTAGCCTTAAAATTCTCTGAGTCTCAGGTATCTATCTTAGGTAGTGTGGGGGTTGGCTGTTAAATGGTAACCCAACAACAACAAAAAAGAGATCACAAAGTTTTAACACAGTAATAAAACAATCAGGCATAAACACATCCAGCTAACCTAATTAGACTGTCCCTATTTTATCCAGGTCCCTTATCCAAGCGATAACTTACTGTCATTAGTCTAGCTCTCTTAATCTATTCTCCAGTTCCAGTAGCTCTGACTCTTTCTTTCTTTAGGACTTTCCTTCCTTCTCTCTTTTTTCTTCTTTCTTTTTCTCTGCCTCTCTGTCTTTTTGCTGTAGGCGCTTATCTCTTAAAATAGTTTTTCTCTCTCCACAACTCCAACCAATCAGGAGGTGCTTTCTAGTTTATTTCTGCAAACTACATTTCTATTTCCTGAGCTAAATTTTTTTATCTCACTCTTTTTCTGACCTTCTGAACTTTATAATGTCCTGGCTTCCTGAGCAAACTTCCTGTCCTTTACATTCTAACTAAATTTTTGACCTCTAAACTGTTAACCTTTTGGCTGAAACTGACTAGCACGCGCACACACAAGATTTAACTCCATAATATCCTAAAACCAAACTAAAGACAAAAATGGGGGACAGTTCTGTTATTTCACAACCCCCAGGAAATTCCCACACCCACTTTTAAGGTCCCCTTTTACTTTTCACCCTGCTTCCATATAAAATTCCAGATAGATAAATAGAAGTATGAAAGAAGAATAAATTATAAAAACAAACATCTGAAAGAGCACATCTCAAGCTCCTACGCATCTCCACTCTTCACATGAGATGCATACGAGGCTATGGAAGATGCATTAGTCTTCATGTTCCTGCTGCATCAAGTTTTAAATTCATCTATCTATTTTGGGCTGGTCTTTGACCGTAATAAAGATCTATCTATCTATCTATCTATCTATCTATCTATCTATCTATCTGCATCAAGTGAAGAGCTGCTGGGTTGGATCCAGACTTAGTTATGCTTAGAGTAGACTCAATGAAATCAGTGGGGCTTAGGTTAGTCACTTCCTGTCACTTGAGCCCATTATTCCCTGTCCTGCACTCTGGGGTGATCGAGAAGAGATCCTGGCCTTCCTCTCCATGACAACCTTTCAAGTCCTTGAAGAACGTTATGGATGGCTTCAAGGTATGGTTCGATATGGCTTGAAATGTATTGTTGTATGTATTGTTGTCAATCAGAAGAACAACATGCAGCAAGTATGGAAGACCATCAGACAGGATGAACTCTGCAAGAAATGCTTCCCAAGTGGTGTCAACCATCTTTTTATTTTTTATAAATGTGCCTTTTCAGATGGATCCCTGTTGTGAGAAGCTAGTGTCTCTCTTATTCCTGCTGCATCGACTTCTCCTGTTTTAACTGACCACTAGATGGTACCCTTGGAATATAAAATAGGCATCTGCTACCTTTCTTTCCATTGCAGATAAACACTTTCCCCTCCTCCTCTTTCTCCCTCTCTACTGCCAGTCTCCCTGTGATTAGGCTTGACACTGACAATAATTAAGGATAACACCATTTAGCCTTCTGTCATTTGCACTAAATCAGCAATGTTTGATTTTTTTTAACCTTTGCATCATACACACAACCCTCCCCCCCCCCCCCAACAGCCTGGCTTTCAATCTGAGCTGTTTCGTTGTGGCACCAAATGAAAATTTCACGGCTGCCATGAATAAGAGCAAACCACAGAAGGCCATGTTAAAGCCTCCAGAATTGATGGCTGTTCATTGATTCTTATTTGATATGTTGTGTCAGACGTTTTCCCGGGGTATTTGTGGATCATGCATAAAGGTATATGCGTTATAGGTGATTGAAACTGCTTTGCCTTGTTGTCCAGCATATTTCACTCCTCATTCATGTTGTGCTCAGGGTTACTGAAAGAATGCCTTAGTAATTCTACAATGCATCATTATTTCTCTTTTATATTCATTCCAAAGAAGGGTTCTTAGGCAATGACATTAAGGATGCAATCCTATGCATGTTTAGACATAAAAAAATTTTCTACGACTCCCAGCATTCCTCAGCCAGCCATGCTGGCTAGGGAATGCTGGAAATCTTTTTTCTGTCTAAACATGCATAGGATTGCATTGTATTGTATCCCACAAGTGCGAGACATACACCATGGGTCATGGGAGAGGACCTTCTCTGCTGTGGCACCCCAGTTGTGGAATGCCCTCACCTTGGAGGCCCAATTGGCACAGACACTGATCTCATTTCGGCACCAAGTAAAAAAAACATGGCTTTTTACCAAAGCCTTTGAGGGCTAAATGCATTCCCTAAAGTAGCACACTGTTTTAACTGGTATATTGTTTTAGATTTTAATTGGTATTAGATTGTTCATGGTTTAATATGTTTTAACTGTTTAAATTATTTATTGTTTTATACTGTCTAAATTGATCTTATCTGTACGCCGCACTGAGGTCTTAATGATATAGGGCGGGATACAAATGTTTTAAATAAATAAATAATAAAAATAAAAATAAATTGTACCCTAAATGATTTTCTCAAGTCTTTCAAGGTAGATGGTGTCAGAGGTTCAGAGCGAGTAAATGATTTTGCAGCCCTGAAACTTGAATGAAGTGGTTGTATTCTTTTATGTCCAGATCATTAGAACGAAAGTCTCTACAAGAGTCCTTGCAAAATGATCAAACATTACTATTATTATTAAAAGCTTAAACTTAAAATCAGGTGCCTTATTAGTCAAATCTAGTTGGCATGTAATCATCCGATAATGAACCCTGACTTTGTTCCAACACATTTAAATATTTTTGTAATTCAAACTGAGATGAGCAAGAGGTAATTTATGTTTTCTGGGCATGTGTGTTCTGCATGACTATGTATCCAAATTCCACCATCTTTGTGCAGGCTCAGGTGCTGATTGCTGAAAACAAAGCACATACGATAATAGGCAATCAGAGAGGGATGCTTCACTACACCTTACATTGTAACATGCAAGGTGGAAAAGAACAACCACATTATACACACCATGTTGCACTTGGGCAAATATTCCAAGATTATTCGAAAACTCATCGTCCCTGAGAACTTTTTATAATGTTGGATTTGTAACTCCATGAGCAAAGTTCAAATGATGGGGTTCAGTTTGCCCATCATGAATTATAATATGCCTTGTGCTGCCGCTTTTCCAGGATGATAATTCACCAGGATCCATACCATACTAAGTCCAGCTAAGAAATAGCCTGAGAATTTCCTCAATAGCAAAGTGACAGCCTCCACCACTTTAAATAAAGAACCCACTAACTTATGCACATATATGGATGCCTCACACTGAATCAGTCCACCTTACCCCATGCTTTGGTGGTAGCTCTCCTGGGAACTGTGGCTGAGGCCTTTCTTAGCCCTGCTTCCAGAGACCCTTTTAGCTGGTGATAGGGATGTCAGGGAAATCTGCAACAGATTCAGATGAGTTTGGATTTCTATGAATCTGACTGCAGATTCTGCAGAAGACCCACTTTTTCCAAGTTATACAGATTCCGTGGACTTGTGGACCAGTGTTTCACTTTTGGGGGATTTGTGCTCATTTGCATTAGCACAAGTGCACATTAGTGATAATGCACACTTGCACAAATGTGCCAATGCACATTAGGTAGTGAGCATTAGCACTAATGTGCATTAGCTAGTAAGCATTGCTGTATTGGCACAAAAATGCATTAGCACTAATGCGAATTAGCGAGAAGTAGAATGATATTCTGGTAAAAAAAATCTGAATTTGTCAATGAGCGGATGATGGAATGAAAGATGTCTGACAATCTGTGAAACACAGATCGATATGTGTAGGATTGTGCTGCATAGCTCCTTATGTTCTTTCACCTCTCACTCACATTTTCAATTTCTCTTTCTTCCCTTTTTGTTTTAAACATGCTATCATTTCCCAATTCTTAGTTAGGATTCCCGCTCCTCTCCAGTTGTTTTTCATTTTTCTTTCATCTCACAAAGATCTGAGTCAATTATTCTTCCCCAGTACCTCCATTTTCCTTCTTCTAGTTCCCCTTGTGACTCCTTTTAATCTATTGTTCACTCTCTACATTCTACACAGTCTGCCCTATGTCATAACTCACTGCTATACCAAGGGTTGTTTCCCCTCTGATCTTTCCTTGATATTTCTTCATGTTTCGATACAGTCTACCATTCTCTGCTTCTTACTTCTTGTTGTCCTTTGAAAAAGGTAGTGCTGACCTTTCTCGGTTTCACTCATATCTCACAAACTATTCTTTTAAATGTTCAATTAATGGCTCTTTCACCCTCAGGTTTCTCCTTTCTGTTGGTCCCCCCCCCCTCCAGCTCAGGGTTTCTTTTCAGTCTTTATACTCTTCCTCTTGACAGTCTGATTTCATCTTTGGCCTGCTGTATCATTACCATACTGATGATGTCCACCTCCATCTTTTGGTACCCTATTCTCTTCCTTGGTTCAACATCAGTCCAACTGCCTTACAGATCTTTCTGCTTGGATGATGAGTAGCTGTGTAGTGGTGGCAGGTCACACCGGGGCTTCACTCCGGCAATTTTTTTGAAGCCAGCCCTCAGCCGGGTCGCAATCTGCTAGGGAAGGAGGAGGGAGCAGAGGGAGTGTGGGCGGCTGCCTCGCAGCGAGTGAGAGAGGGAGCCTGAGGGAGCTCTGCAGCCTCCTCTCCCTCCCACCCTATTCTGCTCCTCAGCTCTTGGCTTCTCCTTCCATAATGAAGAAGCTTAGGAAAGGCTAATGGGTAATGTTTGGGGACTAAGGGAGTATGCAAGGGGGCTGTTTAAATGAGAAGGGATCTGTCCATGAGGGCTGAGTTGAGAGGGAGAAGCTTCCACAGAGTATCATAGTTTGAAACCCTAAAACGTTTGTGTTTGAGTGAGTGAAAAAGATTAACACCCCTGCCTTTTTTCTCAGACGTCCAATGGAAATACCCCTGCCTTAGTCTCAGCTGCACTGTTTTTGGATCCCAGTTAAAGGCCGTATATCTTACAAGGTTGTACAATCTTAGAAGGGTGTGTGGCTGTGAGGGGGTGTGGCTGTGACTGTCACAAAGGGACCCTGCGCTTCTGAATTTGCCACTACACTATTGATGATGAGTCATTATCTTAAACTCAATATGGAGTGGGCAGAATTTATTTTATTTCCTCTAAAACTTTCACTTTCACCTCTCTCTCTCTCTCTCGTGTGTGTGTGTGTGTCTTCGTAACGTCACACTTTCCACGAGTTAAGAACCTGGCCACCATCTTTGATTCTGCTGTCTCTTTCTCAGATCACACCATTGCTCTATCTAAAGTCTGTAACTTCTCTGTCTATGGTATTACTAAAACTCATCCTTTCTTATCTGTTGATTCAAATAAAATCTGTATTCAGACTCACATTCTATCTTGTGCTGATCTCTGTAGCATTTTATCAAACTTTCTGCTTAAACCTATTGCCACTATTTCTAGCTCTTCTGGTTCCTTAATTGTTCTTTCTTCAAGTCATACTTCTGTATGTTTCTCTTCACTGGCTTTCCCTGTTATCCCATCTTCCATTTAAACTTCTTCAGACTTTTCAGTTTTTCTATAGGCCTGACCCTTCCTAGCTATTTTCCTTGTTTCATGTCTGTTGTCCTCCTTGGTGCCTACATTCCTCAGATAACAAACATCTTACTAAATCTCCCCTGAAGTGTTTTAGCCCTGTGCAGCTGTTCAGCCTGGTCATGGGAGGGCTAAAAATGGGATGTCTGGATTTTGTGAAATCTGTCCCGAGTGTGTTTTGTGGATGTGATTTTTTTCTGTTATGCGGAAAATCTCCCCAAATTTGTGCAAATTTCTTCCATAGACTAAAGCAGGGCTGATTCAGTCTACTGGTGGTTCCACATGGACCTATGGCCTGATTGGAGTCCACCCAGAAAACAGCCTTCAGTGTGGTGGCCCCCTTTCTTTGGAACTCTCTGCCTCTGGAGGTCAGGCAGGTGCCAACTCTATGTTCCTTCCAGCGCCTCCTGAAAACATCTCTATTCCAGGAAGCATTCCTTAACTGACCTGCCACAGTTTTTACTGGCATTCTGTTTTAAATAAGAATAATTTTAATATAATGTTTTAATCTTTTTATCATTTAATCTTTTTAATATTTTACCTCTTATGGTCACCGCTCCACAATCAGTTTTTGATATGGAGTGGTATACAAATGTTGTAAATAAAGTAAATAGAATACCGAGGAAATCTGCATAAATTAGGACATTTGCACAAACCAAACTGGGAGTCAGGAATGAGATGAGCACAAGGATGTGTTCAACGATTTGCGGATATTTTTGGTAGACACATGCTCATGTTCAGGCCTTCAAACAGGGGATGCTCACATGTTTTGTGAGCAAAAGCTAAATTCTCATGCAACCCTAGCAGCCAGCAGGGCTCTCTGGTGCAGCTGCTCCCCTCTCTGTCCTTTGTTGCACCCCCCTTACTTTTGCCACCACTGCATTGACTCTCTGGAGAGCCACATGGCCAGAAGAAGCAGCTGCCCAGCTCTCGCAAGACCTGGGCAAAAGTAAGGGGAAGCACTATGGGAGAAGAGGAAGGGGAAATGGAAAGAGGCATGATGCTGTGGTAGTGGCATATGTTCTCACCCACCTCAGGGGGCGAGAGAGTTTGTGCTGGGGCTGCTGTTAAAGCTGAGTTGCCAATCATCATATGGAAAAAAAGATGGCTGCCCCATGGGCCAGAAATGTGTCAGGGTTGTTTCTGAGCACAGGGAGTGGGATAGCAATTCAGATTCTGAAGGAGAACTGCCAGACATGGGGGAAGTGTTTTCCCAGGCTAGTCCAGACATGACTGGGCAGGCTTCTCAGGTTACAAATGCCCTGCTGGCTGAGGATGAGGGTTCCTCTTCACACACCCCTGTGAGAGACAGTGAACAGAAGGGGGGTGGTTGGAGAGTCTGATTTAATAGATGCCAGGTGCATATGCAGAGCAAAAAGAGAGAAGGCAGGGGCGGAACATAGATGGTTGGCCTTGTGTGAGAAGCTGCGCTCAGAAGCCTCACGAGAGAGACGTTCCTCCCCCCCTTAAGTTAGGCTAGTGAGACCACCTTTCCCTTCAAATCGCAGGCAAGCTGTCACAATTCCTTTAGCCCCCACTTTATTTCAATGCCAAAGACAAACACAGACAAGACGCTTCAGTCTACAGCTTTTAATCCAATTACTTCACAGTGTTATACAGATGCAAATTCTCAGTGACTCTCAGTCTACAAAGGAAAGCCTTCAGGGGAATTCAAAAGGAAGTTAAGGGAAAGGCAGTCTCACTAGCCTAACTTAAGGGGGGGGGACACACACCTCTCTCTTGTGAGGCTTCTGAGTGCAGCTTCTCACACAAGGCCAATTGGGTAGACCACCTAAGTTCTGCCCCTGCCTTCTCTCTCTTTGCTCTGTGTCTGCACCTGGCATCTATTAAATCAGACTCTCCACCCCCCCCTTTATGTTTGTTGTCTCCCACAGGGGTGTGTGAAGAGGACCCCTCATCCTCAGCCAGCTGGATGTTTGTAACCTGAGAAGCCAGCCCAGTCATGTCTGGAGTAGCCTGGGAAAACACCTCCCCCATGTCTGGCGGTTCTCCTTCAGAATCTGAACTGCTATCCCACTCCCTGCACTCAGAAACAACCCTGACAAAATGGTAGCACCATTCACAGGAACTTTGTCCCATTTTAAATCCATGTTTCCTTGCCACTTCTTAACTAAGAAGTAATGTTTGTTGTTTTTTAAAGAAAGGGGTGGGGGAAGAAGTAGCCTTGGACCATCTTGGAACTGTAAGTGTACTGATACCCCCCCCAAAGTCAAATGGTTTCCTCCCCCCGACCTCTGATGTTACCAAATTCCCCTCCCAACCTTCATTGGAAAAAAAGATCTGATGATGGTGTGTGCAGTGGGGGAAAACATTTGCACAGCTACGTTAAATAGTATTATAACTGGAATTCCCAAACCTTTTGGGCTGCTGGGCACATTTGGAATTTTGAGCGAGTGCCATGGGCCTTCTCACAAAATGACTCTCGTGGGGGGGTGTTGCATGTTCACAAAATGGCTGCCATGGTGGGTGTGGCCAGTCACAAAAGACTAGTTTCCCAGAAGGCAAACTGGTGAGGCTAAAAGAAAAGTAACTTGCCCAAGAATGTAAGCGCAAGGCAGAAGTGGAGTCTGAGCTCACACACTGAAAGACACCCACCCATACCACACAGCCATACCAGTTCCTCCCTCCCCAGGCAAAAACAACACACATTAAAAAAAACCAAACAAACAGCCCTCCAGGTAGAGCACACACAAAACCCAGGCAAACACACACTACACCAAACCAAGCAAGTTCGTACACACACACACACACACACACACACCCCTTGAAGGCAAACAACACTCAAAGAGACATGCACACAGCACAAGCGCCTTCTATTCCTCCTGGCCAGCCCATCTACCCTCCCTACCACACACCAGTTTATATTTTTCTCTCTCTCTTTTTGGCTGACTGGGCACACTTCAAAACAAAGCTCAGGGCAGCAGCCACTCACCATTTTTATTTTCTAAGAATGGCTATGAAGCCCATATGGGACCCAGAGGCATTCTGGGAAACAAAGATGGTGCTGCAGCTGGTACTTTGCTTTGCAGCATTCCTGCCTTTCAGTTAAACCATTTTTTAAAAATATTTCAATAACAAGAAGAAGAGGGAGGAGGAGGAAGGGCAGGGGGAGGCTGGTGGTGGGTGCTAAGGGAATTGTCCATGGGTACCCATGGACAGCATGTTGGGGACCCCAGTATTATAATGTCCAGCTGGACTGGGAAACAGAACCCCAAGTTTTCCCAAGCTAAAGCCAACACACTAACCATTACACCACACTGCAATTACATTACACTTCACTGGCTCTCTGTACGGAAGTGAGATGATTTGTGCTATGACTTTCATATATATGCACACACACCGGGCTGGGGGGAGGGGTAGAGTTTGGGCAAAGCTTCATGCACGTTTTAGAATTCATTTCAAATTCTAATCATATGGGCAATGGAGCTGTTCAGGATTTGTTGCCAATCAACATCTTATTCATTTTCCTCTGAACGGGATGTTTCTTCTGCGTCCATCACTACCTCTGTCATGCATGGAGATTTTGAAATCGAGCATGCTGAGCTATTTTCATATTTTTGTTTGGCTCAGGGTAGTGCATGATGAATAAATACACCAGACGTAAGAGGAGATAGTTTGGGCCTGCAGTAGCAATGTCCCTGCCTAAGGCACCAATTTGCAGGCAATTCCGGGGTGCAGTATAGATGCTATTATAATAACTTTATTAACTATCATGGTGAAAGAAAACACTGCTGAGTTTGCAGTTATACACCGAAGGATGCAAACACATTGCAAGAAGCAATCCTAGTTCTGGGGAAGGAAGATCGTAGAGCATTAGTGGGAGTGGGAAGAAGATTACATCACTTCCCTTGGGTTACATCACTTCCCAAAGAGTGGGAAGAAGATAGGAAGTGATGTAACCCAAGCCAGAAGTGAGTTCTCTAGCA